>NC_081790.1:16597188-17197188 GCF_963082965.1 Carassius carassius
ACAAAACAAAAACAGAGAGACAGGAAAAACAAGATTTAAGAGAGATATATCCCACCATACACAGGAACACATATGGGCCTTATGAAAGTAACATTGTGGACACATCATGCAGATACTAAAGAGAATAAGATGTTAGATCATGCAGGTTAGAGCACGACTGAAATATGACTAAACCGGGATTAATGGGTAAGAGATGAGTATAATTGCACATAATAAGAATTATAATTATAATTACAATCATCAATCTAGCATCTATAGCACCAGACTAGCAGTTTATTTTGGTATTTATTGCATGGATTAGGATCTGAGATTTTAAAACGAGCAGCTAGGTTAGTAGATTCGATTCACTGTCACTGTTAGACACTTTAATTAATGTTATTCTGCGGCAGTTATTTCAACTCTTTCATTAATATAATTATTGTTATACTACAAACAAAACGGCAAGAATGCAGGTGAATTGATTATACATTCCAGTAGTCATTAAATTACACAATTAAAATATCTCTGATGTGTCTTACCTGTGGGGCACACAGACAGCTGATATTATTCATAAAACATTTTGGTGCATTTTTATGTTAATTGTTAATGACAAGATGCTATTTATACTCTATATTAGTAAAACATGCTCTATGCAACAAATATTATGATTAGACAAAATAATTCAGGTATTATTATACTCAAATTTGCGTGTATCTTCAGTCTGGTTTGAGTGTGCTTTCAGATAAAACACAAGACTGGATAGAGAACGCAGTCGTATCGGCTTTAAATGCGGAGCTGTGAGTGTTATAACTGGTGGTATACTGTAGCTGATAATGCTATCAAAGTATATTCTTACACAAAGGGCCCAGGCATCAGGATATTTAGATTATTTGAATTAATGAATGAGCGACAAGCAGTTTTCTGGGCAGCTCACGTGCCTCATATTAGCTGCAGGAAATGATCACCGTTTTATTATTGCTGCTCTTTTTTTATTTCTTATTTTTTTGTTGCACAAAACAGAACCATACTGCCAGACCAAACTGTATGCTAAGTGTCTATCATTTTGACGATAGTGGTCCTGACAGAACATTTGTTAACTACATTAGTTAACGAGATATAAATGAATGAAACTTCTACAGCATTTATTAATCTTAAGTAATGTTATTATCTATGATCTAAATATTTTTAAGATCAAAAGTCGTCTCTGGTAATGTGCACTGTGAACTAACATGAACGTGAACATTATAAACATCAACAATGGTTAATAAATGCATCCAAAATATTGTTAGTTGATGTTAGTTAATGCTTTTAACTAATGTTTGAAAATGAAACCTTATTGTAAAATGTTACCAGAAAATACAAATATAATGGTTCCTTTGCCAGGAATTGTCTTGTATATTTACATTTAGTCATTTAGCAGACGCTTTTATCCAAAGCGACTTACAAATGAGGACTATAGAAGCAATCAAAACTAACAAAAGAGCAACAATATAATAAGTGCAAATGATAAAGTCAATAAATTATGTATAAAAAATAAATACATTTATTTAATAATAAATAAATGTAATTAATAAAATGTATATAAAGGAAGCTATATACATTCATGTATAAAGAATGATTCATACTGTGATTATATTTATTTATATATTTATATATATATATATATAAATTATTTATATATTTTTTTTAGCTCAGCTGCCCATGTCCACATTCATGCTAGTATGGTAAAAAGGAGCTTAGACATTCTTCAAAATTACTCCTTTTCTCATTTCCATTTTTAAAAAAAAAAAAACATTAACAGTATAAATTGTTCTTTATACATGAAATGGCCTGCAGTCTAAAAGCCCCTGGGCTGTTGCATTGCTCCAGCCGAAGGTCAGCTAGTGTTTTAGCTCTTTACTATGACTCTAATTGGTCAAGTGATTACAATTCTCTCAACAGCGCGTTGAACAGAAAGTGACAGAAAATCACTTTCTCACGGAGACGACAGCTCTGAGAACACATCTGTCCTCATGCACAACCTGCACACAGGGATTTACAGCCAGGTTTTGTATAACATCTTGTCAGATGTTCTTCTCTGCATTGTAATATTCCTACCATGCAATAAGATGGGGAATGCCTTCATTTCTCTCTTTCACCCGTGGCGCCAAAGCAATTTTTTTCACTCAAGCTGCTTGTATCTACACGCACCTATTGTTCTGCATTTATACTATTTACATTTCCTCAGGTCTAAAAGCCTCAGTACCTGCACTGTTTCAACATCTTATGTTGACAGACACTCATTTCCAGACCTCCCAAAATGAACAACGCTACAAAATACGGAAAGGAAGCCTGGCTGTTGACAGTGGAAAAGCTAACAAGCCACACATGCAAAGACTTGATCTGCTGTCCTGATATAGGTAACAACTCAGGTTGATAAATCATGACATGACATAACATGACACAGGTTATAGCACAAGTGTCATATTATAGTTTTTCTTGTTTTGCACCACTTTGAGAGTTTGTAATAACACCTCATAAAATGATTCCATTTTATATGGCGAGGAAATCTTTTAACTGTATATGCTTTCCGTCCACGGATAGTTTTGTTAACATCAATTTTTCGTGTTCTACCTCCTGTCTTTTTATTATCTAATAAATATATGCAGAGATTAAGCTCATAGTAAAATGTAAACAGTGGCAGCATAGCAACGCTGTCGAGAGCACAAAGGCCTGATTATACACACTATGTGGACACAAGCGGGAGCCAATAGCTCACAGGCATGAGCTGTCAGGTGTAGTGATCCCTGTGCCCCCCTCTAATCTAGGTGTTATTCTGCGGTTGATGGACATGTGCGGCGAAGACGCCGATCTGTAGCCTTATACGGTTAAAATGTGTCACCTCGGGGAAGTGGAGCTGTTTCATTTCACAGCATAATTAAGGGGCGGATTTTTGAACTGTGGATTGGGCGAGAAAAACAATGGCTTGTTTTACGCCGCACGCACTTGTGAAACTACAGAACGGTGTATTGTATGCAAATTACTACAACTGATATAAGAAACCAGGCGAAAAATGACAGCTTCTTTACAAAAATGTATTTTCATGCTTTTTGTTTTTTTACTTTGCTGGGAGGTAATGTGCAGAAAACTGAGGTTGTTATAATCATATCAAATAAAATAGGCTGTAAAAATGACGAAATCGCAGAACTCCGTCATTTCAAATACATGTGCATTAAGATTCGGTAGAAAAATTATTTACATATAGAGTTTGGTAGAAAAATTATTTACATATATTTATGCATTCAGAAAATCTTGTTATGCAAAGTGACTTTTGCATTTAAGGAACACGGTTTTATAGTTCATATGTTCCCTGAAAATCGAACCCAGGACCTTGGTGTTGCAATCGCTATGCTCCACTGTTTGAATCACAGGAACTATCACTGATATTAAAACTATTTTCAAGTTTTGGCTGATAACTGGTAAATGGTTGACATTAAAATTATATAATACACTAAATTCTTATAAAACACAAAACAGTTTTATCTTTAAATTAGCTAAAGATAACCAGTGTTTTTAAATATTAATTTAGAGATTTTTTTGTTTACATGTATAATTATTAATTTAAATATCAAAAAAATGAAAAAAAGATACATATATGAGTATGCACAATTAAATACCCATTATAGATCCAGTATTAGCAGATACTCATAAAAACAATAACTAATATGGCATTGATCATCCTTAATAGGACATTTTATGGGGATTATATTTTATTAATTAAATATTAATTTCCATTTTGTGATCACTATGGCACATTTTTGAAATTTAAATAATTCTTAGCTGACCATCCGTAATAATAATGTATGTAACATTATTTGACAATCTAAAGCATGTGTTTATTGTTAGTAAATTGACATTAACTATATTTCTGTTAAAGTATGATGCAGCATTTAATTAGGGTTGTATTATTGCCATTATGATTATAACTAAGCTAGGGTTTAATTTATTAAAGAACATGCATTCATACTTAAAAACATGCATCACTTATCATGTTACGAGATCATGTCGAATCAGTTAACCAATGATGCAACGGGTGAATGGCACAAAGGACCAAATAAAACGGATTAGTTGTTAAAAAAAAAAACACAGATTTTGTTAGAACAACAAGTATGTTATTATCAATTCCAGAACCACATTCCACATTTTCAGTTTCAGCATGCAAACAAAACAGACCGACAGACAGAAGAAGAAATGGACATACGGTAGAAACTGGCCATAACGTAGGTTTGACAGCGATCACCAGTAAAGTCATTTGGACACCTGATAGAAGGAGACAAAACCATAGAACGAAAGAGAGAGAGAGGGAGAGAGTGTCGAGCAGAGAGAAGAGATGCAAGAGAAAGAAGAGAGGGTGAAAGCAAAAGAGAGAGAGAGGGGGAAAAGAAAGCAGAGAGAACATTAGGACAACAGCACAATTATGTACAGCAGAAGCAGAGGATCCCACTGGAGGCACCACTGTGTCTATTTCAGGACAGACTTAAGCCAGCAAGCCTTGGGAGGTGGAAGGAGGTAAGGGAGAGACCACAGTGGTAACCCAGTGACAGCTGGTCCTCTGTTTGCGGCTGTGCAACTCAAGTCAACATACTTTTATTAGGTTTGGGCATGTATAACTTCAGGGGCTCTGTCTGCAAGCACCGCTGGCCGAAGTATCCATCCGGACATCTGGGGGAAGGAGAGGTGGAACAGATGACACACAGATATTCACCAAACACATCATACACAGAGGATTTTATACACAGCGAGGTCAGAAACACAACCACACAATCACTCCAATCGCAACCTGGTATTCTTCAGCCAATGTTTGTTCAATAAGAGCATAAAAAATGACCATTTTCTGAAACAGTTTTGTTTTCTAAATATCGATCAAGATTTTTTTATTTGTTTTTGTCAAACTGTTTTTGTCAGTTTGAGGTTTCATTTTTGAGGGTTTATTTCTTTCTTTTCTTTTTTTTTTTAAAGGGGTCTCAACAAGACTGCATTTATTTGATCAAAAATTCAATAGAAACAGTAATATTGTGTAATATTATTACAATAAAAAAAGTATGTATTCCTGAGGAAATGCTGAATTTTCAAGATTTTTCAGTGTCACATGATCCTTCAGAAATCATTCTAATATGGTGATTTGGTGACACTTTTAGAATTATTATCAAAGCTGAAAGCAGTTCCTTGATCATTTTTGATGAACAAAGTAAAAACAAAAAGGCATTTATTTAAAAAACTTTTTTTTGTGTAAACAATGTACCAAAAAAATCTTTATGGTTTCTTTAATCAAAGCAATGTGTCCTAAATTGCACAATAACAGTAGTAATTTCTTTAAAAATAAATAAATCAAACTGACCCCAAACTTTTGAATGGTAGTGTATATCTACTTTTTTTCCACATTGGGATTCTAATAAACTGTTATGCTTAAAGCAAGGGGGGAAAATATATTTGCCAAGATATTCTCTGAAAACAAGCGTTTTCTTGTTTTAAGCAATAATAATGATAAAACACTTAAAAATAAAAACTGGGTTAATAGTCAACAGTCAAGTACAAACAATAGCCAAGTAATAACAAACTTATCTTATACAGTTATAATCTTTAGGAGAATGAATGAATTTAATTTCTTTATAAAATAATTACACAATTAAAACAAATTTTGGCTTCTCAAGTAAATTGATCTTGTTGTCATAGTGTTATTAACTGGAAAAACTGGAAAAACAAGAGATCAAACTGATTGAACATCATTCTATACAATATGCAGGCTGGCGTGAAGCAACCACATTTTCTGCAAACTCAAACAGCTGAAGCTGTATCTAAGCCTATAAGCAGCACATCTCTAATACGGTCGCCTGATTATGACATGGCTCTCATTCATGGATTTGATTGGCCAATTATGCTCATTCATGTCATTCCAGTAAACAAATTACGGCTCATCAGTGCGTAATGAGCGTTATGGGGCTAATGTTCTCACAGCGTTAATTCCTCTAACACGGTAACTGCTCTAGTCAGCTATCACTGATGAATGGCCACCTTCAATTTCCAGGACAAACACAAAGCGAGAGCAAGCGAGCGTTATCTTCTGTCACCAGCTCTGCAGAACGTCGTATCCCTGCGCTTCCCAAGTTGGACCACCAGAAGCACCAGTGAACCGTGGCTCACGTTTATTTAGTTCTCCAGTAAAAAGACCATTATAAATAAGAGGCAAAATTGTGTAATATATATAAAGCTTTGTTTTTAGAACACATGTCTAGCTTCATTCTTGCTTTAAGCCTAAATCTAACAACATTTAGTGAGATTTATGTTTAAAGCAGTACATACGTACAGGGCCCCTGTAAAAGTCCAAAAAGCTCTTCTGCTTGGCTTTTGAAGTAGGATGGAGGCATTATGCATGACACAATACATGCAGCACACACACGAAGCGTCGGTGAGTTTATAGAGTGTAAAACGAGCCAAGGTTCAGGCCGTAACCTCTTCACTGCGCTGCTACAGAGCCGTGTCACCACCTGGCACGCGGTTAAACACGCCAATGTTAACTACAGAAACCCTGGGAATAACAGGGAGATGATGAGAGACCGCAAGCTGTTGTAGTCTTTAGGGGAAGGCAAGCTGGGGTGCACTGAAGCGCAGATGTACTTTAAGTAACATGTACGCCACTGAGGGGGTCAGAGGTCATGGAAACAATGTACTCCTGCTGGAGAGCGCCAGAGGGACGGTGCGACGTGTGCACACACGTGTGTCTCTCAGGAGAGGACCTCTGGGGTTTCAACTCCTCAAATTCATTCATTCCTTTCTCTAAATGCAGAACAGATCTTGTTATGTCTGTCTGTGTTCATTGTTTGCCGAAAGCGTACGGTTTCAAACTTGTCCTTGTGTCTTTACCTTGAAGAAATGTGGTAACGTGATGACATTTTCAGGTTGGTCGAAGCATTAATGTACCAATCAAAATGCTGACTTTTTGATGATCTTCAAAACACCTTAAAAAATAAACTGTGATCTTTTTATTTCTTAACAAAAATTTTAAAATAAATGAAATAAATGTATCATTAAACTTCTTCACAAGAACTATTCCAAAACATCCCAGGATGAACTGCCTTTACAATTTATATGAATTATCATTATTGACATATTGGTATATTAATTTCAAACATTTAAAAACATTCCAGGATTAACTGGCTTTACCATTTATATGAATTAGTATTAATAATATATTATATTAATTTTCAAATATTTAAAAAAGCATCACAGGATGCATTGACTTAATTATTTTTTACTTATTATTAATATAATTATTTTCTTTAGTATCAATAATAAATAAATAGATCAAACTTTCTCACAAAACCTATTCATTTTTTTACATTTTAAAAGCATCCCAGCATTATTATTTAAATAAATTATTATTAAGTATATATTATTTTTGAAGATTTAAAAAGCATCACAGGATGCACTGACTTAATATATTTATATGTATTAATATTATTATTTATAAGGATTAGTAATGGCTCTATTATAATCAAAATGGTTATTATTATACACATTTTAGAACAACAATAATAAAACCATTACTAAAAGTAAGCACAGGTGTATCTCAAATTAGAATGTCATGGAGAAGTTCATTTATTTCAGTAATTCAACTCAAATTGTGAAACTCGTGTATTAAATAAATTCAGTGCTCACAGACTGAAGTAGTTTAAGTCTTTGGTTCTTTTAATTGTGATGATTTTGGCTCACATTTAACAAAAACCCACCAATTCACTCTCAACAAATTAGAATATGGTGACATGCCAATCAACTAATCAACTCAAAACACCTGCAAAGGTTTCCTGAGCCTTCAAAATGGTCTCTCAGTTTGGTTCACTAGGCTACACAATCATGGGAAAGACTGCTGATCTGACAGTTGTCCAGAAGACAATCATTGACACCCTTCACAAGGAGGGTAAGCCACAAACATTCATTGCCAAAGAAACTGGCTGTTCACAGAGTGCTGTATCTAAGCATGTTAACAGAAAGTTGAGTGGAAGAAAAATAAGTGTGGAAGAAAAAGATGCACAACCAACCGAGAGAACCGCAGCTTTATGAGGATTGTCAAGCAAAATTGATTCAAGAATTTGAGTGAACTTCACAAGGAATGGACTGAGGCTGGGGTCAAGGCATCAAGAGCCACCACACACAGACGTGTCAAGGAATTTGTCTACAGTTGTCGTATTCCTCTTGTTAAGCCACTCCTGAACCACAGACAACGTCAGAGGCGTCTTACCTGGACTAAGGAGAAGAAGAACTGGACTATTGCCCAGTGGTCCAAAGTCCTCTTTTCAGATGAGAGCAAGTTTTGTATTTCATTTGGAAACCAAGGTCCTAGAGTCTGATTTGGGGTGTAATGTCATCTTCTGGTGTTGGTCCATTGTGTTTTTTGTTTACCAAGAAATTTTGGAGCACTTCATGCTTCCTTCTGCTGACCAGCTTTTTGAAGATGCTGATTTCCTTTTCCAGCAGGATTTGGCACCTGCCCACACTCCCAAAAGCACCAGAAGTTGGTTAAATGACCATGGTGTTGGTGTGCTTGACTGACCAGCAAACTCACCAGACCTGAACCCCATTGAGAATCTATGGGTTATTGTCAAGAGGAAAATGAGAAACAAGAGACCAAAAAATGCAGATGAGCTGAAGGCCACTGTCAAAGAAACCTGGGCTTCCATAACGCCTCAGCAGTGCCACAAACTGATCACCTCCATGCCACGCAGAATTGAGGCAGTAATTAAAGCAGAAGGAGACCCTACCAAGTATTGAGTAGATGTACAGTAAATGAACATACTTTCCAGAAGGCTAACAATTAAAAAAAAAAAAATTGTACTAGTCTTATGAAGTATTCTAATTTGTTGAGATAGTGATTTGGTGGGTTTTTGTTCATTTTGAGCCAAAATCATCACATTTAAAAGAAACAAAGACTCAAACTACTTCAGTTTGTGTGCATTGTGTTTATTTAATATACAAGTTTTACAATTTGAGTTGAATTACTGAAATAAATAACTTTTCCATGACATTCTAATTTATTGAGATGCACCTGTATGTAAGTAAGCATCTTAACTTGTTGATCATCAACCTCAGGATGTCAAACTAAATATAATGGGTTTAATTTTCTGTTGATTTCATATAGAGGTTTTCCATTTTTAGCTCCCTGATTAACAACATTTTTAATCCAACTTGTAGTCTTCAACCGATAATGTCATAATTAATAATAAATAAAAAGTTTATAATAGAAATTTGACATCCAAACTTTTGACTGGTCTATTAATTATCTATTAATATTTACAGTCATAGACACCTGCTCCATTCTCCCAGTTGCTTTATTTCTTATGCATCTTTGCATTATTCTCTTTTCTTCATACGCTGTCTGTTTCCTCCAGTCTTTCCCCCTTCCCAACCCCTGAGTGCATCCTCAGCTCTGGACATGCATTTTTCATTCCCTCTCTCTCTCTCTCTCTCTCTCTCTCTCTTACTGGCAGCAGGAGCCGATAGACTCTGTTTAATGAAAATCTATAAAGGCGGTGAGCGAGAAACAGAAAGAGTGAATTTTTGCCAGAACTGGGCTGTAGAAGTAAACCTAAAGAAGATAAACATCATGATACTCCAAACAAGCCTAGACATCAGGAACACAGATACCAGTTCCAAGAATCCAGCTCCAGGTGGCCAAACTGTATATCGCACAACACTGAAACTGAACCATTACCACACTGGGAAGATTCAACATGGCAATGAGCCAGTGCAGAAACAACCAGAAAATACATGGCTTTGTAGCCAAGCATTTTTTTAAATATATTTTTTTATTACATTATACAAAATTAAGTTACACGAGAAGCAAAATTACAAAAATTAGTAGTGATGTTCAATGATTTATCGCGGTTCATATATATATATATATATATATATATATATATATATATATATATATATATATATATATATATATACATATATATATATATATATATATATATATAATATGCTAATATTTTATAATATAACAATTTGCGAATGGGTTAAGAAAAATACACTTCAATATATTATAACAATATATTATTTGAATAGACACATACTGTTACAATTTTGCTTCTCAAGTACATTAATCTTGTTTTAAGGAACATTTTCACTAGAGAAACTTTTTTAAAACAATGTTGCACACATTATATACAGTACATGTTCTGTCAAAAAATTTTCTATGAAACCAGTGGATACAATTGTTAAGAGAGAGACTGGGTAGAAAAAATCTCTAAGTCAACAACAGCCATTCACATTCACAATGCAATATACTGTGTGATATAGACCACTACAAACATACACAAAAAAACCCCTCTAAAAATAGCTCCTACAGTCTGCTGTTATAACATCTAATCCTGTTTAAAACACACATCAAACCAGCACCGCTGGCAAATCACACACGAATATTAACCCAGATCCTCAAAAGTCTTAAGTGCATTTGTACTATATTTACTGAACCTTCATGCTTTGTCATTCTGCTAATCTAATTTCTTTATTTAACTATTTAGTCAATCATTTAAAGCTTTACTGTAAGGCTGTAGTTCACTGTGTAAAGCTGCCATTAGCCATGTGAAGTCATGTGAAGTCATGTGCCCTCGATCGGGTCACTGTAACTCTGTAAAATGAGAGGCTGAAGAGTCCATTCTGACCCAGAAGGCTTTGCATCACTTCTATGCAGCTTGTAAATCTGTCCGAATCGATCAAAGAATGTAGAATTTATCTAGCACACACACATCACGCCTAAACGACATTCTCATGGAAATAATGCACTCTCTTGATCTTCATTGTGTTGCATAAAGGAGGATGCATCTGGTCTGAAGAAAAAGTAATGCTGTTATAAAAAAAAGAAAAAAAGAAAAGAAAAACACTTTAGAAGCAGCTGTTTTCATGCACTAATATTTGGAAAGCTTTCCACAAACAGAGTACACAAAAGTGCCTGAAGCTCTTAGAAATTGAAGTTTTCATTTTTTTCAACAAATGGTCAGTGAAAAGGAGGCACTTAGGTTGTTGATCATCAACCTCAGGAGGTCAAGCTAAATATTATATCGTCGGTTTTATATGAGGTTTGGCATTTTTGCAGCCCTGTGACATGTAAAATAAAGTTTTAAACCCAGATTTTCTAGGTTTTTATTTAGTAATAAATATAAAAAAAGTATAACATTTGATCAAATAAAAAAAAAACTATGCTAGAATTGGAAATGGTTGCGAATGGTTGCGAATTCAGAACAAAACTAGCTAGTTGTTGCTGTTTCTTCTGACAAAAAAATGGTAGGATTAAAGTTTGAGCTTTATGAATGCAGTCAACCATTCTTTTTTTTTTTTTTTTTTTTTACTAAAATGTAAAATATAACCAGGTGATTTATTTGTTATATTACTGTGCTGTAGAAAGAGACCAAAATATTTACAAAAATTTAAGAAATGTTATGTAATATTTTAGAGGATGTATTTTGAAACATTCCACAGATAAAGGTTTCTGTTCAATAAAATTGGTTAATAATTAAAACATCTTTTTCTACAATAAACTGAACATCAGTTCAACATAATATATTAAAATTAACACACTGTTGTATGATTTTAATTGCTGATTGAACAGTTGACCTCAGAGGCAGGACAGGCCAAAAAAAAAAATCTGTTTAAAGATATATGATTTGTTTAAATTTAGCTAATGCTCTTGGTTAATAAAGATAATATTTATTTGTACTATTTTTTTTAATTACAAATACTGTTCAAGAGAAGATATTATTATAATAAAATGACCACTAAACTCAATAACCTACAGTCTTCAGATCAGAACTTGTCCTTGAAGTTCAGCACAAGAAGGCGTTGGGGGCCTTGTAAAAGCAGCGCCGGATACCAGTCAGGGGCCCCTCAGCAGCGGGCCATGAATCTCCTCTGGCATTTCTCTCTCCTCCTCAGTTTTGTCATCTGTCCCAGTCTTATGTAAACATGACAGGGGTGCCGATGTGGAGCTGCTGTAACTTGGCAGGCTGTAAAATACCCCCCCCCCCCCCCCATCATCATCCCAACAAGAAAATAATTATGGCCTGGGTCATTTATTACCTCTTCCCTCGCTCCATATGTATGAGTGGAACACTGTATTTCAAAGAAGAATGGGCAGGCATAAATATGAGGTAGCTTGTATGTCTGGTGAGTAATTCCTATGGATGTCTGGCCTATATTGAAATGAGATAGCTTTGGGGCAACAATTCCCTGCGGGCCTTGACTGCATTATCCGACTTTTCTGGACCTGTGCCTCACCCATGAGTGAATTAGCTGCAGCAATTGAGTTATTGCTCCTTCCAATTTGTACACAACTTATTGAATGGCTGTTGTAGCCATGTCCTGGCTGTTTGCTTGCTGAGCAGGATTTCAGGGACACAGACGCAAAGAGGGGCTGAAAATACCAGCAGGAGCACTTGTAGTGTGGCACTCATAACATGGTGCAACATGCGGTTTGAAATTGATTTTTTTTTTTTAAGAAAAGGAAAACCATCACCTTACGCTTCATTGCTATAATACCCTTTCACATAAATAGCTCCATATAATGCACAAACACAAACTTGTTTCCATGTGCATCCTTGTGTGTTATCTTGCCCTTCACAGCTACTTAATCGGCTTGGTCTTGTTTTGATAATGCATAACAAGACGTCCTGAGCATCCCTGATTTAAAAGCATCTGTGTAAATCGGTGTCCTTTTCCCCTGTGATTGAAATGTAAGCAAACTGACTTATTTACCTTGTGGGAGGCCTCTGACTCTCGTAAATGTTTGTTCCAGCACTAAACCAGCATGACATGGCATTTCACAATGGTTTGATGCACATCGCTCCAGCACGCTAAACGTGGGCCACCGGATAAGGATGAGAAGCCTGTTTTTTTTCGAATCCCCAAGCACATCACAGTCATATCACACTCATCAACATCTGCACCAGTGAGTCAACCCGCTGTGCCCTGACTCAAGAGGGACTTGACCAAAGATAGAGCGAAAGATGGAGAGAAAGAGAGAGAGAGAGAGAGAGAGAGAGAGAGAGAGAGAGAGAGAGGGTTTAAGTAGAAAAGGATGGGTGACTTGATGGATACCATTTGGCCTTTGCTGGAAAGAAACAAGGATCTCCAAGAACTAGGGATTCTTACTTCACTTAGCGTGCAGTTCTTAATCTCTCAGTTAGAAACATTAAGAACAGAAAGAAGGCAAATTGTAGAAGAACATCATTGAATATACTGCTGTTTCTTTAATTATGGGCATAGTTATGTCCCAGTGGGTTGGTTTTTATTCAAATGAAAAGATTAAAAAAAAATTATATATGATGGTCATATTAAAAACTATGCATTCATATTTTATTTGTGCTGCCTTTTGTAATAATTTCAATATTTAATTTATATAATATAATTTCAAAAATTTTAGTATGTAATTTCAATTGTTTTACCCATGATTTTCCATCTTCTCAATGTACTTTTTACATCCTTTACATACATACATACATATATACATTATATATATATATATATATATATACACACACACATCCATTTAAGTGCTATCATTTACTCCACAAACAACAATTTTGCATATAAACAGAATATTTTTTTTACAGTATATCATTTCCGAGTTGTAATTTTGTTAAACTATGCACGTATGAGTTTATTTAGAGTCCATAAAAGGCTGTCTCTGAAATTAGCTAGATAAAGAAGCCAACATTTGTTATTCCAAAATTTTGTTGTTAATTTGGAATATGATGGAAATGACATTTGTTAGTTCAAAAATCAAATCAAATCAAATCCTTGATGAATGTATATACACTGTTGAACAGCTTTTTAATGACTTTTTTTCATTTATTTTTTCCCAATGTGCACAGGACCTAAAAATGGCCATAATTTAAGAAAGAGTGAATAAAAGAAAAGGCTGAGGAGAGAAACTCACTTGCAGGATAGCCGATTTATACCATGTATGTAGTAACAGTCGCCGCCATTCACGCAGTACGCCTTCTCTGACTCGTTGCATCTTCTGGCGTGGCCAGAACCCGGAGATAACGTTGTGGTTACTGCAGGAAACAAAGACAAAACATCTTAAGACATCAGCATGCCACCCAACAAACACAAGACAGAGCTTTCAGTGAGTGCTTGGTAAACAATAAAGAGAAGAGCCACGTGGTTGCGCAAGAACCGAAAACACACATGCCAGCTTCTCAGATAACATTCATTACATGTTACTGATAATTTATCATATTTCAGCGTATGTCCCATTCCCTACAATAACAGTCATTCACTAGAACAATGACTCCTTGGTTTTCATCGCAAATCTCTCCGTACATCTTTGCTGCTCTGTGAGGTTCGAGACGTTTGTTAGGCAAAGATAAATATTTCAGTGAGCGCTGGACCCCCCCCCACCCCACACACACACTGCCTGCTCCGTCTGATTCACAGGTCTGGAATGGATCCGTAGTCCCGCCGCATTAGCGGAGTATGTTTTGGGAATACTGGTCCTCATGGGTACGAAAAAAATTAGAGGCCTGGAGAAAATGGCGAAATCACATTACGGCCATACTGACAGCAGTTTGTTTACCTTTGGTACCAGTTCAAGGGGTGTACAATGGGCTGTATGAATATGTTTATTGAATTTGTAATCAAAAGCAGAAACGTGAAGATTGACAGGGCAAACTGCTTCCCACAGCCACATTAAGCACATACCTATGCTGTTTCTCACCGCTGTTAAACAGAACATGTCTACAAACACTCATGTCATCACCATACAACTGATGCTTTTTCAAACACGCAATGGTTTCTGTTTAGCAATGCACAGTGGAGCATCTTTGTCATGCTGAAATGGCGTTCAAAGCAAATGTTTATAGGGAACACACTTATTTAATCTTGCTAATCACAATGAAAAGACAAATGTGACTCCTCCGGCTATTTTTACAGCATCGCTACACCACATCAAACCCACTGCTATTTATGTGGTTAAAGAAATATTGTGATATCCAAGCTAATGTTATTAGATTTGCTGGTTAGCGTGACTCAATTCCGCCCCTGCTGGCAGATGTGGTTACTGCACCATTATTGAGCAAAAAAGCATCTTTCTGCACTGAGAGCCATTCAAAAGTAGCTTTTTCTCAAGAAATATAATAAACATTAAGGGTGAAAAAGGTCAATTTATTCCCCTGAAATTATGGTCTGAGGTAACTGACAGCATGCCACAGATATGGTACATCAATCTAAGGTTGAAATCAACCAGGAATATTCGTTTTACTCTAGTCTGGATTCATGTTTGAAACACTCCACTGCAGACCACCAACCAAATGTTTATTCTTCTGAGAGATTACATGAACATGTCAGTTAAATGTGTGTTGAATCAATTAGCTAAACATAGCATTTCTTTGTGTAAAATTTCACATAATACCAAAACTTCCTTTTTCAGGTTGAAATTTTATTGTGAATGACAGATCCAATTCAGTGACAGACTTCTCTCTTATTCCATGAGACATAATGCTTCTTATATAGTGTTCATGAATACATAAGGCAACATTTAAGAATAATAGGGTGCAACTATATACAATAAGAAATAATATAGTGAGATATTATTACAATTTAAAATAACAGAAATGCTTTTCTATTTTTAGTATTTAACTGTTTATCACAGTTGAAAACAGTTGTGTTTCAGTGCGAGTCATGGTACATTTTTCAGAATTCTTTGATAAATAGAAAGTTCAAAAGAACAGTATTTTATTTTATTTTTTTATTAGATTTTTTTTAACAATGTAAAAAAGTCTTTACTGTTATTTTTTAATCAATTTAATGCCTATTAAAAGAATAAATTTTGTTAAAAAAAAAAAAAAAAAAAAGTAACTGACCCCACATTTTGAAACATTACTGCAAGATATCTTAAAGAACAAAAACGTAATGGATAATGGATTTTTTTTTTCATTTGCATTCAGATATGATTGAAGAGTGTCTGGTTTGGAATGAAGAGAAAAGAGTTAATTCGTAATTCGTTAATTCGAGTAATTCGGCGGAGAACGAAATCTGCCATCTTGGTTTTCTCTTTCTCTCTGCAAATGAAAAAGAAAAATCTTGCAGTCCACAGCTGCAGATTTCCAACCAAGAGCAGCTCATCGTAGGACCCCGGCAACCCCACACATACACGTGTTGAACACCCGGTTGTAGACAGGCCAAGAAAAGAGAAACGTTAGCAGATGTGGAAGTGCACTCTATGCGTATCGGGGCCCTCCCTGATATCAAACATGATTTAGAGGTACTAATGTTACTACATCAAATCACATGAGTGGAATCAGAGCACCGTAAAGGTTTAAATTTCAGGGACAGAGAGTTTCTGAACTTTCTTGTTGATTTCATGTTCATGAAAGTGCATGTCTAGTCAGGTTGTGTGTTTATGTATAAGTAATAATCATATTGTGTGGCTCTTGAACCCTAGACAGCTTACAGAACATCTCGTGCCAGTTTGTTGAAGTGAATACAGCAGGCGGTGTGGAAAATCAGTAACATTTGGTTGAGGTGGTCTTGCTTAACTTGAGTGGACGTCAGTTGTTTACGGAGCAAAGTTTATTCACTTGTTTTTATTTACAGTTTGCAGAAACTGTCCTCAAATGCTGACGTCTTTGTTATACATTTCTTTTTAACTCTCCCATTACTTTTTTGCATCAATTTTATGTAAATGTTTACATTTTATATACATTTATATACATTTTTTACATTTTATATTTACATTTAATTTTTGTTTTAGAAAACGCGCAGTTTATTTCACCACTAGCATCATTAAACAGAACTGTAAGAAAATTGACAGACAGAGAGTCCCGCCCCCAAACACATGCCATTGTTCAAGTGATTTTACAGAACATCTCATGCAAGTTTGATGAAGTGAAAACAGCAGAGGTGTGGAAAATCAGTAACATTTGGTAATTGCATATGTTTACTTTGCTAACAAGTGTATCTATCAGTTTTTAATAATAGATGTTTCTCACAAATAAATGCTGACGTTACTTTTATATATTTATTTATTATTTTTAAGTTTTGCCTTTCAAAATGTGTAATATCTACACTATTCAAACAGAATTGTAACAATATTGACTGTTTTCAGACAGGTTTCCAGAGCAAATCTTCCACTGGCCGAACAGACAGACAGTCCTGCCCCCAAATTTTTTTTTTTTTTTCTCGTTTGGATACCACAGATCTAAATACCACATAAAAAAAAAAAAAAAAAAACTCAGCCATCCCGCAACATTTTCAAATGTTTATGTTTCAAAACTCACTCAGTTGTGTGGCATTCAACTGGAAGAGAGTAAACAACAGTAATATACAACTATAATAACTCTCCTTTCAACAACATGGATATGGGCTGGCCAGGATCCAGACGGTTGCTGGGAGGCGCGCGTTCCATGCCACCCTCATTCCGCCCCTCTATGCCTGCTGAGAATTTTAGCATATCTCAGCGCCTGTTTACCTCAGTAGAGCACTAATGACACAACAAGATTCAGCTACCTTGGATGGAAAGATGGAGCCCGTAGACATTAAATCAGCGTTCCTGTGAGAGTTGCCCTCAGAGCCTCATAAAGACCACATCCAGAGACTCGAACATCTAGCTTTGCCTTTAAAACATGTCCACACTCCCCTAGAGCTCCATGAGTGGGCACGTTTGTATTCCTTACAGTTGACTGTTTATCCCCTTGAGGCTGAACAGGGGTGCACTACGAAGCTGGTTATATTAAGATGATATTCACTTCATGAATTTTGACGTGCATGATGTAAAAGCAAGCAAGTACTCCGGCACATGCAAAACAAGCTGAAATTGGACAGCTGTATGCTATTCATTTAAATTTACTCCTTGTTTTATGAATTACATAAATTTGGACTTTTCCAAACAGAAAGTTTCCAAGCACTCTCTGACAGTCAGATTAAAATGAGCGTTTCTTCCAAAGCTGCAGGAAGACTTGCGTGTCAGCAGCCTGTGGGGTAATTCTGCTGATGTCTATCATGTTTATGCCTCTGGTCTAGGGATACACTTCAAAAATCTCCCTCCATCAGTAATTGAGCTCTGACAGCTACAGGCCTGTACAATATTCCCTCATGTTTCTGAGGCTCTCATCAGCTGTCTGCTGGAGATCTGGGAAAACTCAACGAATACCTGCAGAGGCAGCATGTGCCAGGAAGATGAGGTGGAGTGGAGAAAGTGTGAAGCAGAGAGAGAGAATGGGTAGGGCCCAAGGTGGTTTAAGAACATCACCGGGACAAAACTATTAATTTAGAAGCAAGTTGCTGTCATATTTGTTGCATAAGCGCACAGAAATTTGCAAGCCAATCACTTGAGCTGCAAATGTCATGTGACCAATAACGCTAGCTAATTTTTGCAAGTGCTACCCTGATGAAAAAAAAACAACAACTAAAAACCAAACTAAGCTTGTTGGCTAGTCTTCAAGGTCATAGCTGCTTTAGCAGGGTTTTAGAGGGGATGAACATTCTTTAGGTGGTTTCGCTGGTCTTAGCTTAGAGACCAGCTTAATAACCAGCTAGCGCCAATTTAGTTAGGCTAGGAGATTGGCTTTACAAGCTTAAACCAACTAAAACCAGCCAACCAGCATTTTTGTCAGCATAGTTATAAACCTTTTACTAATTAATCCTGCGAAAATAAGTAGAAAAGAGCTACTAAATAGAAAACAAGTTGGTTTCAATGGAGTGTTGTTGCTAAACTAAACCAGACTTAGGCTAGCCATGATACAGTTCACCCTAAATGATCAACAAAGCATTCCAAGCTAAAAAGGTCAGTTTCACTACAGTCCTTGACAATTGCAGTTTATCCAGCTTCACACTCACTATCTTTTTACATTCAGCTGCAGTGCCAGGTCACTTTCCAACCCTCATGCTCACTAGCCAGGTTGCATTTCTATTCCTGACATGCTAAAGGCCAAGTTCTTCAAGTTCTTAATGGCACGCATTAAGCAACTTTCACTACAGCTCCCATGAGAGGTCACTTTCTCCTGCCTGAAAACCCAAGGGTTTGGCCAGCGAGCTAAGCCCTGAGTTTGATTAATCCTTCATGGCCAAGGAACTGAAAAAACGGCCTGGGTGGGGGCAAAATGGGGCCATCTGGAAGGCTTCATAAACATGTCTATCCAAAGGGTTCTAGGAAAGTCCATAAAAAAATGAAAGGAGAGGTCCCTTTGCTGAGAGTCTTTTATTTTTTCTTCTGAAGACACATTCACTGAGTCCAAACCAGTTATTTCGTAAATGCAGGGACGTCCAACAGGTGGGTTGTGGCATCTTGTTGCCTTTCTATTAATTGGAGGCTTAACCCTCATGCTCTGTTTATGGTCTCAGAGACTTGATAGCTTAATAGCTTGAAAAAATGTGGAATATCAGATTGATGACTTTGAGTTTTTTGATCTGATTATAAACATAAATTCAACATGATAACATGCTTCAAATGTACTGTAACAATATCTTTTTTTGGAGGTCTCCGAGATTCCATCTAATAATTTGACAAGAAAATAAGTTAATTACAAAATGACTATTATTTTACACATTAATTACTCGGGTTTCTGGGACCCCAAACAAAAACAACTCAATAGAACATTTGGGCTATTTGATGGGTGAAAACAAATAATATCCGCTAGTTCAAATTACACCCACATTTCTGGTACGCCCTGAGGTAGCTTGAGAGCCAAAGTAAAAGTTCAAAAAGCTCCAGCAGCTGACAAATGATGCTTGAGAGATCATGATAGTGAAGCCATGCTCAACCCCCTGTGCCAGCACACTTTCTCACCCCACTCATGCTGGAGATGTCTCTTGTTACAGCTGGGAGCAAAATCCCATCACTGCACAAGAGGTCAATTTATACAGCATGCAATCTTACAGCTTTTGAGTGCTTTCCATTATGCGAAACCATTATGTGCTTCCTTTTTGTTTTAAGGGATTGCCAAAGCCTTTCAGAGAGGTCTTCTTAATTTCACATTTATATGTGCACTGCTGTATTTATTAAAAGCCTCTAAACAAAATCATATGGACCTGAGCAAGTAAAGAAAAAACTGTGATCACACTATCAGTTTTGTAGCAACAGCTTTGGTGCACTGCAGGGCACAAGAGTTCAGATGTCAGTGGTGTTTTGATTGTGTCGCAGACTGGCGCTCAACTGTGGAACTGATGTTGTTTTATATATAGGAAAATATGCATGTTTGCGTGCTCAAGAGCAAGAGCGCAAATTCACAAAAATGTAAAAAAGGAAAATGACATGCCAAACACAAGTTAAGAGAATTCCCCCTATTTTCAATAAATAAATAAATCAATAAAAATAGTAAGTACGTTTAGCAAGTTAACCTGTAGGTACCGCTATTTCATAGTAAGGTGCACACAAGCTAACATATAATCCTATTTGCTATTTTACGTAATTTCCTTTCAAATGTGTCCTTACAGAAATGTGTATTAAAACAAATACATATGTGCAGTGAATGTAGGATACAGCTGTGGTGTGGATGCATTCTTCAGTGCTTTAAGGGCCCTGTGTAATCTATTATCTCTTTAAGACCTTCAGTGTAGACTAGAGACTCTTCCTGTTTGCATTAACGACGACACACATCAGCAACAAAAGGCAAGTCTGTTAGGAAACAGAGCTTTTCCTGAAGCGTGATTTCTATAGTGATCCGGTATTTGGATGTTTACTTAAACCCTTGTAAAAAGCGAAATTGGACCAGTCGGTGGGAAAAGAAATCCAGTTCATAGAATAAAATCGCAATATTTACGCCTAAAGACAGGATAAGCAACGGACTCTTCCATAACAGCTTAAAAAGCATGAAAACAAGCAGGTAAGACAATTAGATACAAAATTTGCATACTACATATTTAGAAGTTCAAAGGAAGCTTATTGAAAGCATGAGTCACATGTCGAAGTCTTTCCAGTGACTGTTAAGGCAGGAGGCCAAATCTAAAATGTGTTTCATTCAAAGAAACTCTACGACTCGAATCATAATGCTCAAAAAACCCAACGAAAGAGTCACGAAGCCTTCAGAAAATGAGGTTGAGTGTACTTGTTAACCTCAGTCCACCATAACAGCAAAAAGAAAGAATAAAAGCAAGAATAACAGAAGCCTAGTGTGAACTCTGTCCTGTATTTTTTCCTTTTCATTAACAGGTCTTTATTTTTCTCCTTTACTGCTTGCTTCCTGCTGCATAGCTGATGTGTCTGGTCTTGTCCTCCGCAATCATTTCACAGATGACTCTGAGAAATCAAAGCGCGCTATTGCTCACGATTGCACAACAGGACGCGTGTGTAAACAAGCAAGACTCGGGGCACTTACCCAGGGGGGGTGGGGCGCTGCTGGGCGACGTGAGGGCAAGGGTGCTCGTTGGGCTGGAGGTAGGCTCAGAGGAGGCCACACCCGGGGCAAGTGTGGGTAGAGACTCTGGGAACCATCGGTAAGATGACATGGGGGTGCTGTGCGTCCACAGAGCATCATCCAAGCCGGGCTTCTCCTCCTCATCTTCTCCCCTGAGGAGATCCAGCCAGTCGGGTTCCCTGCTGCGGCCGGCCCCTTGAATCAGAGCCCGGCGGAGCAGCAGCAAACAGGCTCCGAGCCCCAGAAGCAGGAGCAGCAAAGCCGGAACGAGGAGCAGGGCTCTTCCTCCACATGCACCCCTGCAGCAGGGCTTTGGAGGGCGACGTGGGGTCGGCTGCGGTGGAGGGAAATGCTCCACTCCAGCACCCGACACGAGCCCAACACTCTGCCCCTGACAAAGAGACACCAGAAGGACAGGCAGCGGATAGACAGACACATCTGGGTCCATGGGAAGCTCTTCCAAATCCTGCTTGATATGTCACGGCTCGCACTTCCTCTGCAAGCGCTCATAGGGCTAACGTGTCGGGTACAAAATCTCAAACTGCACCGCACACACACATACCTCAAGGCCAGTTGTCAGGACTCACACAAGGCCGCCCTCGCACACTACCGGGCGTGAAATTGCGGCATCGCGGTCCTTGTGGTGAGCTGGCAGACAGAAAGCAGATCTCTAGATGTGGGGTTTCAGATCCGGGACGACCCCACCCAGAAACAGCAGCACCAGCCTACTGCCCACCGCTCTGATGGCCACAGCCAGCTGCAGCAAATCCACCCCGCTGGAGCACACATTCACACACCCACATATATACCAGCATCCGGTCTGATGGAGAAAACAGAGGGGCTCTCCCCACTCAAACACACTTAATGAAGTAATGAATACTGTAGGCAAGACCACCAGCAACATGTGGCATGGGGGGAGAGGGAGGGACGGCTGTGGAAGACGACTACAAAGGGCAGCACCTTTACAAGAAGCAAGCAGGAATGGGAAATATATGTATTCCTTATGTGACCAGAGAAAGTGCATACAGCGCATGGGCCTAAAGAATCTGAACCCCGAGTCAAAGGTCATACACGGCTCCTAACGGTCAGCACTTCATAATCCAAAACATACTGTCTGGCCATCAAACCTCACCTTCAGTACACACATGGAGAGGGGATACATAAGTCCTACTAATTAAATTAAGGTTTATAAACTTAGCCCCCCAGTCTTGGATATTTGATAACATTCTTGCAGATAAATTCCACAAATAAATAAATGTCCATGTCACATTTTCCCCAAAAATAACAGGGGTAAAGGTAAAAATAATTACTTTTGAATTAAATAATTTTAGAGTAGTTTAATAAATTACACAAAATTAAGCCTCTATCTATTATTTAAATAAGACATTCAAATATATTTCTCCAAAATACTTGTCATGCGGTAAAATTATTCAGTTAAAAAAAAGTTTAAATAATTATATATATATGTACACTTTATTTGAAGGTGCCCTTGTTACAGCACAATTATACAATGGAAAACTGTGCTATATTAATTAAACATAGTATTAACTACAGGGTTACAGTTAGGCAGTGTTACAAAAATGTAATATGGTAGATATACTAAAGGGGCAGGTATATGCATAATTATCATAAAATAATATCAAAATGCTAAAATGAAATAAAAAAAGAAATACAAAATAAAAAAAGTAGCTGTAATTTTTTTACAGGCAAAATCAGGAATGCTCAATATATTACTGGTAATTTTATTCATTGATTTTTAAACATTTTAATATAAGGTATGTATTAGGGGTGTCGTGATATACTGGTATTGACGATAACAGTGATATTCAAATGATGAAATATCGATATTGTGTTAATTTAATTGTTTCTATTTTTGTTTTATTATTTTTTCATGACTATTTTACTTTCTTTTATGTTAAGCACTTTGAATTACCATTGTGTACGAAATGTGCTATATAAATAAACTTGCCTTACTTTGCTTCAATTTGGGGTGTGACGATATACCATTATATATTGGCGATAACCACAATATTTAAAATGAACAGGCCTCTTATGATAACACAACACTATTGCATGCAAATAACTCCAGCGACAGTACCTGGTCGACCTCCCACGTGGCAGTATTGCGCCTCAACTCTTGACATCTGTCAAACAAGACGATGCACCATGCACAGCTACTCCGAGAAGAACCATGTTCAGTATTATACAGACAGTAAATTACCATTATTTTACTAATCATGGAATGGGAAACATTACATTAACCTGTTAACGGTGGTTTCCTGTGTTAATATATTTAAATAAAGGGGTGATTTTTTTAATAAGTACGGCGTTTTCTTTACTCGTCTAATTTTTGTATTTGCAATCAAGTCATCATGGCCAATACATCTGCGAAGCACTTGATTTCTTTATTCAAATATATTACATGATTAAAACAAATCTAGAAAAACTGAGCAACCACACTGCTATATTAAACTCTGTAAAATCTTAAGTTGGTCGCAGTGCCATGCACTTAATGCCTCATCTGCAATCGCATCTGCATCTAGACACACATTAAAAACTGAATTAGAACATGCTATCTCCATGACTTCATTGGCGACAGTGCAACTATAGGTTAAAAGAGATTAAAATACGGGTACGAAAGTTAACAGGTTAAAGTACCAGTTTTGATGTTAATATTTATTCATTGTACTGTTGAACTTGACAGTATTCGCTCTTGTTATTTCATAGGTAGCTTCAAAGAAGACAGAGGATGCCAGAGTCTCAGGTCAGCTGTGACCTGAAAAAGAGAAAATGCATGTGCCCTGTGTTTATCAGTATCCTTATGTTCACTGGGTAGAAAGAAAAACAAAGTAAAAATTAATTTCCCAATGTTTCTACAGATATCGCGAACCATGGTGTGAAAATCTAATATTGTGACAGCCCTAGTATGTGCAGATAACACACATCTTGAAATAATGTTGTGATGCCTAAATATTTTTTTTTTACATGTGTTTTATATGAAAAACGGTAGAGACTTTCAATCATAAATCAGTAATGAAAATAATGTTACTTCCCAGAATTATTAATCAGTAAATCCTTAAACAAAAATATTACTTCACATTTTGGATAAAATATGACCAGGACATATTCCTAGACCGGTTTCGTGAGATTTGCTACCGCACACACACACACACACACACACACACACATACACACTCCCCCACACACCCACACCTGAACTCAGTCTCCATAAAGATATATTGTTGAAATCAAAACAACAGAGCTATTTGGGTTCTTGGCAGTCTTTTGTTTGTTGATGAGTGTTATGTAAAGCCTCCCTATTTGTGCTGAATTAGGGCTGCTGTCACCAGTTTTTCCTGTTGGACTGTAAATACAGTTCGCTTGCCATGAATCTCCCTGACTGAGGTCCGACACCGATCGTACCGCTCCCCCGCACTGATCAATGTCTTCAGTTCCCTTAAAGGCACTTAAAATTCTAGCACAGTCACTGCCAATGTCCCAAAAAGATTTCTAGCATCCTTTAAGCCCAGTTAATCTTGGCATTTGGGCTGTTGATGAAAAACGAAGAGTCTGTTTTTTTGCAACATAAATAGAAAGCGACAAGAAGGAGGGAAAGAAATGGCAGACCTGAATCATGCCATGATGCTGGCATTTTTAGGAGTTAAAATCCTCCATTAAAGACCAGTGATGGTATATATTAGTCAACTTCAGCAGAAATGGAATGGCTTTCATCACAGAGGCAGGTGTTGTGTGTGTGAAGTTTTGTGAGGAGATTCACAGTGGTTTGTGAGAGCGGGAAAGCGGCTGAGAGAAAGGGGGAGAGAGAGATTGCTGCTGGTGGGCCCCAGCATGACTGATGAGTTTGGAACAATCGGCCGCCCAGCTGCGTTTTCCATCAAACACATTCCTCTCACCTCACGCTTTCCCTCTGTCCCGTTCGTTCACTCTGCGGCTGTAAGCAGCGCCCCCTAGGGACGTGTTTTTTATGTGATGGACAGAAAGACTTGAGCCATCTGTGGCAGGAATATCCCCGTATCTGTACGTCCACAGGCTGGATTTCACATCATCCTATTTTTCCACTGAAAAAGATATCTTTGCGTTCTGATGAGATTGAATATGATCTGATTGTGTGCAATTGAATATCGCTCTATTTTCATTTGATCCAATCAGGACCAAGGGGTCAACATTGAAAATGTGATCCATGTGTGCAACTGCTCGAGGTATTATGCAAATAAAGTCCCAGTTGTGAACTTTTCTACAGATGTGACATACGCACACACCCGAGAAACAAGCACAGTGTGTGCTGAAGAACGAAGACCGTTTCAGATCCGCCGCAAATGGGCTACAGGCCGAGAATTCCCGATCCAGAAGTCAGAAAAGAGGAGATCTAAGAGAGGAATCACCTTGACTCGTCTCTGGCCTGGAGTTCTGGAATAACAGGGAATCCCATTTCAAAATATGTGATTCTGAAATCTTAAAGTACTTACGTTTAGGATTCTGCAAGAGCAGCATTTTAAACCGGTTATAAATACAATAAACTATGATGACCAAAATGATTATGAACTTAAAACTTCCCCCTACATAGAAAAGGGAATATAAAGTGAAACCGATCTCTGTTATATTTAACATTTACATTTATTAATTCAGCAGTATTTAAAAAAAAATACAGATACAGATAAATGTTTAATGCATACAATAGACCTAGATGTGTGAAAACTGATATGCAAAACATTTTTTTTTTTCATTTTATTTCTGCTTTTAAACACAATAACGACTACATGATACTTAGACTACAACAATAAAACATAATATGTATAATAGATATTAAAGCAATAAACCCCAAGAAGCTGTGGTTTACAGTGAATTTATAACAGCTAAGGGGCAATGTTTATTATTATTATTAATACTAAAGAGTTACAAAACAATAATATAATATTATCTAAATTATTCTATTGTTAATCCATACTGATTATTATTATTAATATTATAGCATGCCATTTCATTTACATACCAATCTCTCCCTACATTTTTCTCATTTGATAACCCGTTTCTTTTCTAAAATAGATTATGCAAATAAAATGAGTTGTGAAAGCCGTTTGGAGGTCAAATTGTTAGCAGTTCTGCAAAAGAAAATGAAGAGGTTTGTATGCCTAGCTTATGAACATGAATCTACACGATATTGTTTAATATGAGATAAGATAATATTGCAGGGCATAAGGATGTTTTGGTGCGACAGTACATTTGTAAAACTAATACTGCTGTCTGTACAGGCTGATTGTTTTCCCACTAAGTATTCGTCCACAACTTAACCTTCTGACCTTTTCATGTCCCGCTACACCCGACTGGTGACCTGTTACACCACAATGCTTTGATAAACCAGAGTCACCTTCAACACGGACACGTACACAAACACACGGGAGCAGCAGGCAGTGAAGGGTGACAGCGCTGTGGCGTTGATCTGAGAGTCGGCTATCATGGCCCTGTTGCACAGACAGAAGAAGCAGTGTTTCGGAGGCCCCCCGGGGAAGGGGGTGGGCTCTTAAATTGTCTGTTGTTTGTCTTTATTAAATGTAGTTCCAAGGTCACAGGGTCTCTGGACCCCCTCATCTCACCTCCCCTGAACAGCCATAACTTCAGCCCTGATTAGCTATAATTAATGAGTCCAATTACTCAGCTCACTTATCTTGTTAAACGTCTTGCTGGAAGAGCCAAAATACGCATGTGTGTGTTTACTGGAGTTGTTTAAAAGGGAGGTGTGTGATGAAAAACAGCCTTTATGAAGAAAGAGATTAATTTCCTGTGTCATACCAGCAGTGCAGCAGTGACAAAAATCAACCAGCGATCTGATTGGCCGGCAGAGTGAGAGGCAGCACGCGATTGGCCAAATGCCTGGAGAGAACTGTCGATCTACAACTGCATTACGAAATGGGTTTGAAAAAGCTGCCTCTGCAAAGCATCTGGCTCTCCTCTTTATCGCTCTTTCTTCTGCTCTCCCTCCATCTTTCTCTCCGTTTCCCTCTCTTTCCTTCTTTTACACCGCCTCCCCGACCCAATGCTTCTTTTCCCTATCGACCTCTCCATCTCTTGTTCTTCTTCTCAGGCAGATTCACAGATAGCACCGGTGCGTACAGCTGCCGCAGGCCCCCAAAACAGCATAGACTTTCTCAACAGTAGCTGTTCAACTGATGACCTCTGGAAGAAATCAATCTCCTTAGCGACTGGAATAAATGAAAAGCCTGTGTTCTCCTCAACATGAGCATTGTACAAATGGTACAAGAACTTCCCATAATTTGCACCGTCTTTTCCAAACATCCTGGACTCCGATGAAATAACCAAAAATACTGATAAAAATATGGGAGTCTGCCTCCAACTCACAATAAAAAAAATATATATATATTTTATAAATATTTTTAATTTCCTAACTGTGACCTTGAGATATTAGTCAGATACTTAAAAAGTCACAGTGTGAGTTGACTACAACTGTTAATTTCGACATTAAATCTTACAAAATGATATTACATCTAGAATTTGCAAAAAATTTTCTCATAATTGCGACTTTATTTCTCACAAAATGGCTTTATGCTTTGCTGTCTAGCTTTATATCTCACCATCCAGCAATTGCAACACTTGTTTCTTGCAACTACAATTTTGTATCTCACAATGTAGATTTGTCTCGCAATTCAACGTTATATCTCACCTTCTTTGCATTTGCAACATTGTTTCGCATAATGGCAACTTTATATCTCACAATGTGACTTAATCTCATAATACACAGTTAACATGAACTGATGAAAAATACTTCTTATGCAATTATTAATCTTAATGACGATTTCAATATTTACTAATACATTATCAAAGGATGTGTCTGCTAATATTATTAAATGGAACGGAGCAAACAGTATTTTTATTAATTAACTTTAGTGAAAAAATAATAAATACTGTATTGTTTTAAGTTAATGCTTTAACTTGCATTAACTAATGGAATCTTATTTGTTACCCATAACAAATCTTATTGTGACTCTATATTTCACAGTTACAAGATTCTCGTAATTTATTCTCTGGATTTATTTCTCACAACGTGGTTTTATGTCTCATGATTCAGCATTACATGTCCCTATATTTTACAGTTATGATTTTATTTCTCATAACTGCAACTTATGAGACTTTAAAGTACTTGCTATTTTTAACTTTATCTCATAATTATCTCTTTACAGCAAGAGTTGAACTTGTGACCTCACAGACTTAAGCAAAAAAATCTTCCTCTGAGTCACATCAGGTCCTGCTCAGGTGGGGCCCGATCCCCCCTGAGACTGAAACACTAGAATCGTCCTTTTCTGCACAGTCAGAAAGTAGGAGTCTGGGAGAACAGTGTATAAAACAATCAGTTGAAGGTATTTCCTAGGCTGCTAGATTTATGTTTCTCCCCTGGACACTTGAGAGCTTCATTGCTGGTGGCCTCATTCAGGTTGTTGATCTATGTTGCACACTTTTTTTTTCACTTTATGAGGACTGTATTGGGGGCGGGCCCCTCCCCGAGCCTGGGGCCACACCACCTCCGATGGGCTTGGTCTTGCCTCCACCTTCCTTGTACCTGTGTGTGTGTGTGCGCACAAGTTGGCTGCCGTGACACTGTGAGACTTGTTCTGGGGCGCCTGACATGCCGACAAACAATCAGAGTGAAACATACACAAACACTCATATGCACGCACCTCTCCCAACCTCCTACTGCTTTAAACCTCCACACGCAACTACAAAAATGCACAATGTAAAAAAAGGCATGTGAAGTATAAGTCATTCCTTTTGGAAAATCCATCTTAACTGAGTTTCAGAACACGTTCTTGATCCGCCACAAATCAGATACCAGCTGTTTACACCAATTTAAGGTGGTCAAGCTGGTTTTGAGAACATGATACAGCTACAGACCAACTGATAACTATTTTGGACCAGCTAGAAACTAGTCTCCATGTTCTAAAACCCAGATACCAGCTTGAACTAGATTTTCTATCAGGGGTGAGATACCTGGAGTAATCTTAACTTGGAAGAGCAGCCAACTATGCACTTACAGATATGTGCAAAACCCTGACATAAACACACACACACACGCTTGTTGTTGAGTATTTTGCCCATGTTTTGATCTTGTGCATGTCTATCTCTCACCACAGTACATTTGTCAGCAAAAAAGAATGTATATATTTGGCAGCCCATCAGCAAAGACACACTCTTGTCTTCCTTCACGCTGATCTCTGACTTTAAAGAAAAGTTTTCACTTACTGCTTTGTACATGAACTGTACTAGTGCCGTTGTCCTTCCCCTTAATATTCTCTGCCACACATGTGTAATTCCCAGAATCCTCCAGCTTTGCACTGCTGATCTGAACTTTGGAAGTTTTCCTTCAAGAAGACAGACAGACAGAAACAGGAGAAAGAGTCAACGATTCCACTATAAAAAATGTAAAAAGGAGAAACTCTCCAGAGAAACCCTCTGTATAAATTAGAGCTCACTTCAAGTCTTTAAACAGAGATAAAACAGAGACATATGACACTCTGAGAATCCCAGTGAGCTTCACATTGCGTCCACAAATGGTGAAGAACCTGACCAATGAATCAGTGCAATTAGTCAAAAATCTCCTTTACCCTTAGATCATTTCTTAATATTGTCTTAACTGTAGAAGATTATTTTAAAGGCAGTTTGTTGGTCCCCATTGACTTCCATAGTAGGGAAAGAAATACTGTGGAAGTCATTGTGGACCATCAGCTGTTTGATGACCAGCATTCTTCAAAATATCTTCTTACGACATGAGGGTGGGTAAACGATGAGAAAAAATCATTTTGGGATGAACTATCCTTTTAAGCAATTATATTTTAGAGAATCTTTGAACCCACATGTTGGTAAACCAGCTTTCCCATCAGATGAGGGAGACCAACTTATACCGGCCGAGATCATTTTAAACAAATAACACTGTTTTAAGCAGAGTTTTCATTTTTGGTGACCTATTTCTTTAATCGTGTCATTAACAATATAATAGACATGCATGCTGAAACACTTCACATTAATTACAAGGGCACTGGCAGTCTTTAGGACACTGCCCATAAGGATAAAGCTCTTGACTTATGTGAAGGTCACGATCTACACTTAGAACATCTGCTAAATGTCTAGAACTGGAGGTTGGGTTCTGCTGGTGTGTGCCAGTGGACATGCTGACTCACCTGCCTTTCTTGGAAATTTTGATCTCTTTGCTCTTCTTCAGTTCAGTGCCATCTTTGTACCACTTGTACTCCGGGGTGGGTTTGCCGTAGGCCTCACACCTCACAATCAGCTTGCTTCCTTCGTTCACCAACACAGGATTTTTCATGCGCCTCAGTGAGGGAGGAGCATCTGAACAACAGGGAGAAAGAAAGAATATTGTGTTATAAGTACTTTTTTTAAAATCAACATGTAGTAGGGTTGATGCCGTGATGGAGCAGAAAATAAGGGAGGGACGCAGAGAGAGAAAAATCCAGAAAAGTCTTTTAGCTGGCCAGATGATGTCACCAGAGACACTGGCAGTGTGAGGCAGTTCTCTCTACGTTTCAGCTCTGAGCTCTCTCTGCATTCAGGGATCAATGCAGCACATTTACAGCGCTAAAAGACCTGCATTTTGTGCTCCACTTCCCTTTTATGAACTCAACCACACACGTGGACATGCTGAAATTAAGAACAGAATTCATATGCAGTATTGGGGGTAACTAACTACACTAGCAGCAGCACTACTAACTTAAAGTTATAGTTCACCCAAAAAAATGAAAATACTTTCATCATTTACTTACCCTCCACTTGTATAAATACAGAAGACATTTTAATGAATGTTAAACAAACAGTTGACGGTAGCGATTGACTTCCATAATATTTAGAAATAAATTCTCAATGGCTACTGTCACCTGTTTGGTTATCAAAATTCTTCTCAAAATTTGAATTTTGAGGTGAACTATCTTTTTAACATTACATATGCATTGTTTTTTTTTTTTCAAGGTTTCCGAGTAACGAGTTAGCTTTTTTTATAACCAAAGTAGCAGTGTTACTTGACAAAGCACTAGCCTAAACATATTTTTAAATATCATGTTGTGTTGCGCACAAACTGAGGAAATAAACAAATGTGCTCTCCTAAATGGTCCTTTCTCATGTTTAGCGTTCATTTTTCAGATTCATTTTTAGAGAATTGGTTTAGGCAGTCCTCTCTGTCGAAGCGTTTATATGTCCAATTCATTCAGGTGAATTTGTTTGCGCTAAAGATCTCTCTCACTGCCATAAAGCATTAGAAAGGCTGATTCATTTTAGTGAATTGGTTCATACTAAGTAGTTGTGTCAAAGTGTTAATACGTCTGATCCAAATCTGATTCAAAACGTTACAACGCTAAACGTTTCTCTCCCTTTGATAGGAAGCGTTGGAGTTTTCAGTTCGGTTCATACTAAAGTAATATAAAGTAATAATAAAGTAGTGTGTATTCGAGTTTATCGTTTTTTGTTTTTTATTTGATTGTTCACGCATTGTTTTGTGCCAAAAATAGTCTACTGCTCTAAATAAATAAAAAATTAGTTATAAATGTAAAAAGATAATGACCACATTAGTAGTCTAAATTAACTACTTTGTTTCAAATCAACAGTATTTGTCTCACTATTCAAGGAAATCCTATAAATTAGGGTTGTTATTATTCACGATTTGGTGACTTCATCTTATAACTTATTAGCTAAACTTACTCTAAAGAACAAAATCCAATCCAGAGACTTTAAATCCCAAATCAATCTTCTAGAATTAGAAAATGACCTTGAATATATTTGTTTTGAAAACGCATGTCGTCAAAACACCAATGTTCAAGACGAAAGCAGAGAGACTTAGCTTGTCTTTAACACATATTTTGAAATTATGCCTTGATAAAGCCTAAAGAGACACCCAATCTTAGACAACAGTCAAAACACCGACAGAATAGAGGACAACAGCGCTGAAAGGAGGTGAATTTACATGTGGGCCGCCACATGCCCAGACGCTGTCATGCATAGTCACTCAGGAAATGCATCATGCGATTAATGTAGACTCAGACAGCAATCACAAGGCTTCAAAGAGTTGCGGTTCCACATCCAAAGGGCAGAACTGGGCGATGCTTTTTGGCTGTACCGTACTGTCCTGGATGAGAGAAGGGTGCATGCTGCCCCAAGGCTTGGGCAGGAGTTGGTGTAGTTCTTTGGGCCTTCCCAAAGTGAATCCATGGAGGCACTTACACTTTTACAATGGCTGTCTCTTTATTACTTGAAAACGCACATGATCAATACCCAATTAAAGCCTTAAGCTTTTATTGCAAACGATGGCAAGCATCAAAAAATAAACAGATGAGAACACAAAAGCATTAACATCAATTAGAATCTTGACAGCGGTTTTTTAAATAACCAACAGTCATCCTAATTTTGGAACTACTGTCCCACTTCTCTGTCCCAGTAAAGGCAGCTGTTTTATCTGAACGTCTGCTTTCATGGCTGAATGATGCAGTCTGTTCTGATGTTGCGTAGCTCGAAGTAACATGACAGTATCTGGCACAATGTTTGGATTGTACTGTCAGTCGAATAACGTCTCAGGTTTCCCATGACAGCCTCTAGTGATGCGCATTCTCTCAGAAAAACCGCCAAGTGTCCGTTCGATGTGGTTCTGCTCCACACCATTTAATGCTCTCTGCTGTCGTTACCCCTCAGAGGCCATTAGACTGATGGGATACAGTGTGCCAGCAACGCTATTCTTTGTACAAATATTTAAAGACACTGTAATCTCCCTGTATATTTGTGCTGAATGAAACCATACTGATTAATCGCCTGAAAACCTCTTGAAGTCAATAAGCACAGTTTTCTTTTAATTAAACAGAAAAGTTAAAGATGTTTAATGACTAAACAAACATCAACACTGACTGAGAAAAAAAGAAAATGTCTTTGGAGTTGGATTTCATGATACTCAACAGAAAGTCAGATGAAAAAACAAACTGAAAACTTTGTTGTCTGAGCCTTTATGAGAACTAAACCAATTTTATTATGTAAGGCCTAAGGCCTTTTTTCCGTCCATAGTGTTACTTTTTCTCACCCTAAGCTCAGGGCACCTGCATCATTACTCAGCATGAATTTGGATTGACTGTTTTGTGCAACACAGCTTATGATGAATTCAAGCGGAGTAAGTGTGTGTTTTGCATTACACACTGCACAACGTTCGTTAATGCGATTTTACTGAAGAAAGTGTGAGTAACTGATGCATACTTGAGCATAACACCTAAGTAGGTTCCTTTGGGGCCGAATCGGGTGTCAAGGAGGTCGCGGTTAAGCACATGACATGTATGTGAGGGTTCTGTCGAGAATGACTGACATGAGGCATCTTGTTCCGAGTTGCTTTTGTAAATGCAGGGTGATACTTGCCCATGTTCAGATAAGAAGGGTGGGGTGTCTGATTTGTACGCTTCATGTTTTCCCAACTCAAGAGTAATACTCTGAGCTTAATACAGTCATGCTCCATGACAGAGTCATTCTAGAGTATTCAACCTCATAAAGAAGATCAAACAGAAGTATGGTGTTTATTAATAAACTAGGCGCTGAAAACTGTCAGATCATACTTAAATGGCAAGTCATAACTAATGCCACATGTGCGTGATATATCAAGCATTATTATGTCTCAATTTGAAGAAGAATAAAGCTATACACAGCTTGAATAATGACCAACAGGGATGGAAAACCATTATTCTTAGCGTTTATTGCTCACTTAACAGCAATGCGGCTTCTGCTACTGTTTGTTTGCACTTCCTGAGCATGTAGATTATTTCTCCATACCACCCCTCAGGTAGCGTATTTCATCAAAGCTCTAACACAACTGTCACACTTTTACAAGACGCATGACACTGTCTCAGTGGCCCTGCCTGTAATTCAGAAGTGGCTTGGAAATGCATAACCTGAGGGACAGTGCCAAAGCTCAGTTTAAGCTGGCGAAATCATCCTGTGGTTAGGAGAAAGGGGAGGATTATGGAAAAAAACTATAAACCGCACAATCTTTGCTATCAAGCCACGGCACAAATCGCATTTATTTCGCCTTCCCGCTGTTTCCAAGGAACCGAACGTTTATTTCCACTTTCATGTTATGACACATATCTTGTTTGGATAAAGTCTTTAAGACTATATATATATATATATCCATACTGATTATACGTGTGTGTGTTAAAGTGTTTTTCTCTTTCTAAGTTTTTTTGGCAAAGTGAGTACATGAAATAATATCAAACATGTTTGCATATCATTATGAAACTGCTTCTAAAGTAGAGTTGCAATTGAGCAAGCATGTGCTTGGTATAAAACAGCCACATAAACTTCAATTCATCAAGACATATTTCACAACAGAGAAAGATCCTTGTGAAATGGAATTTGGCTCTTTATTTTTCTTTTCATATGACAATGCTAAATTAATCGCTAACATACTGAATAATATTCTGGGGGAATTCAGTAAGAAGGAACAGCAAGCATCATCTGTTGTTTAAGCACCTAGCTCACTCAAGGAATTCTGCAAATATTTTATGCAAAAATTCAGTGGTGAGCATATACTGCATGGCACAAGGTCTTTTCCCCTTCAGAGGATGCAGAAAACCACCACAAATTGACATAATTTACCGGTACTGTACTGCATTCCTGCACAACTGGGATGCAGACATATGAAAATGTACTTTGAAATGCAGACAACACAATTGTGCCTGTTCTTCATCATTTGATCAACATTTAATATTCTGCTGCCTAATTCAACACTGTAATACAATTTTATTTCCCATCAGTAATAGTTTGACATTTATCGCACTAAACAAATAAAGTTTGGTGAATAAGGATCAGTGTTAGGGAACGTTACTTTTAAAAGTAATGTATAACAATATTGCTTTACACCCCAAAAAGGTAACTAATTGCATTACTATTTGCTATGTGTTACATTACTTTTGCATTACTTTGTCTCATCTGGGCTGGGCTTGTTTGTTTGTTTTAATATAAAAAAAGTTATATTTTTGGCAAACGTAAAAGTACATTTACACCAAAAGTAAAATAAGTAAACGGCATAAAACAGACCCGTCTGATGTGCTGATGTATTGCAGTTCAACACTTTTACTTCAGCAATCGAACACATGTGATATTAATTCAACAAAAGCAGTGTTTACCTAAAGCCATTTTTGCTCATTCATATTGTTGAACTGGATCATCGAAGGTCAGCAGCAAAGACATACTTAAATATACTTAAAGGATATTTGTGTTATTTAACATTTAATTATTGCAGGTTTGCGTCATATTCTGAGTTTGCCTTTCACTGTTTTTTTTTTATATATATATATAATTTTGAGAAAAAGAGAATATGTTTTGGTGCAAGAGAGATGAGTAAATGCATGTTCACATTTAGTCTAGATCTACAGCAACCATGTTTACACAGCACATAAAACGCCTCTCAAGAGAAAGAGCTGTCAGTCAATATATAGAAAAACAAAGTATTTTAAAAGACAGAATTTAAAATTACATTTAAAAAAAATTTACTCAGATATTTTCTTGTAAATTAAATATAGTTACTTAAGTAGTTACTTGAAAAAAAAAAGTAATCTGATTACAAAATTCACGTTACTTGTAATGCATTACCCCCAAAACGGATTCAACGAGTTTGTCCCTATATAATCTTAGCATTGGTGGTAAACAGATTTGACTTGATGTTTGCAAGGGAGGGCTCAGAGACACTATTCTAATCGAGCTCCACTAACGCCCCCTATAGACAGAAAGATAAATATGTATAAAAATATGGAGATGGGGAGGAGGAGGGATGCCGAAAGAACTAACAACGGAAGAGTTAAGAGACTGGTTTTTATACTTGGATATTAACTGGAAGATTAGATTGGCGAACTCCTCCCAAAATTACATTAATATCTTCACAAGGAGTAATCTATACTAAACCAAATTTACATTAAAAAAAATGCCGTTTATACTGAAATGTCAATGCAGTCAGTTGATTTTAAAACAATGCATTTAAAAAGTTATTGAACAAAATTCTATATGTACTGAACCACACAAAAAAAGTGACAAGATCATAACAATCTGAACAATTTTGACAAAATGCTTACTTTACAAGTAAAGAAGGTGCTCCTTCTTTTGTGCCAAACATGATCCTAAAATACTTTATCATCCTCATCCATTTTAGAAACAGAAACACTTCTGAATGCTAAAATGGTACACAAATAAACAATGCAAAGCAAAAACGTCCTGTCATGGGAATCCCCAACATGTCCAGTATATTTCCTCACATGGGGATATACCTTTTGTACAAGTAGTATGTTCAAGCTCTTACCCACACGCACACAAGATTCACACATACTCATTGTTACAGAGAGCAATTCCTGTTTTTTTAGGAACATTAAATATCCATAGCCTGAGGAGATATTGTGCTCTCTCTTGCGGCTTAACAAGATGTGTGATTCAACCGTCATGAACAGCCACGGCCAACGTGTCGCCCGTATGTTGCCGATGAGATACGATTCACCAGTTATAATATCCAAAATAAGAATCATATGTAAATATATGATTCATCACATAAAACCCCTGTTATGTTTCCCTCTTCCTCCCTTAAACACGTAATATAAACAAGATAAGACCAACTTTAAAATTATCACTGAAAATCTGAAGAGACCTGAAGAGAAAATGTGGAACATGCTCAGGTCTCAGCAATTCCTATCTTGCCACAATTTTTTTTAAAGACTAAATAAAATCAACTGTTATTTAGAGCTCACAGTCAAAAAAAACTCAGCAGGATATCTGTGTTGACATATCCAGAAACACAATTTCCAGATATTCTGGTGTATAAAATAAAAATGTGGTTTATTACTCAGACACAATGACAGAAAGCCATATGCATGTGTGGTCTTGGCAATTGGTTTCATTGCGCGTATGCCAAATATAGCCGTATGTTAGCACAATCAATCACTTCAAAAATGTGTGTATAGTTTGAAATCCTTTTGGTTGTTTTTTAAATAGATCACAGTGTAAAGCATGCAATTTCTGGCATGCCATCCATATTCTGTTATTCAGTAAGCACTTTAAGTCACTCATGATTCCCGCTTTTCTTTCATGTCATTTCAAAATCAGAACTGAGCTAAATCAGGACCCGGTTAAATTTAGCAAGAAGGTATAGTGTAAACTAAACCAGAGTAACACAGCTACACACAGGTTTAACAAATATCTTCTTTCTCAAGAGGCACTGTATAAAACTTCTCCTGGGCACTTTTTTTTATTTTTTTATTCAGAGCTGCGCTTTGTTTCCGTAGACACAGCACAGTTGATTAACTTCGCCCTGAGAAACTGTTCTTCTGTACCACATCACACACACTTTTACGAATATCTGTGATCACAGGCAGGTGAGAAAACCACAGTCTATACAATGTTATGTCTTACAAAAGTACAAGCACACTATGTTAAATTACACCTGTGTTAGTATTGTGAGGTCAAGCGTGTTAAACGACAGAAACTAGGACCACATAAAAGCTAGGCAACACAATTCTCTCTCTTTCGGAGTCCCCCTCAGATCAAGCCTCAGGGCACACAGGGTATGGAACACCAACCTCAAGAGATCGGACACTGAAAGACTCAGACATGTCTGTAAATGAATGAGTGGTGGGGGGTAGAAGGTATTGGAGATAGAAAGACACAAAACTGTGCCTCCTTGTCTACACCTGGTAATGTAATTGAGGAGTTTCATACCAAGGTGAATCTCCCAAGGAACTCTGAATGGAGACTCAGGTTTGAATCCCGACTTAACATACCATCAATTTTTTTTAAACTGAACTGACAACCAGAACTAATGCATATTGGTTGGATTAAAAAGAGCAGCTTTGACAATTCCTAATAGCTCCTCTAGGACACACTGGAAAATAGTTAGTTTTTTGAGCATGGACTAATGACAGAATTGTAAGGTTTAGAGTAAATTAGCATGGACTGAATATATTTAGACATGTGAATGGGTGGCTTCAGTTACAGCATTTTAAACAAAGATTTTTTTTACAATGTGCAACTTAAATAAAATATATTTTACTCAAAAACATATTTGAGACCTATGCCATCTGGAAGGGATAAAATGCTCCTGGGAACAGGGGAAAGATGGGAGCCTTCTATGAAAAGGTTGAATCATCCCATCATAAACTAGCGCAATAGGGTATGTGAGCAGGCAAAAGGGGATTTGCCTCTTTCCCACTGTGTCTCCCTCCTTGACCTCAGTTACAGACTGCAGTGACAAGCCATGACTTGCAGCAGTGTAGAGTGAAGGAGAAGGTACTTGTGATCTTCAGCCCCCATTCAAGAAAATCTAAGCCATGATGTTTAAAAAGGTTTCACAGTAACAACCATCTCCCTGAAGTGCAATCCAGTGGAGAAACAGTGTGGTAGCCACTTGCAGAAAAGTAGAGACTTAACACCGGCACAGAAATATGAACAAGTCCTTTAAAAGTACTTGAGGAATGAGAGCCTATGGGAGGCAGCTCACAATTGGGCCGAATCTCGGCAGCAATGCAGCTCATTAGGCAACAATATGCAGAAATCAGGTGAGTGGTGTAGTTGAGAGTGCTGGGAAAAGCCGTTACCGCTTGTGACATAAGAAACTGGAGTAGGAGTTTAGGGCTTTCGGTAGCACGCCAAACTGGATGGGGATCTGGCTTGCACGCAAAACACATATTAATGCAACAATTGTGTACCTACGCCACAAAGGCTAGATATGCTGCTACACGTTGACTGCTTTAGGAAGTCCACCTGTGTGACAAACATATGCAGCAAGCTTTGACAAGACAGCGAAAGAGATTCTTTCACATGTCTCACACCCCAGAACCCCCTCCTGCCACAGTCACATACACCTTGCATATGTTTTCTATTTACCTTGTGTGGGATCTATGTTCTCCTTGCGTCCTTTCTTTCCTCCTCTTTTTTTCCCATTCCGTTCCCTCTTCTTACCCTCTGACATTGTGCCAGTACCAAAACAAGAGTGAAAAATGTAAATCCACAATGGAAAGAAAATACAAGTAGTCCTATGGGGAGTGTGACTGGCGCACTTGAGACTCTGAACTTGTCAGAGAGTTTGGGCTCCTATATACACTCACTCTCTCACATCACACAAGAAACACCTACTTGCAGCATGGTGAGAGAGAGAGAAAATAGAGAAGCGAAGACAGTGGAAAAGAGAGAGAGGGAGAGAGAAGGGGAGGGGATGAAAGGGAGGGAGCAAAGGGAGGCATTTCCCATCCCTGTCAAGCAATTAACTATTCCCTGTCTGGATCTTTCAGATCTTTCAGTGTGTTCCAGGCCCTGGAGCTGGTGCTTGGAGACAACACAGTGCTTAAGTATTCCTGCCTCACCTGCACCTCTTGGCTCTGTCCCTTTTTACCGTTCTCCCTCATTCTCAGGGCAGCAGGAGCTTCAGCTGTTCTGTTAAGCTGACCCCTGGCTGATCTCTCCCCCACACACTGCTCTAGCACTATTGGAGACAAAACCCATTCACTCAGCAAAAAAAAAAAAAAAAAAAAATTTAGTGACACAGCCACAAAAGGGTCAAAATACAATAATTCCAAAATATTTGATAACTGAACAATTATGCATGTGCGACATGACACAAAACAATTCTTCTGTTCTCTCTCTCTTTAGTGTTCCCCTCTGCCTCTCCTGCTCTCTTTCTCATCCTCTACTGTAAACGAGTTATAACACGTTCCTGATAGTGTCGCTCCCTGCTAGTGTCGTCAGGAATCCCAGCAGTGAGCACGCAATCACAGGCTCTGAACCTAGTGAGAGCACAGAAAACATAATACCACAAAGCTATACCTCCAATGCCTGTGCAGCAGGTACAAGAGAGGGGGATAATTAAAGAAAGAGAGAACAAAAGAAAGAAAAAGAAAGGAAACAGACAGATTCCCGTCTTTCCTTTTTGTTTTTGTCTGTTTCTTTTCTTTTTCTTTCAGGGAAGAAAGAAAGAAAGAAAGATATTATAGATATGATATGAAGGATATTAGAAAATAATGGAGGAAGAATTTAAGGAAAGGCGGTAAGAAAGGATCCTATATTCTTCATGACGACAGAAAAAGAAAGAAAGAAAGAAAGAAAGACAAAGAGAAAAACAAAAACAAATATAGCTACAAGCAGCAATTACGGGGCCAAGCACTACAAGAAGCAAGCATCAGACCAACTGCAGCGATGAGTAGGCTAATTAAAACCATTTTAAGATTATTTTAGTCAAAATGGTTTGAAAAAAATCATAAATACAAACACTAAAAATATGATTTAATGGCTTATCGCTGTATAATGGTGTGTTCTGTTAAGTGACACTGGCACACACAGAGTTTGGTGTCAATATGTCAAAGCTTTGCAGAGATACATCCTCAGATGCAGTTTAGCATCAAGTCTGAAATCTGTTGTGGGGCTATACAAAAACAGTTTTGTGTATTTGTCTGCACATTCTGAAAATGATCTGACTTGATTTTGGTGAAAATCGGACCAACGGTCTAGGAGGAGTTTTAAAAAGTATGTTTTCAACATAAATCAAAATGGCGGACAGGAAGTTTGGCCGACTATGGTAAAATGGGTCTCTATGATCTCGGCATGACCCAAGGATTGTTTTGAGACCAGTTTGATTACAATAGGCTAATGCAATCAAACATTATTAGCATTTTTGGAAATTTCACATTAATGGTTAATGAATGGTTTACTACTCATGACCAATGAATGGTTTACTACTCATGACCAATGAATGGTTTACTACTCATGACCAACAGGTGTCACTGTTACTAAACTGATGTGAGTGAGAGGTAACAATGGCACATAGGAAGTTTCTTTCCATCTTTCCAGCAAATTCATTGGTACGATAAACAAAAACTGCTTTGTATATCGACACGTAATCCATACATTTTTGCCAGTTTGGTCTGAAGATGATTCAAGTTAAATTTGGTGAAAATTGGTCTAATGGTTTAGGACAGTGCTTCTCAAACTCAGGACCCGCATCCATTTCCTTTTTCAAGAGCACCAATTATATTTCCTATTTTGATAAACGCATGTTAAACTTGTAAATCATTTTTTTTTTTTTTTTTTTTTTTTTTAGATTGTCTGAAATGAAAGTGCAGGCAAGATATTCAAACTTTTCTTTCAAGGCATTTGTTGTCATGACATCTAGTGAGCGTATGACGTTTGACATAACCGGGCGACATTTCACCGCTAATATGAGTACTCTTTTATTTTATTTTTCAAAATATTTGTTATCACTTAGATTATGGTCATCTAACTTATAGCAGTGCCCAGTGTTTACCATACATCGAATTATTTGTGGCAGCCCATCACAATATCAAAACTAACTGCCACAAATTGATTTTCCAAAAGGCTTATACTTAGTTGAATAAACTGAGCCCTGCATGTTTCAAAAATAAAACGCAGCTCAGGTGTTTTTATGTGACTGTATCTTTGAAAAGAACTGACCGTCTTCAGAAAAGTTTCGATGTCATTTCCATTGACATCGTCTTTCCTGTAATGCCTGATAAAGTAGTATTTGTGAGCACAGAGCTAATTTGATTACAGTCATTACCGGGGAAACAGCTATATAGCTTCTGCCCCAACAGTGCCTCCTGCTGGCAGAGAATGAATTTGCATTTGCAAGTCTGTGGGAAACACTGGTCTGTCAGCAAACATAAACAAAAAGCATGCTTCAGAACAGTTTTGATTAGGTGCTTACGTTTTGAGCCATGTATTATTACTATGAATTAGGCTACTACTATTACCATCTTGTGCCCTGTAATAATCATTTACTCAAACTCTCTTTTATAAGATAAAGGGGGAAAAAATATAAAATCGTTCCAAACATATCAGCCATAAAATTCAGCATCATTGGCCATTGGATACCCTGATTTCATATCAACATCGGCCAGAGAGAAACTCTTATCAGTCAACCTCTATTAAATTAATTGTTTTGCCACTTTTGCACTATTTTTGATGCATTTATAATGCAAAGGGAACTTTATTTTTTCAACAAATTAATGTTTATTTGTTATGCATGCTACAGTATGTATGTTTATTAAAATCAAGTTTTTTAATAACCAATTGTTCCAGTCCGGACCTTTGACACAAAATTCAAATCAGATTTGAACATTTCAATGTAGTATTTGAGAACCCCTGGTCTAGGAGGAATTTAAAAATGTAGGTTTTCAAAATGAATTAAAATGGCGGACAGAAAGTTTGGTCAATTATGGCAAAATTTGTATCAATGTTCTCGGCAAGATCCAAGGAATCTAACAACATCAGCCTCATTATGAGCTAATGTAAACAATGAGCTAATGTAAACAAAAGTTATTAGCATTTTTAGAAATGTCAATACTTTTTGAGTACAATCAGGGCATGGTGCCAAAGACACATACAGAGTTTCATAACGATATGTGTTCAATGCGTTCGTAAAATATAGCACTTAACAGATGAGATCTCACCAACCAAAACCTGCGGAACCGAGGGAGAATCGCAGGATTAAGGAGATTAAACAACTTCGTGCTGATCTCCGGAGGCTCAGGAAAGCATTCAGGCGAGCTGAAGAGGGGGAAAAACCAGCTTTGAAGGAAATTCGGGACAACCTGAGAGAGCGTATAAAAACCTTACGCCGAGCAGAGTACTACAGGAGAGATCGAAGACAGCGGGCAAAGCAGAGGGAGCAGTTCACCAGGAACCCGTTTGCCTACTTGACTAAGCTCCTGGGGGACAAAAGATCGGGTCAACTTCAGGCATCAAGGGAAGAGGTAGAGAAGTACCTCTCAAGTACACATAGCGATCCAGGAAAGGGCACCGAACTTGAGATCGGAGAAACCTTGATGAAACTTGGAGAACCAACTATCAAGTTTGCTGATCAAGAACCCTCATGGAGGAGGTCAATGACTTCCTCAGAAGGGCAAGGGCTGGCTCAGCACCGGGACCCAATGGGATTCCATACAAAGTGTACAAACAATGTGAGCGGTTGAGAAGGAGACTCTGGAAGCTGTTGAAGGCGGTGTGGAGGAGGAATCATCTTCCAGACGAGCATTGCAGAGGGGTGTTTTATCCCCAAGGAGGAAAATTCATCGAGCATAAAGCAGTTTCGTACCATCTCCCTTTTGAATGTGGAGGGTAAGATATTTTTTGGAATGTTGGCAAGCAGACTCACCACCTTTCTGCTGAGCAACAATTATATTGACACCTCAGTACAGAAGGGGGGAGTCCCAGGAGTTCCAGGGTGTATCGAGCATACAAGCGTCATTTCAAAGATAATTGAGGATGCGAAGCGCAACCATGGAGATCTTGCAGTCCTGTGGCTCGATATATCCAATGCATATGGAACTGTCCCTCACAAGCTGGTGGATCTCACACTACATGTGTACCATGTCCCAGGGAAAGTCCAGCACCTCCTGCAGGAGTATTTCAACCGTTTTAGGATGCGATTCACCTGTGGGGACTGCACCACCAGCTGGCAGCGGTTGGAAAAAGGAATCGTAATTGGATGCACCATCTCGGTCATCTTGTTTGCAGATGCAATAAACCTCTTGGTTAAGACAGTGGAGAAGCCTAGAAGAGGTGCAGTTCTGGCAAGCGGGATTCAGCAGGCTCCAGTTAAGGCATTCATGGATGACCTGACTATAACGGCAAGATCATTTCCAGAAGGTCGGTGGATTCTGGAAGACCTATGCAAGATTATTGTAGGCGCCAGGGTGGAGTTTAAGCCAGCAAAGTCGAGGAGCATTGTGCTGAGAAAAGGACGCGTGCATGACCAGTTTCGCTCCAGGATTGGAGAAGATCTCATCCCCACTGTCAGTGAGAGACCCATTAAGAGCTTGGGAAAATGGTTTAGAGTGGAATTGAAAGGATAGAATGGAGAGGATAGAAGAGGCCCATGAGAGAAAGCTTGGTAAGTACCAACCACTCACCCAACAGTGCCAGCAGGTGGGATGGCGGGCATGGAACTTGCCAGTGGAAGTAGGCTGCAGAGGATTTCCTGGGCAGTCACTTTGGAGTGCCTTGTCCAGACTTGGAATAAGAGGTCCCAGCAGGAGAAGGCTCGTGGCGAATATTACAAAAAGAGCGCTGTGAGCCATGGAACAGCCCACCGGCTAGTGAGGGAATATAAAAGAGCACTGGCTGTGGAGTTCAAGGGGCTGAGGGGGCTGCCCCAGGATGCTGGGGGTAGCTGTCAAGCCCTCTGGAGGTGTTGTGGGTTAATTGGTGAAACACTGTTGAAGGAGGGTACCCACCTGATGACCCGAAGAAAGCACCTTGGGCCCACACCACAAAGCTCAGTAGGTTGGACTTGTAATGTACGAATGTTGGCCATCACCTCAAATAGGCGGCTGGGATGTGAGAGCGATGATCCTATCGTATTTCAGACATGGTGAGTCGGTGGCCTCCCCCTAATTATCATCGTCACCCTGTCCCTTAAACGCCACCCTTCACCAGGCTCCCGACAGGAATGGTTACGTAGGAGAGGAAGGGTGCTGAAATACCCAGGGCTGGCAGCGTGTGATGAGGAGATGTTGAGACTGTCTTCTATCAAGTGTTCCAAATTTCACAACTTTCCCGCAAGAGGTTCTATGGGTTTGGCATAGGCTCAAGAGGGAAAGAAACAGAAACGGAAGAAGAATAAGAACGCCAATGGATACAATAGCTGCGTACTAGGGGTGGAATGGTTCAACTTACACACAGTTTAAGAGTAGAGGCTTTGGTATGGTTCAGTATGTACTATGTTTAGGAAAAAACTATACTGTCAAATAAAAATAAAGAAAATAAGAATAATATATCTAACTACAAGCTACAGCACAAATAAATACAATAGAGTAAAGATATAAATAAATCATTTTTGAATCATCAGAAAGAGCTTAATATCTGTGCACATTCTGAGCCATGGGTTTGCAAACTTTGGATAAGCGCACACAAATCTTCTCACTGTAACCACAAGCTTGGGTCCTCTGGATCTTAATTGTTTAAACTGGCAAAGTTTAAATGATTTTATCTTAAACACCGATATCAATGTGTGCTGATCAGGTCTCACCCAGGTGATGACAGAATAAATGCTCATATTCCAGCATATGGCATTCGCATTGAATAAGAGTAAATGGTTTGTCCACAGGTTTTTTTTTGTTTGTTTGTTTTATTAAATCGTTGTTATTGTAATGTATTGGGAAGCCAGAATGCACATCCATCAACAGAAGCCTATATTAGCCGAACCATGTTTGTTTTACATGTTATTTATAGCAAACCATATTACAGATGCGTTGTCAGATTAAAGTTAAACCGCGGTCCCAGCGTGTCCCAATGTGCTGAAACTTGTGTGGAGAACTATATGGTTTGATTTTTTTCTGCAAACCATTCCATTTCTAGTGCGTACCTACCTTCAGTGCCTGGCCCCTAAAAAGAAAACCAGGAAGGAAGGAATGAAGGAAGGATGGAAAGAAGGAAGGAAGGTAAAATATATAATGGGTGTAAGGATGAAAAAAGAAGCAACCACAGCAAGAAGACAAACAGGATGGAAAAGGAAGGGAAGAGAAAAGGAGGTAAGGGAAAAAGAAAGGTTAAGAAAAAAAAGACAGGAAAAAAACAAAGAATGAACAAAAGATGGAAGATAGAAAAGATAATAAAAAGAAAGAAAGAAAGAAACATAAAATGTGAATAAATCTGGAATAAACCTAGCAGTCCCACATGGACAGTTTTTAAGGGTCCATCCAAAAGCTTGGGACACTGGTTGGCAGGAATCCAGTCACATGATTCTTGAGATGAAAATATCAGAGGCCATCATAAATAAAACACTGCGTCAACGTCACTCCATTTCCATCTTCTTTTCCCCTCCAAAAGATATGACTAGGAAGGAATAGGAGTTAAACTGGAAAAACAGTTCAACTGCCATTTATATGACACCAGCATTGTAATTAAAGATTGTAGAAGAACATGGCTGAATTCTACAATGTGCAGCAAACAAGCTCCACTTACAGTACAATTCATTTCAATTCATTTCAGTCTTTTATCCTTTATGACTAACGCTGATAAGTTTCCTATGAATTATGAGCTTCATAGCATACAAGTTATGTCATGTCAGGGACCATATGAAATTCAATTTTGAAATAACATACAATGATGATATGCTTAAGAATTAATATTTTAGAAGACGGTCACATGTTTCACTTCAATCAAAGGGTGAGCGCTAAAACCAGATAACATTAATGCTGGCGGCAGTGTTACAGGTTCAAATCCGTATAATTGAATGTTGAATTTTTGTGCCTCTAAGCAAGGCACTAAAGCTCAGATAAGAGCCGTGAGATACAGTATCAAAAGTGTCTTCATAAGGGTTTCCTCCAAACAACCTTGTATCACCATTTTCATCGAGCAAGATTCACCAAGACCAAAATCTGTCTGACATGATGTCATTCTGTAAACAAACCTCTATTCATAATAATGCAACAATGTATCCTATCATCAAAAAAAACCCAAAAAAACATCATAGATCCAGCACCTTGATCACAAAAATAGAGGCATTTTGTAATTCCGTCTCCACCACAGAGTACAGAGTAACATTTCATCAATACAAGATAGACGGTTGGGGTTACGCCAAAACCCAAGCAAGATTGGAAGAAACTAGAACGTTAGAAAGATGTTGACAAGATTGAAAGCATGACGGAGGAAGTGGAAGACTACGTGCCATACGAGGTGAGTCACAAAACGTTCTGTGGTATTGAGACCTCACCACAGGGCCTCTCGTGACTCTAACCTCCTTGGAGCCATGTCATCATTTACCTGGTGGAAGTGTGTGTGTGTGTGTGTGTGTGTGTGTGTGTGTGTGTGACCAAGGGGGCGGGAACTGGCATGTCTTAACACATGCAGTGTAACCTCCACTTTAGAGAAGATCAAAGTGTCACATTGTAGGCATAAACAGTGTGTGTGTTCATGTGTGGAAGTGCTTCCCTCATGACAGCTCTTTGCGGTGAGTGAATCTGTCAACAGTAATAACACTGAGCGGGATTTGTGGGTCACCCTCCCCTCGTTACCAGGCATGATGGGACTTGTTACCCGAACTGTGCTCTTCTCTCTGGCACCTATGCATGTATACATACATATGCAGTGAAATCTACAGGTATTCAAATACAGTTGCTGTTCATTCAGAGGGGAACTCCCTTAAAAGGTTGTTTCCTCCAAGAAATGCAGTAAGGCTCCTGTGTTAGATTTGCCCTACCATACTGCAGAAGTGAATGTGTTACATTTACACAGGTATTGAGCATTTCTGGTGGGCGGGCTGGCATCACGTGATACAATACCACCAGTGCTATGTTGCAATATGCTATTACAAAGAGTTGTGGAACAAAAGGAGAAGAAAGGGAAAAAATTGGGTGTATCAGCGACTTGTTCTGCTTTATTTTTGCTGTGAACCACCCACCTGGCAAGAAGCATGAAGCCATCCAGCTCAAGGTGAAATTAAAGACTGTGGTGTGACATGGTAGTGTTGCTCAATGTAATAACAGCCATTCAAACAAAAACAATAGATATAGGAGACAATACTCAAAAATGGGCTACTGGTCATGCTTTCCCACTTCTATTCTGTCTTTAGGTCTCTTTCCATCCTTTTCCCTCTCCCTGCTCTTAAGCGTTCCTCTTTTTTATCCATTACATAGCATCTGTTGATTCTCAACATCGGTTGCCCCCAGCCATTCGCTGCTCTGATCGGGTGGGTGGGGATGCCTGACATTAAAAGTAAATAAAAGGAACATGAAGCCACCCCCTTAAAAGTCCTGGATTGGACTCTTCTGGATCTCTCCCACTCCTATACCCTCACCAGGTTCCATCTATCCAATTCAATTTACTGAACCCCCTCTTAACTTCCTTAAAGATCACAGCAGATAAGTGTAGCCCACCTCCCCCTCTACCAGCCTCCTGCTGTACCTGCACACCATCACACATATACACCGCCCTGAGACACTGCTGGCATTTCACGAGCTTTGTGAGTTTATCTTTGGAGACCTAATGGTTTTAAACACCCATCTGGTTGTTTAGATCTGCATGTTTCTCCTAGGGCATGGTGTGTGTGTGGGGGGAGATGGTGGATCTGAGTGGGAGTTAAGGGGATGCAGATCCCTGCGTTTAACACACGCCTGTTGACTTGACTGAGAGGTGAAGCAAGGGCAGCCGTGGGGTGGAGAGGCACTGCAGAGGCAAGGATAAAGTGAAGAAAACAGATGGATTGTTGATTTCGACAAGCTGCTCAAATGGCCAAAAGTTGCGTTTGGTGGTGCATCAATGGGTAGAACTGTTGGGATCGTGATCAGTGAGGATGTGCTGATTCTAAATGAGACCTGGGTACAAATCATTGGATGCAGATGTGAACAATCAGGCCCATGTCTGTCCCCCAGCTTAAATTTTGAAGACCGCTTGAACTAGTCTGTAGGTAGACCATCTGTGAATGATCAGGGTGCCCAGACCCGGTGCCTGGGAGCAGGGCATGTTTCTAATGCGGAGCTCCTTAAGGGTCGGAAAAGGGTCGAATCTTAATCTCTTTGAAGGTATATCTTGAAAAAAAAAATTAAATAAAAAATTACACACATCCGTAATGGTAAAGGAAGGATCTGTTGTTCCAGGTGCCCTCATCTGCACAAAGGCAGAGTGTGGGGTCTGAGACATTCGCCCAACCAGATGGATATCTTGAGGCGCTCACAAAAGCTTGACCAATCGAAGTCAGGAGGACACTGTTGTACCACTGCAGTGGTAAAATTTCGGGCAGATGAGCCATTGAACTTCTAACCGCACTGCCATGTGTGTTGTAGTAAACAACCATCTGTGTTTGTGACCACAAGCAATAAGACGTGTAAATGAAAAGGCAGAGTGAGCGTGAACAATTGCATGCATTGCGTGCCACAGAGACTGTAACAGGGGAAGAAATTGTTCACAGACAACCTGCATATGCTTGACTACGATCAGGATAAATGTGTAAGCATAAAGAACCTTGCCCCCTCTGTGCATGCATGTACGTTCAGGTGGTTAATAGTGAGATGGTGTGAATTCAGCGCTGCACCGTTTCTGCTGTGCACAGCTATCACCATGGAAACCATTCAGAACAAGGCAGGAGATAGAGATAGAGACAGTGAGACACGTTGCACCACATGAAAACAGAGACGTCCATTAGGGTAGCCTCTGCTCAAACCGCAGGGAAACACTGCAGAGAGAAATAGGCGGCAACGAGAGAGAGCATGCTTCACAGGCAGAGTGACATTCTAACTGCACACTCACTTTCTAAGCTGTCAGGTTGTACCATCACACAGCTGTCAATCACAGACCTGCCACAGTTTAGCCCCACTCCTACTGTATACCCTGCTTTCCACACACTACAACGGCAAATCAATCCGGCCAGTGTCTGAATGATTTATGAATGAAAGGATTGCAGAAATGCGTCCCCATCACAGCGTATCCATGATGAGTGCTCAAGGTATCGAAGATATATCTCACCAGAAAAGGACAGGACATATAGTAACACGCATAGCAACACGCCAGCCAATAGAGTACTATTTAGCCATGGCAAGTGTTGCAGTTTACGTTAACCGAGGTGCATCGGATCACAGAGGCATTCACATGTCTGCTAAGAGCTATGACAGATCAAACAAGCACAGGTAAAGCCAAATGGAATGAAGTCATATACAAGACAACCAGTTGCACATCTTGTGATAAGGTTTGCTTGCCTAATCCAAGATCATTACAGATGGATGCCATAATAGTACCGCTAATCCCGTTTATACCATCAGGGATGACCGAAATCATAATCATCGGTATAGACCTTAAGCAGGATATTTTCTATATTTCATTCAATGCAATATAAAACAATGTTGCAGGTGAGAAATGTCACAGATTTCCGATTTTGCATTGGCTTAACAATCAACTTCAAGGTCATGAATGGCAAACACAATTATTACATCAAGTGGAGAGCAAACGTCTCTGGAAGGATTTGTCCCCCCAAAATAACAGTTATGTTAAATTTTATTTATTTATTCTTTCATTGTACGGACAAAATCATTTTAAATATTCTTTTGAGTGCCACAAAAGCAAGAAAATCCTTCAGGTTTGAAAAGTGGGTAAGTAAATAATGACACAAATGTCTTTTGGGGGTCATTTTTGACAATTCTTTTTCATATTTGAACTATACCTTAAACAATGTCTCAAACTATGCTCGGATTTGCCAAGACAGTGTGCATTCAAACCAAATTATCTGAGCTATATCTACAGTATGCTAACACGTTAACTTTACTACACACATTTCTCTTTCTTCCATATATCCTACTATTATTTCTAGCGTTCCAGCCGCATATGATGTCAGCAGTCTCATTAATCAGCAATAAGCCAGCTAAAATGACTATGTATTGCTTTCCTATGATGTCATAAGTACCACAACTTCAGCTGAAGTATAATAACCTGACGACATCCACCAAGCAGCCTTTTGTGCAGATCATCATGTCCTGTTTTGTCAGCGACTATCAAACAGGACTGATGAGTGCAATTAATCTACAAGGATGAAAGTGCAACACTCTGAATGGTGAACAGACAAACCCCTGCCTCCATAAAACAGTGGCATTATGCGGTAGGCTTTTGTTTCCACCCCGTTATTTAAGTAATTCAACAAGTGGCACTCAAATATACTGTGGACTCCGAATCATACATTAAAGTCTCACCTGAATGTGCAACAGATTGTTTTTGAGATAGTGTCCGGGAGAGATCTACTCCATCCATGTTTTTGCTCTCTTTCTCTCGCTCTCGGTTTCAGTAGAACAGACAAACACACTCCCACACACTCTCACGCAGTTTAACAAACAAGGGCCCACATTGCCGTTGCAGTGTTAACACAAACACATACACATTCTGTTCAGCTTTCAGAAACGGGCCAAAGCGCAACCAGCCAAACACCAGTCAATTGACACAAATGTATACATGCACTTTTTGGCCTCATCTTTTTTGGTCATCAACGTATTGACATTTGATAGGAAAGAGAGAATAAACGGAGGCTCATGGGAAAGGGTCCAGTTCTTATCAATACCCCTCCGCACACAAAGACACACACGTCCGCTCCCAGCTCCACATTCTTCGAGTCAAATCAAATTCCTTGCGCGCTCTCAGCTCGTCCTTTATCTTGAGAATGTACTTGGAGCAGAGCACAAACATGTCACAGTGAGCATGTGCCCCCCCACCACAAACACACCAGTCATTTGCATTTCTGTTTTTGCTTCTACGAGAAGAGCTGCATCTTATCACAGGCCCGGCTTATCTCTCAATTTCTCTTCCAGTGTAGCAGGGCCTTCCTGAAAAACACAGAGTTGTGCTAGTGGCGAGCGTCCTCTGGGGTCGATGGCTCTGCTGGTCGAAAACCAACCGCTTTAGTTTTTCTTTCAGAGGGGCCTCAGATAATTTGAGGGGAGAGTCGGTGAGAGATCAAGTGTGTGGGCCCGGGTAGCAGGACGGCCCCTTCATGCTTCAGCTCCTTTGGGGTGGGATGTGGGGGGGGGGGGGGTGTTACAGGAAACCTGGAGCACAACTGGGCCATCTCAGTGCGACAGGCAGACGGCCCGGTCACAGATACAAACCCTGCTGTTCCATCGACAGCAGAAGTCTCGTTCGGACTTAGTCACCATCTTGAACTGGCTATTCTTTGCGGTCTGGGCAGAATAAGTTATGTGATGGGGAATAAAAAGAAAAAAGAAAAATACAAGAGAAAATTGAATTGGACATAAAAGACGTACAACATACTGAGCTCTGGATAAAAGCCGATGCCCAGGAGAAACTGAGCTGCGACCTAGAAAAGATGAAAAAGCATAATTCATGGATATATGACAGTCTGCGAGGGAAGGTTTGGGAATGCTGGGCCAATGGAGGTTGTGTGCAGAGCAGTTTTGTTTGCGGTATATGGAGCGTTCAGTCCTAACTCTCCCTTACACCATGTCCCTGACCTTGGACCATGCGGGGGAGAGGATTTGCATTCCACAGCATCCAGAGAATAAAAAAAAATAGCAAAATATGGACAGACATACATGTTGAATTCACAAAGAGCAAATTACAGGGCCACTACTATGTTTAAATTATTTTGCACACCAAGGTTTTCCTGCAAGGGCCTACAAACTCTCCACTCAATACAAGCAAGCAAACAAACAAACAAACTAACAAATAAATAAATAAATAAATAAAAATCTATAAAAATATTTGATAGAAATATCAGAGAAAAGTGTATTTTTCTTACTCTGAGTGCAGAGTTTTTTTTTTTTTTTTTTTACTTAAGCATACACTTAAATATTGTGAAATTTATGCTTAACCCAGAATTTTTTGAATAAGTTAAGAAAATAACTCAAACTATTTGTGCGTAACGTGGCGTCAATAAATTTATCTTGTTTAAGGATGTTTAGATATTTGTACTGGAATACGGGACAAAATTACTCATTAAGAAAATGATTTTTGCAGTGCTAACTATCTTTCAACAACACAATGAGAGAAGCCAGACGGAAAGAGTGTGTGTCTTCCTGGGGAGATAGACATGCTCCTGAACTCCAGAGTCTGTGCCACTCAACATGACATCAACAGAGATTAATATAAGACAGGAATGAAAGCAAGACTTATGGTAAGCTGTATCTCCGCTGACACTCCGAACATGTACAGCCTTTGGCCAGATACTCAGCTCAAGCTAATGCTCAGGATCTACAACTGGAGCTAAATCAATACAGAGGCAATATCTCAATCGAAGTCTGTTTCGATCACTGGAATGTTTTCTTTTTTTTTCACCTCAGATAAATCTAGCATTGAGTTAGATAGAGAAACAGCTTTCCAAGCATCAATAAGAGAGCATCTTGAAACTAGGAGAGAAGGCAATCATCCTGCGTGCATCTACTTTCTTCCTGGCAACCTATCCGATGACAATTTCTGTTCTGGGAACAGGTCCAGCCAACCACATCGAGTTCACCTCTTGCTCCACGCAGTGGCACTCAGGTGACTCTCTCCTCAAAAAAAGTAAAAGAGAGAGAAAAACAGAAATGAGAGCTTCAGAGCCAAAACAACACATTAGGGATTATGAGTGTTGTTGACATGCTGACTAGTGTGTAAGAAAATGCATCCATGTCACATTTACTCCCAAAACTCTCATGATAACTGGATTAATTTATCCACTTAAACAACAGATTCTACAAACACGTCGCTGAAGAGATTCTTACATGGTAAACCATGTGACCTGGCAGGCCATTATGAAAAATAGCCATGGCAACCATAGTTTCCACCAAAATACCGGGGTAACCTTCTACAGTATAGTTATTGTTACTACAAGTTTCTACAAGGATACTGTCAGCAACACAAGAATTTAAGTAATTCTTCAGCTAAAGGCGTATTTAGCTTTATATTCTCTTAGAGCAGACTTTTCACACTCACTTTTGTCTACTAAAAATGTCTAACTGCGTATACTGTATACATACTTTACATAATAAACAAAATAATCCCTCATTCATAAATCATAGGATAAATCTTTTTGTTTTCTTAAAGTCTTGAACAAATTTCAAAATTTTTCTTACAGTATTATGCATTTAATACAATGGCATTTTGTGATGGATTGTTTTACATTTTTGCAAGAAAACAGCCAGCTTTGTCTTGATAATATTTAATGCATCAAAAATTCACATAATAAAATAATTTTCCACATTTACTAGAGAGAAACGTTTTATGATTGTTTGGAGAGTTGGAATTTAGTTGTATTTAAAAAAAAATATATTAATATCATTTCCATACAAGGTTGATACCTGGTGTTTTTTGTTGTTGTTGTGGGTTTTTTTTTTGGCACATCAACTTGTCCAAAGTTGAAAAACATCCTTAAAGTGATGAAAATTAAAAAATGTTAAAATTTAATATTCAGATTCACATATTCATTTATTAAGATTTTACATGAGTAAAAATGAATGTAGCAAGTTAGCAACTCTGGTATTTTGTTTTGAATTCTATAAACCATTGGGTTTACCATGCAAACAGATATGGGTAGAAAACTTAAAGATTGCAATCCGTTATGGATTCCAAATTACATGACAAAAATTGTAGTCAGTAACGTAATCCATTACATTACATATTTTAGGCAATGTAATCTGACTACTTCTAGATTACTTTTAGAATATTTTTGTCCTATGTGCTCATTTATCACATTGATTTAAATCTTGTACCATTATGATGAAAAAATACAAAGTGCAAGAAAATATATTCAACGAATTAACATGAAGTGTATTAAACATTATATTACATCAAGGTTTCCCAAACTTTACAGGTTTACAGAACTGCAGAGGATTTGTGAGTTTAATGAAAAGCTAATAATTAATTAAATCATGAATCATGTCAAATTAAAATATTTTTTTAAAATAACAAATTAAAACAATTACTAAAACAAAAATAATTATATTTTATGTTTACCTGCATGCCATATGACCATTAACCATTGTCAAAAAACTGTGAACACGCAAATGTGATTCTTACTGTAATTATTAAAATATATATCTTAAAATCTCAGGGGTACTTCCATGGGTCCTTGATTTTGATTTCACTTTTTTTAACTTTAGTTAATGTGTAATGCTCCTGTTTGAGCATAAACAACATCTGGAAAGGTCAATGCAAAGGGAGATATTTTCTTTTACAGAATTGGCTTTTAAGGCTTACAACAAACAGCTGACAGGGTTTTCAATGAACTTTTTTCTTGGTTTGTGATATCAAAAACCATAAAATTGCATAAACCCTGCCCCCAAGAACATACAATCACAACACACTGGGCCAGCTAACCAATCAGAGCCCACGGTGGTAAAATATATTAAAAATAGTTATTTATTTATTTTTTTTAAATCAAGCATGAACACGAGTTACAGTGCCCCCATAAACACAATCAAGCCTTCAAAAACAGCTGGTTGACCACCCCTTTAAAGTAAATACATTAGGCAAAAGAGGTTCAGATGACAAAAAGTTTGTGAATGTCTGCATTACATGCAAATAATGAGTTTGAAAGACAAAGGCCTTTCAATAATACATAATAGTTAAATAACCTACTGATTGAGAATTCAAACAAAAATCCTCCCACTCGTTATCCTTAATTCTCTGTGTTCTGTCACACCTGTAGCCACTCTTTCCTCATTAGCTCTCCTCTATTTTAGTTCCTCTCGTGCTCTGTCTTTTGTCAGACCGTTGTAATTGTTTAATGCTTCGCTGGTGACCGTCTTGTCCTGTTTGCCTAGTCCTGCCTTGTTATGTTGTTTTAGGTTCCAAGTGTTTTTTGATTTTTGTTTATGTCTGGAACTGTTCCCTCTCTTCCTGCCAGACTAGACTGGTTCTGCCTCCGGTCCTTGCATCACTTTTCTGTTGGGATCCTCCAAGATTTGACTCCAGCTCCTCTCTGCACTCTATCCTCTCATTCAGGGAGTTTGGTGGGCCTTCGACGTTGTGTCCCAAGGACTCTCAGATCAGTGTGACTTTGACGTTCGGTCCCCAATGACACTCTGGTTGATGTGACTTGACGTTGCGTCACAGAAGACGCTAGGACCGGTCCCAGCTGAGAGGTTACTTTTGCCCTGTGGAGTGATCATTCTTTTGTTTTTCCTGTTTGCCCAGTGAGGGCTAAATAAACTTTTTGTTACCTGCAACTGAATCCTGTGTATCCCTGACAGAGTGTACATAAGATGCAGGCTATTTTAGAAAAGAAACATTTCAAAGATATTAGAGTAAATCGGTAGAATCAATAAATTACAAATTATTTATTGCTACAATGTGAATAATATGTAATCTATGAAAAGTTAACCGTAGTCTGATTAAGAGTATTTTAAATTGTAAATTAACTCTAATTGCAAGCACTTAATATTTGGAACCTGATTACGTAATCCAGATTACATGTAATCGGTAGGAGTGTAACGGTTCACAAAATTCAAGGTTCAGTTTGATACGGAACAGTCGTGTCACAGTTCGGTTTGGAATAGGGGGTAATTTGCTATTTGCAATTGTTGGTAATATACCGGTTTTAAACCATGAATGCGAGCCAATGGATATCAAGCAACGTGCAAACTTTGTGCAAGAGTTATACCGGTGTACTTCTTAATCTCAGTCAATTCACTATGCAGAAAGTGAAAGTAAAACCAGAATGATAAAGTAATGATACTTTCGGCATCTGACGCCGCATATTCTCTCAGAGACGTCGAGAGACAAATCTACTTCAGCATATGGTGATAAAGATATATAGCAAACTGTTTTCATTTATTCCCTTAATATTTCTCTTGCGGCCCATACATAGTGGAAAAAAAGAGAAGAAACTTTGTTTAATGAGTTGTTTATGATAGTCGGTGCTGGAAATATAGGCTTAGCTTTTTATTTCATTGATTTTTATTAATGACTGCAGTGTTAATATTTTAATTAAAGGCCTATATTTCATTGTATGATAGACCTGTTTTAAAAGACCTTTTTTAAAAAAACATTTTAACGAGTAAATTGTCTTATCCTTTGTAATCCTCGCAGCGCATCAGTTATGCTGTAACTATTGTGGGGCAAATTAATTGTAATTTTAATTTAATAAAAGTAACTTCATAATAATAGGCCTGATAAAAATAAGAATGTAACATACCTAAATTAATTGGAAATGCCAAATCCTCTTAACATTGACAAAATGGATGTTTTAGACAATATTTCTGGCTATCGTCAATACAAGATTATCGTCTTTCAACGCACCCCATCATGGGGAGGTTAGGACAGGGTAGACAGCACATTGCCTGTTGCGTCATTTGAGCTGACATGAGCGCAGTGGCACTGAGAACTTTATATTTCACACACTTTAAGCTCTTTTATTTTCTAAATTTAATTGGATTAGTCCAACTAATCATACAGTTTATAATGTGTATCGAACTGAAAACCTCATACCAAACAGTTCAATACAAATGTGTATCGCTACACCCCTAGTAATCAGTAACTATCCAGCTATGCATGCAAAAATCTCCTCATTAATTCCCTAACTATACTAAAAAGTCTATCTACAAACAGAGGTGGACAGTATTAAAGTATATTACTTTACTCAAGTAAATTTAAATAAGTATCCGTACTTTATCAGAGTGTTCTTTGGAAAATGTTTACTCTTAGCCGACTTTTCCTATACACAAAATACGCAAGCTGTGTAGGGCCCTCGAAACACCAAGGGGCTCACTTGCTCTCATAAATTATTTAAAGGTGCCATAGAATGCATTGATACAATATTTTAAATTGTTTAATGCTATTTAAAAGTCTCTGATGTCCCCAGAGTGTGTATGCAAAGTTTTATCTCAAAATACCCCACAGGTAATTTTTTATAGTTTGTTGAAATTGCCACTTTTAGGCTATGAGCCTAAATGCTCTGCTTATGTGTATGTCCCCTTAAGATGAAAATTAGCTTGTGCTCCCTCCTCCCTTCCAGTGTTGCCAAGTCCGTGGTTTTCCAGCAGAATTGGGCTACTTTAACACTGTAGCTGTGGGTTGCTTTTCACGTCCGCGGGAGGGTTTTATTGCAAAAACCAGGCAACACAGGTCCCTTCTCAGAAGAGTGCGGAGTTTCAAGAGCTCATGCTCGCGGGCATACCAGTGTTACAGTGACCATATTACTGACCTCACATTGCTTCCAAATGCAATTTTTTAACTACCACATTCCTATTCACGATCATTCTGGTAGCATGTGCAAGGAGCATTAGAGAAAATATGCAGAAACAATAGTAGCTTTAGCAACATTAGCCTTACAGAGAGTCAACGATCTCTTTCGGAAAACAAAATATGATGCATGATCCTTACTTTGTCTGGATTATGGACGTTTGCACACGAAGCGTTGGTATCGATTAGGGGTGCTCCGATCACGATCGGCCGATCGTTAATGCGCATCTCATCAGTAAAGCCGGTTCGCTAATCAGCGGTAAATTCCCTCAGGTGCGTGGTTTCACATTGAGCAGCTGTTACTACACAGAGCCGTTGTTAAATGAGAAGATGCGCAAATAAACACTGAAAATGAACGTGGATTTGCGCAGCTTCTCAGGTAACAATGGCTCTGTGTAGTAACAGCTGCTCTATGTGAAATCACGCACCTGATGGAATTTACTGCTGATTAGAGAACCGGCTTTACTGACGAGATGCGCATAACGATCGGCCGATCGTGATCGGAGCACCCCTAGTATCGATCCCTCTTTCAGAAGCAATCTTTGCACAACTCCAGCACTAAACTGACCCTCATTTGTGAGGCAGTCGAGTCCAGTGTAAAATGTTAGCACAAAGTATAGGACTTATCCGAGGGGGATGAAAGTTAACCACTGTGTCCTCAGCAGTCTATTGAGACTCCTATGTTCGTTGGTGCATCACAACACATAATACTTAATGGCTCTTTGGCACTGACATTGTACCTCCAGCAAGAGAACATTAATGGCGGACCGCAGCTTCTTACTCAGGGCTGAGTATATGCTAAGAGGGCAGAGAGCATCACAAATGGACGGGACTTTCACCGACTATGTTGCCATAGTAGTGAGAAACCTGGAACTGCTAGTGTGGAGAGACTGTTTATGAATTATTGGGATTACAAAACAATGAGTGAGTGGATTTTTACCATTATAGCCTGTTTGTTTTCACACACTGCGGCTACACAATGGTGTTCAAACCGAGCGGCAACCTCCCGCTCTCTCTCTATAAGGAAGTGACTAAAACTGCAATTCATCGACTGGTTGCTTGAGGCTGGCGGCAAAAGAGAGTCAATCCCATAGACTCCCCATGTTAAAATGCCCAACTTTACAGCAGAAAAAAACATGTTTACAGCCTGGTGCAAAAAATTATTTTTGTCTATATAGCTAATTTTGCCCTTCATGACAAGTGTGAGGGGGGTGAATTTTTTTATAACTCATTCGTTTACATTATATTAAGCCTTAAAGTTCTGCATAATTAAGGGCGTGGCCACTTGAGTGACAGATGGATTGCCGCTGCTGTCACTGCCATGGAGCTAGATGGGCGTGGCTTCAGCAACCAGCTCCCACCTTTTTGCCCATTTTCAATTGTCCGGGAGAGGCGTATGTTGACGCGCTGCCAAGATGGCGACAGCCCGCTCTGCACACTTTGAGCTTCAAAAACACTATTCAGGAGTCTACGGGTGACGTCACGGACACTACGTCCATGTTTTTATACAGTCTATGGTTCAAACACCTTATAAAATGATTTAGGCATTCTATGGCACCTTTGATTTAAATTTTGTTTTTGAATTTGGACAGCAGTTATGAAAACATGAATGATAATTTCTTTTAATGGGGTGCGATGTCACCCTTCATAAAAATCTGTCAAATTATTTAATGTGAATGTCGTACAAACTTGCTCGAGACAAAAAAAAAACGAGTTGAAAGCATAACGAGCCGCGGAAGAGACACTGTTTCTCAAGCGTTTTCCGTGATCGAGATTCAAGACGGAGTGAAACACAAACAAATGTGTTTCATTCATTCGTTCATAACCACTTATACCACACTTCAGTGTAACCCCCGCCCCCTTCCTTCCGACAAAGTTTTGCATGGGGCCCCCAGAAGTTTTCTAAAGAAAAACAATCTGTTAAACTACAGACACTTGAAAAGTACTTTTAAAGCAGAGTAAAAATACTTCACTACAGTCTGCTGTTTACAAAGGAATAAAAAAAGACAGGAAGAGTCAGATGGGAACACACAATTAAATTAATTTTAAGCCCGTGTTCCTGCAAGTTGAATGCATTACAAAAGATATTTCATCTGCATAATGATATCAAAGGCAACAATTAATCATCATTTCAGATAAAAGCTTTTCCAAACAAACTTTCTGATCATTGTATCTTACTGTACTGCTTTTAATTTTGCTGTAATGTGCAATGTGTCATTGCATGGGCTGGGCTTTAGATGAATGAGGCCTAATAAATGGTGCTCTGATCTGTTTTCAATCACCTACAGGTCCCTGCATTTATCAAACTCCTTGTGGGCAGTTAACTGCCCCATCACACACAGCAAAATCCTTCCCTGTCCACCTCTTAACACAAGCAAAAACCAACTATTCATTCTTTTTTTTTTTTTTTTTTTTTAAACCTTTCATGTTAAGACACACATCAATCCACTCCTACGACATACCTGAGGAGGCAAAAACTGGCAGTAGATGTGCATGGACTGTGCAGCAAACATGGCTGGACACGTCCCTCGAGTGGAGTGCAAGCCTCGCAACGGGAGTGTCGGCAGACCCTCTTTTCAACAATCTGGCACTCCGCACCCAAACACAATGCAACCCTTCCCATGCATTCGCCTTTATTTCCCAACTTTTTGTTTAGTCAAGTTCCTGTCACAGGCACTTGTCTGCTTTATTCCAGACTCCTATTATGACGGATTGCTACATATGCATATGTATACAGAAGCAAGCAAATGGAATCTCAATACAACACGTATACTATGGAGCTATTGGTTACACAGATTCAGTTTTATGAGCAAATAACTACTGAGCTGGTAACCCAAAGTTTGGAGGTTCAAACCTCAGGGACGACTCTTTCTTTGAGGGAAGCTGCTAATGTTTTTTTCAACATGGATCTTGAGAAGCTTAAAGTATAGATATCTATACTTATTTACAGTCTCCTGCTGCTTCTACTATTTCCAAATAACATATTTTTTATATCTGTGACAATATATAACAGATATTCATAATAAATATTGACAAATCTAGCATCCTCTTCAGTGACTGAATGAACGGAGACTACAGTATGGTTTCAAACTCAGTTTCAGCTTAATCATAAGGTGCTGACAAAATAATCCCATCTCTGTCACATGTGAAATATAGAAAGAGGAGCATAAGGATGAAGACTAACTGTGATTCTCAACTGACAGTTGACAAAGTAGCAACACAACAATGAAATGGGCATAAAAACTAACAAGAGGGGATTAAATCTAATATGTATTTTAATCTTCAAGTTGTGTTCTGCTGATGAGTACATTGGTCTCTGGACTTGGCCTAGGTTGCTTCAGGGTGACCTAAAATATCAAACTACTGTAGATGCAAAACTATAATGCAATAAGATACAACAACACAACCGTGTGATCACCCACATGTTAACTACTGCACCATGGTGTCCACAAAACAGGGCATATGTAATGTAAATATCAGTGAAGTATTCCTGTCCAGCATATGACTGATGCCATGAGTATTTCATTTGTTGAACATAAGAAGATGCACACTACATTATGCAAAAGCATACAAATTTTCCTAATAGTTTGCATGCGATACAATAAGAGCTTTTCAAGCACCAGCTATTCAAAGGAATTGTTTACAGAAACACAGCTTGTGTCTTTAGCAACCGTGGCATCGTATTAATAGGCCTCAGGAAATGACAAGTTAGACGTTTGCTGATCAGGCTACAGATGCTGCAGTATCCCGCAGACGTGTGCAAAGGGATGGAAGACGCACAAGTGCAGCAGGAGGTCACCTCCTGGGTGTCCTTTAGCGCACACTACGCGTGAGTCCTGAGTGGCAGGATTGTACACATGCCATACTGCAGTGGGAAAGCGCAGAGACTTCCTGATGAATAGTTGATGAGCAGCTTCTAGGTGGAAAGCAGAGGAGCAAATCTTTCCATTCAACTACAATCTCTCCCTTATTTACGTCTTATACACTCCTCTCCTTCTACATTACCACTCCTTTTTCTCCTTGCCGTCAAGGCTGTAAACTACTAGGCCTTATTGAAAGGCTCTGTGTTTGGATAATGACAGAGGAGAAAACCATACTGAATGTTCTTCACCCTAAGATCAGAGAAGAGACTGTGTTTGTAGCCAGGGTCATTGACATACATACATTCATACATACATACATACATGTATATATATATATTTAAACTTATTTTATTTCATTTAGTTGCAAAAGCAACATTTCTCATTTTCATTTAGTTTAACTTGATGTTCTAAAATAACTAAACGTAAGGTGAAGCTGAAATGATTGTGAATAAAATCTACAGTAGTTGAACATTTAAATAAAAATAATAATTAATAAAAAGGAACAATAACTAATAAAAAACGACTAAATTACCACAACTTTAAAAATAAAATGAAAATGGAAAATACAAAAATAAAAGCTAATTCAAAAAATTTAAAAAGCATAATAGTATATCCTATAACAACATGCCATGCCATGTCCTGAAAAATGTAAAGGTAGTATAACCATCAATTACAAAATAATAACATATTTTTATTAAACCCATAGATGTACACTTGATTTTTTTTCTCATATATATTTAATGGGGGAAAAATTACACATTTTTGATTAATTCATAAATATCATTATATTCTTGGGGGAGTTGCACCACATGCCATTTTACAACATCAACTAACCTTGCCTTCTCATAAAAACTTTGAGCTATGATATTTCTGATATTTTACAACACACAGTCATGAGGGTTTGCATGTGTCTAACATATAACTTCCCCTGTAGTTTTTTCCTCGTATTCATACCACAAGTCATACCACATGATTTTGCAGATGAATATTAATAAGCAATGAATCAGCTTAGTTAAACTATATTTTTTATTAATATATATATATATATATATATATATATATATATATATATATATTACTAGATTGAAAAAAAAAAAGATTAATCCTCACACAGCATGAAACCTGAGTTCGTGCACAGTGACCGCTTCACCTGTCATGTCGTCCTCCCTGTCACACGTGCGCCAACATTATATGTGCACCACATACATTATTTACTACAGAGGAAAATGCGCTTGAAGCAGAGTTCAAACAAGCATTACTTTTAGTGAGGATGACATAGAGAAAATGAGCATTTGAACATATGGGACCCTGATCTGATCTGATGCCCAGTTTGCATTAAGTCCAATAAACAGCAGAGTAGATGGACAGCTGGGTTTAGTCAAATAAATCCGAATAAAAGTAAGAACAAATGGCACCTCTAGAATAACGCTCATCACAGGAATAAACAAGCGTGACTACATTTCTAAAGAAGTATCAATCCAATACAAGGGATAAAACAGGGAATTTCCCGTAAGAGAAAATAAGGAAAGAAACTTATATAACTAAATGCTTTGAGGAATTTACATCTTTCAATTCAAACTGCTGGCTATGCGTGCAGTGATACTAGAGATGCTTTCCAAGAGGATTAGTTTATCCAAAAATGAATGCCAATGTAATTCTATAGGCTGAAAATTTCATTCTTGAACTGATTCCACTTTGGATTTTTTTAGAAGGCAACAGAAAACATTTTAACAGCAAGGGCTAACACACACACACAAAAAAAAAAAAAGTCTACTCCTGACGCCCCTCCACCCAAAAACTCCCAGCTTAACATTCGAGCAGCCCCTCGGTTTATTTTCCCTGTGAAGGTCTCATGAAAAAAGGGGCCACAAGTTCAGTTAAAACTAATATTTGCCAGATCACCTCCGATGATCGCTGCTTCCTCTAATAGTGATGTCGGTTTTCAAACCAGCTGCGCATAAGTAACTGCTATCACACTGCACAAGTACATGTCTCTTTCGGTCATCAACCTGCTAGTTTACCTGATTAACCCATAATGAATCTAAACAAGCATTCAGAATATTTAAGCCAAGTGCAAATATTACCAAAAGCAACAGTCAAGTCTGAACAAATAAAAAAAAGATTTTGATTAAATTACTAGAATTCGCAAGAATATATCCAGTGGATACTGTTGTTTTGGTGGCAAATTTCAACATCACTTTGATTCACTTTGAACAATTTATAGGTCCAATTAGTCATTGTAAGCCACACCTGAAAAAAACAGATTAGCTCATATCTGATGAATGATTTGATGAATGAAAATTCCTCTGAAGAACTGTTTGTCAGGTGTGTCTCTAGATAAAACCAATTTTATGCAAATTACATGACTATTGTAGGAGTATGAAAACAAGACAATGAAATAAAATCCAAATATGAAACTCCATAATACATTTTATTGAACAAGGATGCATTAAATTGATCAAAAGCTTATTCAAATAAGCGTTCTATTCGCCAAAGAAGCCGAAAAAAAGATTGCTGTTTATACAAATACTAAAAAGCAAAAACTGCTTTCAACCTTGATAAAAACAAACATAAATGTCTTCTAGAGCACTGAATTAGCATATTCAGATGTTTTCTGAAGGATCATGTGACACTGAAGACAGCTTTGCCATTACAGAAATAAATTACATTTTTTAAATATACTAAAATAGAAAAAAGTTGCTTTAATATTGTAATAGTATTTCACAATATTACTTTCTTTTTTTTTCCTGCATTTTTTATCTAATAAATCCAGGCTGTTTGTACACTATAGCACCAACTACTGCCAGAACAACTGCCTGACATGCAGTTGATTAGTATAGGGTGGGAACTGAAACCATCTAACCCTAGGGCTGAAGTCTCTGTGGTTTATATGAAATAATGAAGAGATTCAGAGCAAACAGTACAGGGTTCCAGCAGCTTCACTACTTGGACCCCTAATGACTTACAGACGTGCTTTTTCACATTTGACACATGCCAAATGTTTCAGAGGAGTTTGAATGTTATTCTCTGTGGCAAGACAATGAGGCGCAAGATTCATTTGTGCATTACAACAGTTTAAACACTGGTGATAAACACAGAGTGTTAATGTCAGACCTGACGAGAGTAACACCGTAGTCACACTGTGTCTGCAGGGTGCAAACTCTTGGGCCTGTTTGTAATATTTTTGGGGCTGTCAGAATCCTGTTCATATACTGCCTCTAAGTGGTGAGTGTGATGCCGCCTTCTGCGGAAAAATCCCAGACAGCCAAAAAGAGATCAAGAGTGAGCAAAGATCTGTTCTACTTCACATATCTACTTCAAATATGTGGCCCAGTACCACAAAACCATAAGGGGCTTTTTTTTTAAATCAAAACTGGGATTTATACGTCATCTGAAAAGCTGAATAAATAAGCTTTCTGTTGATGTGGGGTTTGGGAGGATAGGACAATATTTGGCTGAGATGCAACTATTTTAAAATCTGGAATCTGAGGGTGCAAAAAAAAAAAAAATTTATATACAGTCTTGGCCAAAAGTTTTGAGAATTACATAAATATTAGTTTTCAATAAGTTTGCTGCTAAACTGCTTTTAGATCTTTGTTTCAGTTGTTTCTGTGATGTACTGAAATATAATTACAAGCACTTCATACGTTTCAAAGGCTTTTATCGACAATTACATGTTATCTATGCAAAGAGTCAGTATTTGCAGTGTTGGCCCTTCTTTTTCAGGACCTCTGCAATTCGACTGGGCATGCTCTCAATCAACTTCTGGACCAAATCCTGACTGATAGCAACCCATTCTTTCATAATCACTTCTTGGAGTTTGTCAGAATTAGTGGGTTTTTGTTTGTCCACCCGCCTCTTGATGGGATTAAGATCTGGGGAGTTTCCAGGCCATGGACCCAAAATTTCAACATTCTGGTCCACGAGCCACTTAGTTATCACTTTTGCCTTATGGCACGGTGCTCCACTGGCTGGAAAATGCATTGTTCTTCACCAAACTGTTGTTGGATTGTTGGAAGAAGTTGCTGTTGGAGGGTGTTTTGGTACCATTCTTTATTCATGGCTGTGTTTTTGGGCAGAATTGTGAGTGAGCCCACTCCCTTGGATGAGAAGCAACCCCACACATGAATGGTGTCAGGATGCTTTACTGTTGGCATGACACAGGACTGATGGTAGCGCTCACCTTTTCTTCTCCGGACAAGCCTTTTTCCAGATGCCCCGAACAATCGGAAAGGGGCTTCATCGGAGAATATGACTTTGCCCCAGTCCTCAGCAGTCCATTCACTATACTTTCTGCAGAAGATCAATCTGTCCCTGATGTTTTTTTTGGAGAGAAGTGGCTTCTTTGCTGCCCTTCTTGACACCAGGCCATCTTCCAAAAGTCTTGGCCTCACTGTGCGTGCAGATGCGCTCACACCTGCCTGCTGCCATTCCTGAGCAAGCTCTGCACTGGTGGCACTCCGATCCCGCAGCTGAATCCTCTTTAGGAGACGATCCTGGCGCTTGCTGGACTTTCTTGGACGCCCTGAAGCCTTCTTTACAAGAATTTAACCTCTTTCCTTGAATTTCTTGATGATCCTATAAATTGTTGATTTAGGTGCAATCTTAGTAGCCTCAATATCCTTGCCTGTGAAGCCATTTTTATGAAATGCAATGATGGCTGCACGCGTTTCTTTGCAGGTCACCATAGTTAACAATGGAAGAACAATGATTTTAAGCATCACCCTCCTTTTAACATGTCAAGTCAGCCTGACATAATGATCTCCAGCCTTGTGCTCGTCAACATTCTCACCTGAGTTTACAAGACGATTACTGAAATGATCTCAGCAGGTCCTTTAATGACAGCAATGAAATGCAGTGGAAAGGTTTTTTTGGGATTAAGTTAATTTTCATGGCAAAGAAGGACTATGCAATTCATCTGATCACTCTTCATAACATTCTGGAGTATATGCAAATTGCTATTATAAAAACTTAAGCTGCAACTTTTCCAATTTCCAATATTTATGTTATTCTTAAAACTTTTGGCCACGACTGTATATTTACATTTATATTTACATTTATTTATTTAGCAGACGCTTTTATTCAAAGCGACTTACAGATGAGGACAGTGGAAGCAATCAAAAACAACAAAAAGAGCAATGATATATAACTGCTATAACAAGTCTCAGTTAGGTTAACACAGTACACGTAGCATGGGATTTTAAATAATATAATAAAAAGAAAACAGAGAGAATAATAAAAAAAGAATAGAGCAAGCTAGTGTTAGAGGTCTTTACACATACACACACACACACACACACACACACACACACATAAAATTGCATAATAAATGAAAAGAAAATAGAATACAAAAAGATTAGAACGGTAGTTAGATTTTTTTTAAAGAATAGAATTAGAAAAGTGAATGTTAAAGTAAGAGGGTCAAATAAAGATGGAAGAGATGGGTTTTAAGCCGATTCTTGAAGATGGCTAAGGACTCAGCTGCTGGGATTGAGTTGGGGAGGTCATTCCACCAGGAGGGAACATTTAATTTAAAAGTCCGTAAAAGTGACTTTGTGCTTCTTTGGGATAGCACAATCAAGCGACGTTCACTTGCAGAATGCAAGCCTCTAGAGGGCACATAAGTCTGAAGTAACAAATTGAAGTAAAGGGGTGCAGAGCCAGTGGTAGTTTTGTAGGCAAATATCAATGCCTTGAATTTTATGCAAGCAGCTATTGGAAGCCAGTGCAAACTGATAAACAGAGGTGTGACGTGTATTCTTTTTAGCTCATTAAAAATTAATCTTGCTGCCGTGTTCTGGATTAATAGTAAAGGTTTGATATAATTGGCTGGAAGACCTGCCAAGAGGGCATATATATATATTGAGAACAGGGCCTTTAAAATTGTCGAAATTAAGTTCTTAGCATATTACTAATCAGAAAATAAATTTATATATATTTACGCAAGGCAAGGCAAGGCAAGTTTATTTATATAGCACATTTCGTACACAATGGTAATTCAAAGTGCTTAACATAAAAGAAAGTAAAATAGTCATGAAGAAAAATAGTACAAAAAAAAAAAACAAGCAATTTTAAACCTTTGGAAATTATTTAAAAATTGACATATTTAAAATGAATTTAAAACAGTAATTATAAAAAATTATTTTACATAAAATACAGTGAATACGTAAAATACAGTGCAATCAGTTCGGACATCGCACAGTGCTCATTCAATTAATGCACAGCTAAACAGATGAGTTTTGAGTCTAGATTTAAATGTGACTAGTGTTTTAGCACATCTGATCTCTTCTAGAAGCTGATTCCAGCTGCAGGCGGCATAGTAACTAAAGGCAGACTCCCCTTGTTTTGTGTGAACCCTTGGTATTTCCAACTGACCCGATCCTAATGATCTGAGTGCTCTTTTAGGTTTATATTCAGTGAACATATCTGCAATATATTTCAGTCCTAGGTCATTTAGTGACTTATATACGAGTAAAAGTACTTTAAAATCAATCCTAAATGTAACTGGAAGCCAGTGTAAGGACCTGAGGACTGGTGTGATATGCTCAGATTTTCTGGTTCTAGTCAGAATCCATTCTGGATGAGCTGCAGCTGTCTAATGGTCTTTTTGGGAAGGCCAGTGAGGAGCCCATTACAATAGTCCACCCTGCTGGTGATAAAGGCATGAACAAGTTTCTCCAAGTCTTGACTGGAAACAAAACATCTAATTCTTGCAATGTTTTTTAAATGATAGTATGCTGATTTATTTACTGCTTTGACATGACTACTGAAACTAAGGTCTGTCTCCAGAATCACACCAAGATTCCTGACTTGATTTTTAGTTGTTTGACCCCTAGAGTCAAGGTATGCATTCACCTTGAAAACTTCATCTTTTTGTTTAAATGCAATAACTTCAGTTTTTCCTTGTTTAACTGAAGAAAGTTCTGGCACATCCAACTATTAATTTCACCAATACACTGGCAGAGGGAGTCAATGGGGCTGTAGTCATTTGGAGATAAGGCTAGATTAATCTGGGTATCATCAGCATAGCTGTGATAGGCAATTTGGTTCTTTCTCATTATTTGACTTAGTGGGAGCATATACAGGCTAAACAAGAGTGGTGCAAGAATTGACCCTTGTGGGACTCCGCATGTCATGGACGTCCACTTAGACCTATGCTCTCCTAGACTCACATAATAGCCTCTCCCTTCTAAGTATGACCTGAACCATTTGAGTACCATCCAGAAAGCCCGACCCAGTTTTCCAGTCTCTCTAGTAGTATGTACCAGCACTGATATTTTGCCAGAGTCAGAATTTAAGCGAATATCATTTATTATCTTAATAAGTGTGGTCTCTGTGCTGTGATGCGGTCGCAAACCAGATTGAAAATTGTCCAGGTATCCATTTGAGTTTAAGTATTTGTTCAGCTGACTAAAAACTACCTTTTCTATAATTTTGCTTATAAAAATGAAGATTAGATATTGGTCTATAATTGCTCAAAATGGTGTTATCAAGATTGCTCTTTTTCAAGAGGGGCTTAACAACTGCAGTTTTCAGGGAGTCTGGAAATGTCCCAGAAAGAAGTGAGGCATTCACCACTTCTAAGAGATCTGCTTCTAAACAGTTAAGCACATTTTTGAAAAAAGATGTGGGAAGTGTGTCAAGATAGCAGGTTAGAAAAATCTATAATTTTGACCCATACAGTGTGTTGGCTTTTGCTACAAATTTACCTGTGCTACTTATGACTGGTTTTATTGTCCAGGGTCACATATAGCATAACAAGGACAGATAGAATTTGTATATATATATTTTTTTTTTGCAGGATTTGAATATTGTAAGGTCCAGTAAATCATTTAGCATTTTCTTTAAATATTCCTTTACACATAACAACTTCTTAGAGAATGTAAAATGCTAAACACACTCATCCAACACCTGACTCCCTATGTTTTGCTGTACCCATGCATGACATCTTGTCTGCATTTATTAACCATATGGTTAAAGAAGCATGTACTAGGTTCTCAACAGTAATTTGCAGAACATGTTCTCATTGCCTATATAAATATGCAGTTAACTCATAAATGGTGTACAGTTTCTTTCTCAAATGGTCATAGTGCACCAGTACAATGAGTTCCAATAAAAACACACAGCTCACACTCAACTGCCTTTACAGCTGGAGCCTAAAACACCCTGACTCAGATTTACAGCTTGTCAATTACAAGGTATTACGCAGGCTTGTCTCTGTCACCTCTTTCCCTTCATAACACTCTGCAGACAATCCAATCCCTGTAGGCCTATTTTCAGAGCTCTTTAAATTTATTACTCTATGGACAGCTCTGCCACTACTGTAACCCAGCAAGGTCACTTTTGTCACAGATACTGTGTTTAAAGCCAGAAACAATCACCTTCTTGGGTAAGGAACGCAGAGTGTTAACCCTCGCACAAGTCAGCATTTTAGGCAAAATTACACACCACTTGCGTTACTGGAGGTCGTTCTTTGTTACGGGATTAAATTATTCCCAGCGCATTAAACACTTTAATTATAACAGGGTAGCCCTTGCTAAAGATGGATTGAATGACTTACAACAATATATAACATAACTGAGCTTATGCTGATCACCGTGTTTATTTTTATCAGGTAAGCCATCATTATGAACAATGGATACCATAACCCATGAAAAATTACTGCAATGTTAGAAATCTAGATTATTTGAATTGATTAAAAAAAAATAATGATAATAAAAAAACTCAAACTTTAACAGCATGCATAACTACTTCCAAAAAATGTTTTTTGAAACTAATGTTTAGGGATTCAACAACCAGAGCAAACAAATACAAGAACTAAAGTCTAGAGTAAAAATAATTGTCATTCGGTTTAGTAATTACCTCTTCACTTTTGCTATTCTAATATATTTAAACATAATCCATTTAAAGATAAAGTGTCCTCAAAGCTATTTATACACTACAGCCACACTACAGAAGTAAAAAAATAAATAAATAAAAAATAATATTTATATATTTATATATATATATATATATATACACACTACTATTCTAAAGTTTGGGGTCTGTAAGAACGGGCCTGCATTTATTTATTATAGAGTAAAACATTAATATTATAACCACGGGCATGGTAGTGGGGGGAAAAGTGGACCTGACTACCCAGGGCCCCGTCTAGGGAGAGGGCCCTTTGAAATCCCATCAAAAAATTTTTTGTATTTTTTTTTTGTACATTTTTTTATTTTTCTTGTAGCCTAATACGAATTAATTGGGCCCTCCAATTGATGTCATTATTCATTTCAAAATATATTGATAACACCAGCTGAGAGAATGAACTCAGTGCCAGACACTCTGGACCCCCCCCCCCCCCCAAAAAAAAATGGTTTAGTCCGCCCATAGACGGCAGCCGGCGGCAAACAAGTAACGCAGTGAGTCTTGAGCGGTCTAGAGCCTGGGAGCCTGATCATGCAGCGCAAAAAAAAGCCCAAATCAGGCTTTCAAAAAAAAAAGAAAGACAGGAAGGAAAAAGAAAGGAGGCAGAATGAGGGGAAGCAGCTGATGACTGCTTTCTTTCCAAAAGGTGAATTGAGTTTGCTTGTTATGCACCTACATCCAATTAAAGTTAACGTAGTCAATTCCAGACAGCTGCTGCTAATATATGTATGCTAATGTTAAATCTTTAGCTTAGTTTGTCAACCAGGCTGCTTGTTGCTGTAAGTAAATTATGGGCCAGGCCTAACGTCAGGTTGCCAACATTAACCAGTTTCAGAAACAAACAGTGCTGTGCTTAAAAGCTATAGTCAATGCTCAATAAATTCATGATGTTATCAAAGCCAATGAATAGGGTTGCAAAATTCTGGGAATTTTCAAAGTTGGAAAATTTCCATGGAGTTAACAGGGATATAAGGGAATTAATGGGAATTTACAAAACTGAAAGGTTATTCCTTTATAGTTGACTTTTTTTTTTTCATTATGGCAGGCTTAGCTTATTTGATTGTTTTCTGAAGGTACAGTTGTCTCGTGTTCTCCTGTTCAAAAATAAATGTTTTTAATGTAAAACTTGCATCAGTATCATGGATCAAAATATTAGTACACAAACGAACCCGATGTAGCCTAAGGTTTAAAGGTATTTGAGCACAAGTATCCCAAATGCATCAATTCAGGTGGTGAATGAAAGAACCAGTCATTACTATAATCTGATTTGATTATAGATTTAAACACTATTTATACTTGTTTATATTCAAATAATTTCAAATAATAATAAAAAAAAATTTCATTCAAAATTGAATTTTCATTTTGCTAACCCGCATCGTACAATGGCATGTGTAGGGGGCTCACTGACATTGAGAGTATACAGGGCCCAGAATTTGGTGCTACGCCCCTGATTATAACAATCATTGCAATTAAACATTCAAATGTTAATACAATTTCAGTTAACTGTTTTGAATATATAATAACGTGCAATATATTCCTGTGCTGACAAAGGCATTATATTGTTATTTATTTTAAATTTTTGGAATAATGTAAAAGTATTCAACACTTGTGTTTAATAAAATAATAATTTTTTTAGTTGCACTATATTTGAAGGTGTCCTTTAATTATACATTTAGGCACTGAGTAATATTAATTAACTACATGTACTTACTGTATGGTTAGGGTTAGGATTACTCTTTGGTTTAGGGTTACTTGCATGTAATTATGCATAATCAATTGTAATTATAATAGTAAGAACATGAAACGTGTAACAAGGACAACTTAAAAAAGTGTAACCCAGTTTTCTAAATTGATACAAAATAATTATTGGAGCCACTGTATGTAAATGTAAACTCCATTCAGACCATGCAGTACATAACTGATTCACAGAGAACAACAGCCTTCTGTAGTTAGTGTGTTTGTTCACTAAATAGTGAAGCTCTGATCTGTGTGGATGATGATATCACATTGTGAGACACTTACAGCTTGAGGAGACAGAAGGTGGATTGTTACCGAAGAAGAGGGAGAAGGAATGAGAGCACTCATGGGGGCTTTATGAGGAGACAGGAGCTGGCAAAAGGTTGAAGAGGAAAACAGACAGAATGCACACTGGCCAAACAGACAAGATTGCTCTTGCCCTATACACTGAGTCCATTCTAGGTAATTGGTTGTCTCAGTAGCACTCAAGCAAGGAGGTCTGACTCTGTAATATCTGGGGAAAACTAATTGTTAGCCTTCCTGTTCACTGGCACTTGCTTTGGCTGGTGCAGGACTCCACAGAAATACATGACTGCCATCTTCGCTCATGGAGGCTCCGTTCTGCTGCCAAGTTGTTTTAAATCAATCATCTGAGCAAATATGTCATGTGAATAATGATTCTAGAGCTGCAGGAAAATTACATTATGATTCTACTGATTGGCTGGTGACACTTCATGAATGTGTACCATCACAATCTCTTCATTAGCAACTTTCCATGAGTTTTAATGTCAAAAGGAGCAGACAGCAAACAATAAAGTTCTTTCTCACTTTTAAAGTCAGCATAAAACAGACATTTAATCCGATTTTACTTTCATATTGTGACATATATCAGAGTGAAATGGCTTCTTGAAGGGGGGAAAAAGAGAGAAAGTAATAACTTGATTTGTTGCAATTGGAATTGATTAGATTAAAGATTACTACTTTATTTGTTGTGTTTTGTTTTTTTGCTATTTCAAAATATTTTATAAACACTGCAAGATTCCAAAAATCTAATAAAACAAATTCCGTTCTCTCGGATTTGTAAACTGTACTCACGGATTCATGCACCAAGCTCCTAGGTAGCCTGAGTGTTAACATACTGCTTTATTGAATATTATTATGTGGAATAGGCCTACAGCAAAGTGTCTTAAGTGATTCTCTATCACTTGTAGTACGAGGTGGAATACAATGATTTAATAAGAAAGATGTGCATCAAAATGTTGAATTTTTGATTACATTTTAGAACTTGATTACTATTGTATAATAAACCGTGGATTGTGACTGACTCTGGAGTAATTTGTTCCTCTTTTGTAAGTCGTTTTGGATAAAAGCTTCTTATGCATAACCTGTATAATAATATATAATAATAATAAAAATAATAGTTATTTTTATTATTATAATTTAAATTTATAGGCTAAATAAATGAGTGCACTTAAGACAGTAAAATGTTAGTCATAAAATAATTCATGAATGCTTTATTTTAAATAAACTTTAATGTTTTGGAAATGTGTTTGTGTACTATTCTTTCTTAACATGTAGACTTATATTGGTGATTTTATTATACTAAGCTTTTCCCCCAGAGTTAGATTCATGCTTCACTGTTAATGTTATTATTAAATAATTAGGCCTATTATAACATTGCATTCAGTTAGAGAGCAAAGGAATGACAACATAACTGGCACATTATTTGTTTTGCATTGCTTTTTACCTTCTTCTCGAAACTCTATCCTATCCTCTTTTTTTTTTAGAATATTCAGAGAATTTTCTATTCTTCTTTTCAGCATTTATTTTAGGCTATAAAACACGGGCGGCGGTGTCTTATCCTATTGGTGATTAATGTAAAATGAATGCTAAAATAAGACTTTTGTGATTGCGGATCATGGTCTCATAGGCTACTATGAAAAATAATGTTTAATAAACACAAATGAATCTGCCAGTGGGGGCGGGGCCACAAATCCGTGATTTTACAAATCCGAGGGAACGGATTGCGAATGCGTGCGCACGGATTATGAATTTGTGGGTACGGATTCAAAAACTGAAGGTTCGGTTTACAAAAACTGAGCGCACGGATTGGGAATTCGTGGGTACAGTTTATTAAATTTTTGTTAAACCGAGGGGACGGATTGCAAAACCGTCGGCACGGACTGTATTTTTTTCTCCTACAGGTGACTTCTCGGGCTCGAGAAAATAGAGGTCAAATAAAAAAATGTTTAAAAAAAAAAATCTCTACTGTTTGTTTTAAAAATAATAAAAACTGATATTCTGTAAATTATATAATCAAGGAGATACTCTTTATAAATCAAGCAATGGCACATATCCTGCATAAGAATAATCTGGTTTCCTACCAGCTAAAGGTGCCAAAATTGAAGCAAACTGCTGAAATACAAAGATACAGATAGCCGAACTGAGAGTTGGAAGTGATTATCATGCAGTAATTAAGTCTAGGTAAAAACTCGTGTCCCAGAGTACAGCTGACACACTGGAGACCGCTGGAGGCCTGCTTCATACGTCTCCTGTCAGCCACATGTTCCGCACAACAGCGATGAAGAGGGCCACAGTGTATGAATCTATCTCAAGAGGGAGGATGCAGAGCAACCTACACAAACATTCATCATCCTGCGTGACCAGGATCGATCGGAAGCTCATCTTCAGTATTCCACCTTCAGCCAGTCGATCTACTGCACACCACTGCTTTCACCCAAGAGTGACTCACAGCTCAGAGAGACAGGCCTGCACATGGACAGGCTATTCAGCTGCTGTAAATTGATGTTAAAATAACGTAATGATTTATGTTATTATGAATTAATTAATTTGTCTTCTACTAAGGAAAGTAAACCTACTTTATAAGCAGTTTGCATAAAAATAAAATTGCAGTTGTACAAGACATGGTGCTAATTGTTGGTTTCCATTTTTAATCAAATTGCATTTCAGAAGCAAAATATGTGTGGCTCATATTATATGATTCCAGGCCTGAAATAGTTATTATTGTGGCACATGTACATAAAGACATAAACCCAAGAAACAATTCTTAATGAGGAAAGAAAGGGATAGCTCATCCAAAAAATGACTAAAAGCCCAAACTGTATGATTCTTTCTTCTGTATGATGTATTCAAAATTCAGTTATTTCATACCAAGTATTGTTAAGATCTATTAACATATTTACTAATGTATTGCTCAAGTCTTGCTGATATACAAATTATAATTACATATTATTTATTATTTATAATTGTGGACAATGCACATTTCTTAATATTTAACCTAAAATGTGTTTTAATGTCACTATTGATGAGGATTGCATGATCCTTAAATAATATCAGGCTTGAAAAGCAAGGGTATCTGTGTTAGTAGCTAAGGTGTTGCTATGCGGTTGCTAAGGTACCCCGAGTGATTGCTTGGATGTTACTATGTGGTTTTGCTAGGATACTCAGGGTGGTTGCTTGGGTATTACTTGAATAGTGTGAGCATGATTCGCAAGTTACCAGCATGTCTCTAGCATGTTTAGCATGTTACTAAAATGATGTAAACGTGTTTCAAGCATGTTTAGCCAGTTGTTAGCATGTTGTTAACATGATTAGCAAGTTACTAGCATTTGTTAGTATGTATCTAGCATGATTAGCAAGATTGAGATGAGTAGCATGATTGACATGCTACTAGCATGATCCTAGTATGTTTAACATGTTACTAGCATGATTTGTTTTCTTTTGTTGTTCAGTCATTTAATTTACATGTGTATTTCAATTTTTTCTGCCCTTTTTAATTTATTTATAAATTTAAAAAAGAGAGTAATAATTTACAATACAATAAAGTACAATCAAAAGCTTTAAATGTCATCATATTGCACTTGAATAAAGTTAAAGGTGTAAGCTGCTGATTGTCCTGCAGGTCACCTCATAATTATGTCTTCTTTGCTTTGCTATCTGCTTTACGATTACTCCAGAGCCCTCGTAGATCTACAAAGATTTTCAAGTACTACTTAAAGTTAATATGGTTTTGGGATACGGTCCGCAAGTCTAAGATGATTCGTGTGATCGTTTTTACGCTCAACTGAAGCTTACGATGCTTTTGGGAAACACAGCCCAGGACAATTTGTAATGTAGGCTGCACACAAATTAATGTTAATGTTAATTAAAGACCAAGGCTAGTAAACGTCTCCTTATTAACTGCATGTTGGATTAGACTAAGTTAACACTTAACCATAAACACAAAAACAGACCACACAAATGGCTTTTATTGGTTTATTTCATTGGCAAACAATAATTGTCAAGTGCTTTCCATCAATCGATTTCTTACGTCCATTAAAAATATTTCATAAGGTTAACTTATAGGTTACTTGTGGTCAATCTGCACAAGATCAACATGCTTGTTTCCTTTGCAGCTCCTTTAAATACTAGACCAAGCGTTGGTCTTTTAGGTGGTTTTGATAGTCTGGTTTGTTAATTGTATAATAAATAAAAAAAAGAAAACAGATAGAATACAAAAAGATTAGATAAGCTATAGTGTTAGTTTCTTTTTCTTTTTAAAAAAAAAATAGATACAAATACATTTTAGTATATTTATTTTTCACTCGGGATAATACAATATAATATAAATGAGAAATGGAAATCAGTGGTCACCAGAACTGTTTGGCAACCAACTTTCTTCAAAATATCTTCTTTTCAGATTATTTTGAGGTTTCATTTTTGGGTGAACTATCCCTTTTTAGAAAACAAACAATGATATATTTTAAATCATGTTTCAACTCTCTTTATCCATACAATGAAAGTCAATGATATAACAGTACTTTTCATTAATGGGTGAACCCTTTAAGTACACTAATGAAGATCATTTAAAGAGTGTTTCAATTGTCTTTTTTCAACACAATGAAAATCTGTTTGGACCAAAACCTAATTAGATCCCACTGACTTCCACTGTATATTTAAAATATTAAATGATAGTTTCATTATTTGGATGAACTATCCCTTTGAAGGCAAGATGATGCTGCATTGCATTTCAGCTTTTTCCTACTAAACCATATCAATATTGGTTCGTTTTACAATCCGACTGCAACAAAACTGGCTGGTTTTCACCGATTGCTTGTGTCCAGCTCTTGAAACACATTCTGAGTTAAGGCCTGTTTGTCTGAAGGGAATATGTGTGGGCGAACTGCAGAGAGATTTTCTTTTCTTGGAGCTATGAAAAAGTGGGCCATGCTGGAGAGAGTGCATAATCCCGCTTTAGTATCCTAAATATGACCAAGTTTATAAAACTAGTGTTTTAACATGGCCATTATCCCAGATGACAACACACCATGAGTGTCCAGCAGTAAGACGGCAGTCACCAATTTCCTTCTCAATGCCAAATCCAGTTTTTAGCGGAGATATGTGGCCAATCATCACTAAATCTCCTCGGGCAGTTCTCTCATTACAGCCTTTTGAATCATGCGCTATTTAACTGAGGTACATTTTCCATGGCAGTAAGGCATCCACAGGGATTTTTTTTATGACAGGATCTCTGTGCTTTGTCTGTCCCAAAATCTTTCACGTTTTAGATTTGACCTTACATGGTTGTTAAAAAAGACATATGCATCTTCGAAATAAGTCCTTCCCTCAGTGCATATCAATCACCAGCTGTTATTCTTATCCCGTGTCATGCAGTTTTGCCTGAGAGCTCTTTCGGATCAATGATATTGAGCCATCGGCATATTCTGGACTGCCACCTCAATGCAGCTGTGACCTCCACACAGGGGAAAGGGAAAAAATCAGGATCACACATGAAGAGGAGCATCAAATTCTACAAACTTCCTTGCAAAACACATTTTTGAGGAGAAACACATGACCGTGCGTACACACCCACCTGTCACTCTTCATGGGTGATATATAGGTCTCTGGTTTTCAAAATACCTGCATTCACAGGCTTTCAATCTAGGTTGAGCCATTGGGGACAGAAGAAGAAACATTTTTATCTACAAAACTTGAAGCACCCATCAGACCTGACATATTTGAAAAGCTTGTGCCTTCCTCTTTAAAATTGCATTTATCCAGAGAGACAAACAGTCATACCAGTGGAGGTCAGATCGAGACCATTATCTTATCATCAACCCCCAGCATTCATTACAGACCCCTTTCACATCAAACATGCATGTTAAAGTGAATGGCAGACTACAGTTTTAATCGCAAAGCAAATGGTGTAAATAATGTTGTTGTATCACACAAGTTAGTTCAATGCAGTGGTTAGATTTGCATGAGAGAAGAAACTGCAAAGTCATCAAGTGAGCACTCGTTGATCTTCGAAAAGAAGCCATGGGACAAAATTTTCAGTTCATTGATGAGGTTAGAAAAATCTAAACTATAGCTTTGATTCAAGGCCTCTGTCTGCTACAATATGTTTTCATAAGCTGCATGTACTAGAATACTGTAGCAAGTGTTAACATTTAATCCTCAAAACTAGTTACTATTGTTTGTATTAATTACTACAAAGTAAACTAATGTTTTGCAGTCAACAATTTATTAGACTCTTATAATTTTTCTTCCAATTTTGCTATCTTCTTAGCAATTTTCAGCAACACACTTTTAGATCATTTCAATTTATATTATTCTAGTCTAATGCAATAGATTCTAGAGGTCGACCAATATTGGATTTTGCCGATAGCTAGGTTGAACCACACTGGGCGATACCAATTAATTAACCGATAGTTTAATTAAATGAAAATTGTGCTTTATATACAAAAAAAAAAAAGTAGTACTAGTAGTAGTAGTAGTAGTAATAATAATAATAATAATAATAACAACAGTAATAGTAATAGTAAATGTTGAAATTACCACACTCTAATAGGGCCCTATGAAATCTGTTTAACTTTTTCCTAAATTCCATTTTATTTATTTCCAAATACTGTTATTTAATTTTTCTGGATTCTGTAATTTTCCATTGTAATTTTAATCCACTCATTTTTAATAGTTAAATTAAAGTGTATTAATCATAAAGTAAGTCTAATTAAATAAAATCATGAAACTTACACATTTTTAAATAAGTTTAATAAAAGTTTAACAGAAATTACATGATTAGGGCCCTATAAAATGTTTTATTGTTTCTCAAATTCTGTTTAGCATGTCTAATAATATGAATGCATAAAACAACTTAATTTATTTATTTTTTCTTAAAGGAGCCTAATGATTTTTCCCTTCAAAAATTCTGTGTATTTACATGTTTATTGTTATCAAATCAAGGCATGAAACTTAAGCAAATTAAGCAAACTTTTTTTGGGAAACAAGGGGGATTTACTATTAAAATTAAAACATGGAAGAAACGTTGTGTAATTTTTCCTATGTACATCCTACTAAACAATATATTTCAAAACCGGACTTTTATTTTGACGGGTTGCAAAATAAACTAATACCTTTACAATTCTGTGCATGTGATATCATGCTTTTTCTCAAATCAAACGGTCAGATGCTCATGAAGTGACTCTCGGAGCAGTTCTGGAGATGTTGTTCATGTGTTTTCGTCCTTGTTTAGTGAGACGACAGACCCTGAAATCACCGCGAGCGTCACGCGCTCTAAACTGTGAATTCCGTTTTTTTATGAATGGATTCCGTCCACGTTTTCCGCAATGTGGAAATCATAGAGCCCTACAATTATCAAAGTATAATGTAAACTCTCACACTTGAACTCCTGTTATTGAACACTCAAGTGATTATCTAATCAGAATAAAAGAGCAGCGCTGAATCTAGGAGAACTCACCGGTGTCACTCATCCAGACGCGTAGCGTTCAACTCGAGCAGCAGTCTAAAACTGTTTATTTATTCACCAAACAGACACGTTTACTTCAAGAATGAACAGTGAGGCAAAGGGAAGTTTGAAGTCCAGTGTTTAAAAACTGAGCAAACGGAAAGAGCGTTCTATATTATAGCTCTATAAATGAAGCATACAGACTATTAGAGCCACAGAAAGACAAACGTTTCGATGGAAATGCTCAATATACAATTCATTATGTACATTAACAACGATTCGGTGGGAATATAATGTAATTAAATGTTAAACTATGTGAATGGCGCTCTGGGGCGCGGCAGGATTTCCTGTTTGAAGTGTCTCTCTCTGATCAGCGTGCCGCATCATGTGTCTAAACAAGCAGCACGTGCTGTCAGTGATTTCAGTCACTGGAGGCCGCTCTCGCACTGTATAATGAAAATAGAGCCTTCTCAGCCGCACCAGCAACAGCCGCAAGCCAGGAAACTATCAGCCGATCCAGCAAGGGACGAAACGCAGAAAACTATCAGAATGGATTTTTGCCGATAACCGATTGTTCCAGCAAGCAACTATCGATGCCGATTAATTGGCAAAACGATAAATCGGTCGACCTCTGAAAGATTCTACCATCCATTCAAAAACCAAATTTATATACATACATACATATATATATATATATACATACATATATATATATATATATATATATATATATATATATATACATATATATATATATATATATATATATATATATACATACATATATATATATATATATATATATATATATATATACATACATATATATATATACATACATATATATATATACATACATATATATATATATATATATATATATATATATATATATATATATATATATATATATATATATATATATATATATATACATGTTACATTTAACTACATATTACATATTTAAACTAGAAATCTAATAAATAAACAGAAATAGAGAGTTTAGAAAATTTACTAACACCAATAAAACAAATGGAATAGACACTATATAATAGGTAGGTGCTAGTTTGTGCTAAAAATATGCTACTAAAATAAACAGTAAATGTTTGAATAGACATGTAGCATTAGTACCTATGAAGAATTAGGCCTAATAATACAACTGGAATAGATACCAGCAACAACTGAAATACATATTTGGAAGTGAACACTTGATATTTTAATTACCTACTAGCTCTGGGATACTGAGTAGCAAAGTATTAAATAAAAAAAGTAACTGATGGAAAAGGAAAAATATTAACTTATACACTAGTTACATAAACAGCATATTTCCATTCTCATTTTTTATACTATGCGTTTCTCGCGTACCAGTTCATAAGAAGAGCAGATGACGGTACAGCACCCTGGACAGCGACAATCTAAACGCCTTACAAGCAGAAGCCCTCTGACAGTAGGCATGTGGAAAACACGGTGACCTGGAACTCATTTACTGACAGAATGGTCCCAACTTCTAGTAACATCGCAATAATAAGAAAAAGATGCAGTGTTATTTTTTCTTTGCAATTGTGAGCAATTGAGCAATTGAGTTGCTGCTTTGAATCAAAAGTAGCCAATAACTGAATGTTAAAATGTGCTTTCGAGGAACATGCCGTCATGAAAAAAAAACGATGGGATCAGTCAAATTTCTTATTATACAAAGGTCATAAAAATGTGGTTTGCAAACAGGTGACACAGTTGGCTGGAAGATATTACCCGCGTCCTGAGTGCCGTTTTAGAGGCTCCACTCCCAGTGCAGTTGATCTGAAGGCCCATTAAACCAGCGCAGACCAGCAACTTTCTATTCCCAACAGAGCAATGAGCTTTAGGTCCTGACGGCAATGGTTGAAGATCGGAATCATTTTGGCCTTCTATAACTTATCATATCCGAGCATACATGCTGTGGGCCCTGTCTATGGCTCCGCCATGAACAGCGCTAGTTTATTTGAACTGTCTTGAGGAAAGAATTTGGTGTACTACAAATGAGCAGCGAGCGAGCGAGTGTGTGCCTAAGCACATGTCTTTACATATGTCTGACGATACCACGAAAAACCTTTAAGCGTTTTATTCCTGCCCAATATTGCTGCAGAGACGCCCCCACAAGCCCCCATCTGTTACTTACACAAAACATTTAGATGTCATCCGCACCACACATAAGTATACAACCGAAGCCGACGGCCAATATCAGTTTGCAAGCCCCTGCACAAGCTTTTTGTTGGCAGTCTATAAACTTACCGCAGTCTTCACACAAGATCCTCCCAACATCTTTTTTCAGGTTTTTCCCACTTGTATCTAAGGGCGCAAACGACGCTTTAAAAACCAAGGGTTCATCAGTTGGGTCCATGAAAAATATATACTTGTGATTCTTCTTCACTTTGGCGCACGGAGCCTCCGAGCTAAATTCCCCCACGGTGACGAGCTGCTCCCGCTCCAGACCCCCGCTGTTTCGTGGCCACACGTCCAGGACTTTGACATGCACACTGTACGGCTCCGCTGAGACGTTCTGAGGCGCGGACTGCACCTTGCCCTCAATCACCACGGCGGATCTGTAAGCCTGGTCCTGCAGGGAATTCAGACTCGGGGAGTAGCAGGCGAAGGAGACCCCGATGAGCAGCATGGATAAGTGTACCGAATCAAGCCTCCTCATGCCGCCTGCTTTGGCTCGATGGTCGGTGGTCGCGTTGCGGCAGGGCTGCGGGGCGATGGCGGTGGAGCTGGGTTGACGGCTGAAGAGACTGCGAATAGGCTCCAGTAGCACGGCGGCGCGGCAGACCTTGCGTAAGTGTCCATGCCATCGGGATCCGCTGCTTTTTTCCGATAGATTTGCAATCGGGAAACACCAGCTGGGAACCGGAAACGGCGTAATGCTGCTGGGTTAAAACAGATTCCTCAACTGCATTCTTCCGAAGCGCATCGTAAAACAAAGGGAAAGTCGTGGACACGAAGACACGAGCAGGTATCCGCAAGACGCCGCCACTCAATCTTTGCCCCGAGATTGCAGTGGTGAGCGCGCCCTACTCGCCACTGGCTGCTGTGTATCTTCCACTGCAGTCGAATATGAAATGCTGCAGTAAACTATTAGGGGTACTTTCGATATCGCCTCAGCACAAACGTTGTGAGAATCCACTTTCGTAGCGACAAAATGCTGTTGCCGTATCCCTCGGCCCCCTTTCTATCCACAACCCCGATCTATCAGGGCAAGATTCCCTGCACAAACGGCAGATTCACGGCTGAGTTGCTGAAACGAACGCCCATGCGCCGGCGTGTGTGTCTTTAGACTCGGACACCCCGAGAAAAATTGTCAATCCATGATCTCTCCTATGGCCAATCCTCATCAAATTAAGGGAGAAAAAGTAAGAAAAGAAAAAGAAAGAAAAGAAAAAAAAACCCACCAAATGTATGGTGCAGGGAAGCGCCCGGCTCAAATCTCCTTGTAAATCGTTAGAGCACCGCAGAGGGATGCGCTGCTTTGAGCGCGATTGCTAACAGTGCGAATGAATGAGCTTTGAATGAGTTTTGCGTCTCATTCCATTACTAAATCATGCCCTGCATTCAGGTCACATTCGCCGTCCTGCCTCAGAAAAAAAATGATAGTGAGGCGTTGCATCAAATCCGTAGACTACGTCTTGTATCCGTTGTATTGCTGATGCCTGGACAAATGAGAACATTTTTAACAAATGAAATGACGGAACATCACGAATGTAGCAGCAGACTGCATTTATACATAAAGCATTTAAAGACATACTTGGCACGCACGAAATGTTTGAAAGGAGAAGATATATATCAAATATTAGATTTTAATTGGTTAGAAACGATACATAACAACCTAAATCCTGTACTAAACGAGAGCTTAACCTGTGGATCCGCAAAGGAGCGCAGCTACGGCTTCACTAAGGGCGACATCTGCTGTTCTGTGCGCACACAGCGGAAGCCACCTTTCTAACTTATAAGATGACTGTGGGAAATAATGGGCAATAAATAGTGCAAGCTGACGTCTCTCAGACGTTTTAATTTATTCAATTTTAAATTAACGAACAGTACACAGTACACAAGAGTAGTCCAGGACTAGTGTCCCTTAATTGGAGTCACTTGGGGTTAGGGTCTTGCACAAGGCACAGTGGTGATAGTTCATAAACTGACCCTTGCTGAGATTTCACTGCTTATTTGTAGGTTGCTGAATGCTTTCCTTAAGAAGAAGAAGAAGAAGAAAGCAAACCAAGCTTATAGTGTTTATGGCCTATCTGACAGGACCAAAATTGTGATTTCAGAGATATATGAAATATAAATATATATTTAACACATTCTATTAGACAAAAAATGTCTTTAAGTGTTGAAGTGGTGCATTGTGCCATATCAAGTTAAATGAGTAACTATAACATTGTGGTATAGATAGGCCTTTAAAATCAAAGGGTTTGGCAGTTTTACTGCTCATTTAGGGTGTGACACTAAAAATAGTTTATTGTCAATATTTCTACATCTACATTCTAATTATCATGTAATTGCTATAAAAATGTACGCAAAGTGTCGAACATGTATAAAGGAATTTAAAAGAGGAAACTCTTGTCCTTAAAGGGTCATTCTGAAAGAGAGTATTTAATCAATAAATATTTTCATTACATTCATTTAAAACTTCTAATAAAATGTAATAATATATACAATATATAATAACAAAATTGCAAAAAATGCAAATATAAAAATATAAGCATATTAAATAGCTTTATTGCTATATATAATTATTCAGTCAAATACAAAACAGCGAAAAATTACTGAAATGTTATTTTTGGTTTATGTGTTAAGAAAACATATAGGCTTTAATATCGCATGTTAAAAGTTTCTTTATTACTTGTAGATTACACAGGCAGAGTACACAAACTCGCTAAAAACAAAACTCAAAACTGATCGATCATTAAAACGCAGTGGCGAGACTCGGCGGTTACTGTCCATGGTTCTGAAACAGCGCTGTCCTCGACCTCCCACCGACCAAACTACACTGAACTACAAAGTAAAATATTAATGTAACGAAATGGTTTTTTATAAAGGTACAACCACTTTAAATTAATCCGAAAAATAAGTCATGACACAGTCCACGTGTACACGTGACAACAAGACCCTTTTAAGCGTCATCCTCTCTCTATAGCTAAACCATTTGATCATATCAGATATGATCGAGCTTATTCACACTTTTCTAAACACTACAAACGTTTTATTATGTTTAAATAAGTTAGTCTCCACTGGATTTTGATACACCCTTTAAAAAGAAATGTCTTTAATGGTTTATTTAAGCACCGTAAATATTTTAACATTTTCACCCCCTGAGTTAAATTAGGTTTAAAAACTTCATCAGGTTACATTCATACGTTTTTCAGCAAATTAATTCTAGATAACATTGGTTGACTAGACAAGTGAGGTAGGCTTACTTTAGAGTTATTTGAAACAACCCACTTTGATAGAACACAAATGATAAAGTTACATGATAGAACCAATACGTTTTTATGTGATTATTTGTTTTTATAACCACTGTGACGTATATGGAAGATAATAAAACACGTGCATATTACTTTCGCATGCACACTTAGGCTAATTTAACAACCAAGTTAAAAGGTGATCGCGACTCTAGTTATCGATTCTACGACATTTGCAGCTTCCAGCTCGCCAAATACTCGGAATAAATTTCATATGAGATGTATGTGAAGTATTCTCCAATATCAAAACAGCTAAAACGCAGCACGTCCAGCTGCAGTAGCGCGAAAGCAACAGTGCGGGGCGCAAGAGCTGTTTGATTTTCCCCAGCTGAGCGTGCTGACATCAGACTCCACGCGCACAGCGTTGAGCTCGTGCGTGCGTCCGTCTCCATGCCACGACTCGCTCTTTCGTTCCATCTTGTGAACGGCGCATCGGTGAAGCAGCACCGCGACAGTGTTTACAGTAGGCCTTCTGGGCTTACAGGTTTTCATCTTTTTTTTTGACCGTGTTCAACTGCGAAGGGCTTGCACAGGGGCTAACGCTCTGCCTGCAGACTGAGCGGGGTAAGATATGCCGAACCACGTCGCTCGTTATGGAGGTCTGCGACTTTGGCAACAGCACTGCACTTTACGATCATATGTTATGGTATTCTGCGGTATACTTGTTCTTTTTTTTTCTTTTTTCTTTTTGTCAGTATAACAACCACGGAATTAATGTTCGCAGCCGTGGGCAGATATCACAGACTGCTTGCGCAAACTCGTTAACTGTTTACAGTGCTGACAGACAGCGAGGCTGTCAGACTCGGTCTGTCTGTTGCGGCAAATCCAGTGTGCCATAGTGTGACTGTGACATACCGTTATGAGTTCAAGCTCACAGAGTACCTTAGACCAAAAGCAAGCACACCTTTAAGTGACGCTAATGAATTGGAGTCGACGGTCCCTCTTTCCATCACTCGGTGTCTTTTTTTACGCACTGTCACTTGTGTTAGGCCCATGTCAAGAGGTTTACAGGTGCATTAGAAGTTTCAAATGACAAAATGTTAAAGTAACAATTAAGAATAACCAGTTAAGACATTCTTCATTCTAGCAAGCAACAGGCCACACAAAGTTAGGGACCACTAATATTTTATGTTTAGCCTGAGGTAATTTAATTATCTTATTGTTATTGTATACTTTAGAGAAACATTAAACACTGAACAAATAAAGGGTCTGGTAATTTACGTTCATTCCATCTAATTATTGCATTTCTGAATTTCAGTCATTTTCAGTGTTTCTATGTTCCTTCATTGCTTAATCTGAGGACTGAGGAAAATAGCATTTTTTTTCCTGTTTATTACCACTCACACAAATATACAAACAAACTAAGAAGCCTGGAAAATGCATTGAAAACACGTCGAGGCTCTCTCAACTGAACATTTATTATTATAATAGCCTACATATTTCAAGGCACAAATCAGTGAACATATTTATCTAAATTTTACGCATTTAAAAGGAAATCAATCTATACATCATATTTTAATCTACGTTACTGCAGACTTTAGAGTTAGGGGATTTTATCTTTTATCTTTTTGTTCTTTCTTTTATAGCTTGCATTGGTATTATAGTTGTAACTTTAAGATTAAAATAACATTTATGGTCAAGAACATTGTTTATTAATGACGATGTGTTATTTTTTTACGTCCACAGCTCATTTATGAAAGTAAAAAGGTACGATTAGATGCATCAGAATATTTCAATGTGCATGTCTCGCCTATGAAAAAAATGCGTTTTGCTCGTCAAATCCGATACGTCTATCACAATTGTATTAATTTTTAACAAACACGCTGCTAAATTATTTAAATGTTTTGTAAACCAAGTGATTAGAGAGAATCATTTTTTGGATTCGTGAAATAAACGTTTATTTCCCAGGGTTATTGCTTACAATTTCAATTAAATTACAGAGCAGTTCAGTGAAGTTAAAGAAAATTAATTCTAAACAGTGCAATTATCCAATCCAATTTTTTTTATGTTTTTGTAAAATAGCTTAGTCGTGGGTTTAAATATGGGCAAGGTTTCTATAACTACAGGAAAACACGCAAATATACTAATAACTAATAAAAATCGAATTCACAGTGATGCATTTCTACATTTATAAAACAGTTTGCTTTGAAAAGCATGTTTTAAACCGATAAATATAGATTTTTTTTTATTTTGTATTACATTCCCAAATGTTTTTTTAATTAATTATATAGATTTTGTGCGGATTGACAAAGAAAATAGTAAGAAACAAAGCCTTTAGATTTTTATTAACATTATGGCTATGCATTTTACATATTTTAGTAAATTATAGTAGTCTGTTTTACTCTTTTAGTCTAGTATTTTTTAATAAATATACAAGTTCCAGAAACCCATTAGGCTACTCATTTGCCTATGCTTACGAAATAACATATTTTGTATTCTGTATAAACAGACTAGGCCTATATGTCATCTGAGAAACGCTACCGCTATATTGAGACGAACTGCATGAACTGTGTCAGTGTTCTTATAATATGCACGCCACGTTTAGTTTTAGTACGTAGAGATATATTCTCCTGCTTATATGTAACCGTCATTCAACACATATTACTCTAAACAAATTTGGTAAGAATGCATCCATCACAATTGTATCAATGTAAATTTCAAAACATATCTATTAATCTTAAAATTCAACTGTTAGGCCTACATCATTTTCTTCAAACAGGTCTTGAATACAATATCACAAAAGCCTTTTCAGACACGCAAACTTCTCTCACATGCAGGCGACGCTGAGCCTATATTTTTTACATGGAGATTTTTTTCGATGTTAAAAGGTGAACAACTACAAAACAAAACAAAAAAATGGTTATTTAGTTGATTATGATGAATAATTTAATGAATATTTATTTGTATAAATGCACGTTCTTATGTTAGGCTATTGGATGGAAATAACTCGCACTAGATAAGTACGTCACATAAACCTACAGAAAATTTAATAATATGTAACAACTCACGTCTCTACCCATATAAAATTCAACCACCTTTAAAGCTGTAGAAATCAAACACTGAATCGAGCTATTTATTAGCTCAAAACCATAGCCATTTAATGCATTTTGCATTAGTGCATCAATACGAACGCATATGAAAAACATATTTCCAATAAATTATTTTTATTTTTGCCATGACAAAAATAGCCGAAGTGAAGGATAAACTAAATGAAAGCCTAAAAAACACAACCGGTCTGCTCCAAAATGTTTATTACATTTTGAGAAAAAACAAATCTCATTAAATATTAGTAGGCTAAATACCATAGGGATGCGTGAGCGATATAATTAAAATTCCTATCAATTTCTATCACTTCGCATATAGAAAACTCAAGCATTTTTTTCGTTTTTGGCCACATTTAATGTCCCATATACAATTTTAACCAGTTTAATAATTAGTTTTTTAAACATGGATAAGAACTTAAACGACAACGACGCTTAAGCAAATGGCTATGCTACATATAGCCTAGACTAAAATACATTGACAGGAGTGAGAAATATTGTAGGCTATATTAAGACACGCGGTGAAGGCAGCACACACTTAGTACGCAGTCATTAGAATTTTTTACTTTCGCTTTGAATTGAATTCATCGTCATCTTCCAGGACAGACATAATGTGCGATTAGAGAGTACGGCTGCAGTGTTAGACCATCTGTACGGTGAATTTGTTCGGATTCTGCACAGGTCTGAACAGCGCTCGTCTTCTCTCCTCACACAGATCTCGCGAGAGCGGTGGCGTGGCTGCTTGGCAGTAGGCTTGCAGTAAGACTGAGGGAGAAGGCAGGCAGCATCATGGCGGACAGAGACAGTGGAAGTGAGCAGGGAGGAGCAGCCACGGGCCCGGGTGTCGGTTCCATGCACCCAGTGACAGGAGGGGCGGGCTCGGCTTCCGGGCTGCAGCACGAGACGCAGGAGCTCGCCTCGAAGCGGGTTGACATCCAGAACAAGCGCTTCTATCTAGACGTAAAGCAGAACGCGAAAGGCCGCTTCTTGAAGATAGCAGAAGTCGGGGCCGGGGGAAACAAGAGCCGCCTCACTCTCTCCATGTCTGTGGCTGTCGAGTTCCGCGACTACCTGGGGGACTTCATCGAGCACTATGCCCAGTTAGGGCCGAGCAACCCAGACATAGCGCAGGACGAGCCACGGCGGGCGCTGAAGAGCGAGTTTCTAGTGCGTGAGAATCGGAAGTACTACATGGATCTGAAGGAGAACCAGAGGGGCCGCTTTCTGAGGATCCGGCAGACCGTCAACCGGGGGCCCGGCTTGGGATCAGCGCAAGGCCAGACCATCGCTCTTCCAGCCCAGGGACTTATCGAGTTTCGCGACGCGCTCGCCAAACTCATCGACGACTACGGAGTGGAGGACGAGCCGGCGGAGCTGCCCGAGGGAACCTCGTTAACTGTGGACAACAAGCGCTTTTTCTTTGACGTAGGCTCCAATAAGTACGGGGTGTTCATGAGGGTAAGCGAAGTCAAGCCAACCTATCGCAACTCTATCACAGTGCCCTACAAAGTGTGGTCGAAATTCGGCAGCACTTTCTGTAAATACGCAGACGAAATGAAAAAGATTCAAGAGAAACAGCGGGAAAAAAGGGCATGCGAGCTTCAGCAGCTGCAACCTGAGGAGATGCACGGAGATGAAGGAGACGAGGATTGATAGAGGATAGAAACATGCAAAAAATAATCCGAATAACCTAGAGAGAAATTATACGTACTTTGCTGTTAAAAAAAAATTATGAGAGAGATACATAAAAGATAAGTAACTTTAACTCCAAGGGAGCACTACCCACAAAAATACAAACCTCCACAGTCTGACAGTCCACCCATCGCAGGATATCATCCACTTACCCACCATTAATACAGTAAGCGGCTGCTAAACCAAGTAATAACATTATATATGAACTGTGTTTCCTACTTGACGACAACAGAATTGAGTGTTTCTTTTTCCCTTATTAACCGAGAGCTTTTTTTTTACACGTTCCAAGATATTATAAAAAGTGTTTGCAATGGAGTTACTGGCGAAATTACGAGGAAGCGGTTCCTTTACGTGTGAGCTAATGACTTCAGCACAAATCAGATGTTTTAGTTTTTTTAACCAAAATTTCGAATCATCTGAAGAGGTTGTTATGGTAGCCATGCCACTAGATATTCCAAGCATCACCTGAGGGCTAGATAGGATCCCTGATGGGAGGAAAAAAAAAAACCTGTTGATTGACAGAGGTACAGGGGTCAGCAGAGCAAGCGTCCAGAGGCGGTGGACGCCTCCTTCTCAAACATTCTTAGGAGTATTACCAGTGTATTTTTTTTAATTAAAAGTTCTTGTCATGCAGATGATATGCTATGTATTTGTGTCTCGTTGTCATGCACAGTGTACTAAAAAACAAAAAGGTACTTAAGTAAGAGCAATGACAACAAGAGAATGAGCTCTCGAAAACCTTTTTGTAACGAAACCGGACCCCTCGATACAAACATACAAAGAAACGTATGAAAACGCTCATGTAGAAAAACATACAAAGTATGATTTTGTGAATCAGAAACAACCCACGTTTTTAGTGGGGGATTTGACAAACAATCTGTTAAAGGGTTTAAAAAGAAATATATAGAAATATATAGATATATATTATCAGTCTACCAATGAGAGGATGAGTGGCGCCAAGGAATGCTGTAGTTGCATGTTAACCTGTACACAGCCACATTGAGGTGGATTTCTCAATGTTCGTCCTCAAGGACTCATCTCTGTAATGGTTTCAATGTCCATAACGTCAGTAATGTTTGGTCAGGTAGTTGAATTAATACTTAGTTTTTCTTTTAAGAAACGAGTTGTCTGAAAAGTACGTGTACATACTAAGATAATATATCGACTCTTTTGACTGTTTGATCAGACATCAATGACAAGTCTTTTGAAACGAAAGCCCTTTTTCCATGGGGGCCCTTGAGGACCTGTGTTGGGAGACCCTGACTTTAATGAAACTTGTTGGGGAGCATACTCTTCAGCATTAAACAACCTGGTGCCTTACAGAATCTGCATGCTTATACACTGGCTGGTGCTTTGGATCTAAGTTTGGGTTCTTGTTCATTTTTCTTTTTTTCCTTTTCTTTTCCCCTTTCTTTTTCTCGTCTGGTTTTGTTTGGCCCTGGCCCTCCCGTATGCTATTGCATAACTCATGGTCTGTTCGGTCCAAAAGCAAATCATTCTGATCACAACAAGTGACTCAGAAATCACCTAGGCATTTTTCCTAACCTTGATGAAAATGTATTAGATTCTACATGCCCGACATACGGATGTTTAGTGCTTCTAAACAGACTCCTTTGGTGTGAGGTAAACTTCTGTACTGAAGCCTCTCTGTAGTTTGGCAGTAGTGTGTCACTGTCACAGACCAAAAGCTTAGTCGAGGGGTGTGGCCAGGATTTTTTCCCCCCTTTCCTCGAACTTTTCAGTGTTGCTTCACGTAAATTGTCATTATGGAAACTTTGCTTCACAACATTTGATTTATTTTCTTTCTCTTCCCAATGCTATATTTCATTACGTTGTGCAATATTGAACGTGCCAATGTTGGCAATATATGTATATCAATTAAATATATGATTAATATTTGAAAAGCATGTGGCTGAATTCCACGTTTATTTCTTTAAAAGGTCTTTATTTCTTTAAAGCCTTTATCTGCACTTAAAAAAAGGTCTGTATCTGGAAAAGAAAAACATTTTGATGAACGTTTCACCCAGGTGAAGCGAACACATAGCAGTTATCTCCTGTCTGCACTTTTTGTGAACATTAACATCATAAACCCGTTTCATCTCTTTTCTCCTTGACGTGGGAGGGTTGGGGGTTACTGGAATGAAACGATGGGGTGTTAAGGCCTTTGGGTAAGGGGCAATGAATATGTATCCTTAATTTCCCTACAAATACATACATGGGATGATTCTAATGATGAAGGTGTGTGATGAACTCTTTTCTCTTCAGTGGCACATTGCTTTCCCAGCTGGAGAAAAATGTCTGACCAATGTTTGTTTGAAAATGATCTCAACAAGGAATGCCTTGGTTTTGTTTTTTTCTCCTTTATCTCTTAACTTATGTTCCTTCCCTTTGCAAAGAGGTTTTCACCGAATTACTAATTCGGCGGTTATGCGTCAAATATAATTTATGTACATTTTACAAATTAAAAAATAAAAAGAAATGTTAATTTATCCACCTCTCACGAAAAAGAATGTTCAATATCAATGTTTCTGTGTTTCTTTTCTTGTGTGCAACAGTTCAGGTAGTGGCTGATGTTGTGGCTCCGACTTCAGTGATGTTTTCTATGTGTACACACAGTGGATGTAGCACTTTTGAAGGAACAGAATTATGACCTGAAGCATGCAGACTAACCGATCTGTAATAACACGTCATAATGTCATTTTGATGCAATCTCCTTTTCCTGTATTGGTACTGTTGATTGGCTCCAGTGGTTAACCAATGTAATAATGTGCACTAACAATAACACTACATTTTCTAAGGAATGTGTGATGTTATCCAAGTCATTTATCGTTTTATAATTTTCAGAACAGAACTGTTAAGAATATGAGGTAATATACTTAAGTATGACTGAAGGGGTCTTTCTCAGAATAACAATCATCATTAGTTTATTTTTTATTTTTTTATTGATACTGTTTGAGCTGCAGTTCAACGGCCATTCTGTTAAATGTATCATGAAAATCATATACATTTGTCAATTCAAGAATGAGTCTTATTTTATGTCTTAATTGTGCCTTATACTAAACCTTCATACATGTTCACAAAATATTGCTGCCTTGATTCTCGGGATTTCATTTGAACTGGATCTCTTGCTCTTTTCATGTGTCATATTTTGTAAAAAAAAATAATAATAATAATAATTTCTGGAAGTCTGATCTCTGTTTGGGTATAAGAGATTTCTGATGTTCTTTCTGCAAAACAAACCAATTATTTAATTTTATCTATGTTTCATTATAACTACAAAATGGCGCATATTGTGCAGCAGCATCGTCTTTTAAATCGTTTGACTTAAGACATGCGCCAGTGTATTTTTTTTTTAAATGAAATGAAATAGAGCTGCTTATATGGTGATGCTACTTAGGTTTAAGGGCATTAAATCCAGTTTTTAATTGAATTATGAACACATTTTCATTGTCCATGCGAAGAAATGGAATTTGAATTAGTTTTACATGTACATATTCCATATTTTTTTCTAAAATTGAAGAAAAAAAAGAAAAAGAATAAAAATCACCTCTCATATACAAAACAACTACTTTGTTGATAAACATTATTTGAGAATAATCACTAATCATGACAGGTTTGGATGGGCAAATCAAATAAAACAAAATACATCTTTCAAATGGCAAATGCAATTACTTTATATGGTCACAGTCCAGCAGTAAACGAAGAAAAATCCATGCTAATTAACTTATTCAAAATTGTAGATATTTTAACCAAATTTATTTCATATTCTCAGGGCATTGTGACAATGATACATAAAAAGTTTGTCAGTTCACAAAAACTTCACAAGATATAGCCTCAATGCTTGCTTGCCATCTTCACCAGCAGATTTGTCATGGAGAGATTTGTTTTTCATTTAGGTGAAGACAATTAAGCAGATGAATAATTGCTGTATTACTGTATTAAAACATTTAAAAAGATTTGTATGACTTTCTAACCAATAGGTGGAGCTTTAATAAACTGATAATGTACTGTACAATCAAGGCATTATGGCAATGATCTAAAGCAAAGATGCATCCCAATCCACCTACATAATGCACTAAATGTATATATGTACTTTTTTCTCTTTGGGAAAGTACATACTTTTAATGAACTGCAAAAGTATACAGGAAATAAGACGTCATAAAATTGTCTTGATGACACAGACTTATTTGTTTAGTGCATACTGTCACTCATGCCGTCAAAGTTAACATCCTTACATTTCATTTATTATTCATCATTGCATTTCAATTTTCTCTACAATGCTTTCTACCATACTGTATAGACAAGAAACAGCAACACATCATTTAAGATCTAACAGCAAAACTGTCATTGTCTTGACCTTGCAAGAGCAATGTAGTTTTTCTTTTTTATAGCATTGATCCATTAAAGGTGAAATGTGTGATTTCTGCACCACTTGCACCAACGAATGGAACTGCAAAAATAACAATGGGTTTCCCGAACAATGTGTCATTTCTGCTCTGCCAAACTAAAAATAATGATTTTAATTATAAACAATATCATTTTTCAAATGTAAGAGTAAAATAAGTTCTGTTGATAAAATTAATTGAAGAGCATTTAGTTTTGTTCTATAACAAAGTTACATAGTAAAACATAGTGGATTCTAAAAATCTATAGAATACAGAAATCAAATTAACTAATAAATAAATCACTGATTCATCTGATACTTTGAATTAAAGTGCCTGTGTGGCATTTTAGTTAAAAACTGTTTCTAGTTTTTGAGTAGTATTTGGTGAAAATGGGTTACTGAGATTGATCAAAATCCAAGTTTAATGTTGTCAACCTAAAGGAAAGCCTCCTTGTTTTGTGCCAAATACTGTTTTTGTTGTAATAATACAATTTTACTGCACAACCCTCTGGATTACTTGATTCTGATTGGTTAATCACAACATTGAGTAGTCAAGTATTTTTTATAATGACCAAAGTGTGTATTTTACTGTAGTACAGCAACATACCAGTGCTACTTTCATATCTTGTATCAAGATACTTATTTATACAATTTGGCAAAAAAAAAGCATCTTTTTTGTCATTCCAAAAATATCTGTGCATCATAACAATAATTTACAATTAACATTTAAATCATTTAATTATAATACAGTTAATGTTTTATACATACCTACCATTTTATTTATTTTTTGTTTGTAAAAAGAAAACCTATGCTACACTAAACAAGGAATGAATAGTGTAAAACAATTTTGTATGTTTATGTTTATATTCTCATAGCTTATTGAACTATAATACATTAAAAAAAAAAATTTCATGCACGGCAATTCATCATACCAGCGTGCAATTACAATCTTGACAGATGTCGTGAAACTTGACAAGGTAATCAGCCAGTCACAGAGATTTGGAGACACTGCATTGTTGAGTTTTCAACTGCATTTTCACTAATATCCACTTCACATTCATTACACCTGTAAGTTTAGTTTTATTTTTATTTTCTTTACAAGGTGACATGGCCAACTACTGGGGACTGTTTCATAATAGTCAGAAAGAAATCAATCAGGACTAAAGCGGTTTCATAAACGACCATTTAAATTCACTCAATCTCACTAATTCGATCCAGTTTCAGTGAGTCAAGATCATTTGATGTGCATGCTTATTCTTAAGCAGCTCTTAAGGTCAATCCGGGGGCGATTCTAGACCACAGTAACTGGAGGGGTCAGACAGGGGCCACTTGTGCTTGTGCACAATTTAAAAAATTCATCTCAATATATAGTATTTTCATTTAGTCATGTATTCAGTAAGTAAGTAAATGCATTTTGCCCCTTTATAGATTATGTTAGCTGATCTAAATTGGGCGATAGTCAAAGTAGCCTGATACTGTAACTGTTATAACTTTGCATAAAAGCCCGTCTTTTTACTTAACACGCTGTTGAGAATAATTAAGCAAAGCAAAAAAACAATCCAATAAATAAATAAAAAACTAAATTAACCAGTATTCTCTAACAGTTAAAATGATCAGATGCTAACACTCTCTTCTATTATGTGCAACACAAACACCTCTGCTAAAATCTCAGATAAAGTAGTCTGGGTTTCATGACCTTTTAAGTACCAGATATGGGTGTAATACCATAAAATAATTTTAATACGACTGGCTTTGTAGTTAATGTGAATTTAATAAAAAAGTTACACCAACCTATTGAAGTACTGAAATCTGTTGTGTTCCTTTGTAATACACTGATAACCACCAAATGTAGGTGGTGATGATAAAGTCACATGATGAAGCAAAGCCCATCACAAGCAGCTATATAGAAGGTGCAGTGTCATTCACACAAACACTAAACACCACCATGGTAACACACATGAAACTGAAATAATTCAATTAATATTCATTTAACAACATTAGGTGTAACATATACAATCCTAACATACAAAACTGATAAGAAAAAACTAAGAAGAAACATAGTTATTTCAACAATTTACGGTTATTCACCATATATAGTAGGGGAATTTAAAATTAACCATTTAACAGGTTTTTACTGTAGCATTTTTACAGTCTTTTACAGTTAAATTCACAAATTTTTTACAGTGATCCATTTTACTGTCAGCAGTGGGCGAGGCTTCGCGAGTGAACTAGCGCTGCTGTGCACATATGTGCTGAATATAATAGTGCAGTTATTCTGAGTAAAATATACATTCTGCTTAAATATTTGTTGTTGGACATTAAATGTGACATGTAGAATTTTAATCCTACATATAAGTGTATTTTAATGATAGCGGTAACTGTAAATCAACTTAAGCTCTTTATAAAAAAAAAAGGTAATTACATTTTGGGCACAATACATTAAATACAGTTGGCTGTAGCCTATATTTTTATACATTTGATTATTTAAGTTGCATTTTCTGTATTAACCCTCTACGGACACCTTGGCAATTGAATCACCATTGGCTAGTAAATATTTTAGTTTACTCACCAGACTGATGTATATATGTTGCGCTCTACTTTTGTGTCCTAAACGCTATTTATTTCTGGTCGATAGCTTATAAAAACATAGCTGTTTTTTTTTTTTTTAGCTTGTTTAGACCTTGCCACATAGCATCTTTTAGGCATTATTCTGTTTTTTTTTTTAAGCAAGAAACGACAAGGTGGCAGCTTTCCAGCAGCTGTTAATACACAGAGCCGTTGTTAACTGACAAGCTACGCAAATTCACGGTCATTATCAGCTTGGAATTGCACAGCTTGTCAGTTAACAACGGCTCTGTGTAGTAACAGCTGCTCTATGTGAAATCAAGCATCTGATGGAATTTACCGCTGATTAGATAACCGGCCTTACTGACTAGATGCGCATTAATTATCAACCATATTTATCGTGCACCCCTAATAGAAAGTCAGTGGAGAGAATTGGATTGTTTTCCCCTCCGGTGTGTGTTGTTTTCAGATTATGGCGCGTGTTGCCCTGTCTCTATTGGTCAGTGTTAAAGGGAACTCAGTTTAGCCTGACAGTTAGCCTGCTCCAGACCAGGGCAGGGTTTCCTGATAATGATTGATCTTAGCGCTTAAGAGCGTTTTCTACGAGTAATTTTACGATCGTTTGTTATTGTTTCATGTGCGTTTCCCAACAATGCAAGTAAAGCAATCGCACGTAGCTGTGCTTTAAGTGCTATTTGTCAAGTGCTGAAATGTCACCTTATAGAATGGCTTGGAATTGTAGTACACGATCGTTTATTGACGTTAACCTAATGCTGCGATCTAGACAGAAAGCTTGAATATAATAACTATGATACAATACAATATTATATTATAGAGTATAATATTATAGTTTACATAATAATATATAATGTACTTTATATACAGTATAGAAAGAGAGAGAGAGAGAGAGAGAGAGATATGTTATTTCCGAGTCTAATAGCAAGTGATGATGGAGGATCTACAAGACAAAGCTGTTGCTGGATCAAAGGGTTCGCCTGGTGTTTCTGTTGGCTCTCATAATTTAAATGCCTGAAGGAAATGGCAGCACGGCATCAGATTCATCTAGGTGTTTAGAAACAATTTCCACATATGGACGTAAATGCTTCAAGCATATCTCCATCTAATTGGGCAGACGCAAGCAATCAGGGATCATACAAGATCAGTGTCTTCTGCACACCTATTTTTGGTCAGGATGGCGGCAGCTGACAGAGACAGTCTTCTGGCGCCCGGGGAGCAGTTGGGGGTTTGTTGCCTTGCTCAAGGGCACCTCAGTCGTGGTATTGCTGGCCCGAGACTTGAACCCACAACCTTAGGGTTAGGAGTCAAACTCTCTAACCATTAGGCCACAACTTCCCTAGAGCACTTCTCAAAACTTCAAGGCCGCTTAGCCCTAGCTAGAATTTTATCAGTATGGTTTGTTACACACACACACAAACACACACAGACACACACACACTATGAAGTCATCATCTTAGAGAGTAGAAGTACAGCATAAAGCAGTATTCTTTAATATCTCATAAGCACACATAACGTTACACATTCACTCTTGCCATAACATGATTACTAGTCAAACAAGAAATAAATGTCATAATATAATTAATATCAATATGAAGGATATGGCAACCCGGCATCCACTTCTTCAGTCCCCCGTTTAAGACCAATGTGGGGTCCAATACCCCACATCTGGTCTACTAAATGAGGTCAAGTGTAGTCAGGTTCTGGGCCCTGTATACTCTCAATGTCAGTGAGCCCCCTACACATGCCATTGTAAGATGCGGGTTAGCAAAATGAAAATTCAATTTTGAGGGAATTTTTTTTTTTTATTATTTGAATATAAACAAGTATAAATAGTGTTTAAATCTATAATCAAATCAGAATATAGTAATGACTGGTACTTTCATTCACCACCTGAATTGATGCATTTGGCCTACTTGTGCTCAAATACCTTTAAACCTTAGGCTACATCGGGTTCGTTTGTGTACTAACATTTTGATCCATGATACTGATGCAAGTTTTAAATTAAAAACCTTTATTTTTGAACAGGAGAACACGAGACAACTGTACCTTCAGAAAACAATCAAATAAGCTAAGCCTGCCATAATGAAAAAAAAAAGTCAACTATAAAGGAATAACCTTTCAGTTTTGTAAATTCCCATTAATTCCCTTATATTCCTGTTAACTCCCATGGAAATTTTCCAACTTTGAAAATTCCCAGAATTTTGCAACCCTATTCATTGGCTTTGATAACATCATGAATTTATTGAGCATTGACTATAGCTTTTAAGCACAGCACTGTTTGTTTCTGAAACTGGTTAATGTTGGCAACCTGACGTTAGGCCTGGCCCATAATTTACTTACAGCAACAAGCAGCCTGGTTGACAAACTAAGCTAAAGATTTAACATTAGCATACATACATTAGCAGCAGCTGTCTGGAGTTGACTACGTTAACTTTAATTGGATGTAGGTGCATAACAAGCAAACTCAATTCACCTTTTGGAAAGAAAGCAGTCATCAGCTGCTTCCCCTCATTCTGCCTCCTTTCTTTTTCCTTCCTGTCTTTCTTTTTTTTGAAAGCCCGATTTGGGCTTTTTTTGTGCAGCATGATCAGGCTCCCAGGCTCTAGACCGCTCCAGACTCACTGCGTTACTTGTTTGCCGCCGGCTGCCGTCTATGGGCGGACTAAACCATTTAATCCAATTAATTCGAATTAGGCTACAAAAAAAAAATGTAAAAAAGAAATTGATGGGATTTCAAAGGGCCCTCTCCCTAGACGGGGCCCTGGGTAGTCAGGTCCACTTTTTCCCCCACTACCACGCCCATGAGTGTAGTCATGATGCATGCTAATAATGCAAGCTGTTGGTCAACTTAAGCAGGTGCATATACTTAACATCTCTGGTGCTGTCTGACATTTCTAGTAATAAACACATTCTTTCATACAAAATACTTACCATATACATTCATCTAAAAAGTTGTATTTTCCAGTGAATCATTCTGTGTGTCCCTCAAACTGGAAAAGTGACCTCCATCCATATACAGTATGCTTTCATCAACATACCTCATCAAAAACCACTCTTCCTACTACAGCTACTTAACATTTACCTTCTAAAACATAACAATTAGCCAACAGCCATAAAATTGAAATGCATATTTATTAACCAATAAAATTTTTTTTATGATTTAACAAATCATTAAATATTATGAAAATAAACCAAGTGCACAATAACTAATTCATTTTCATGACCCTTTAGAAAGAAATTTGCCTTGTTTGTTTTTTTATGTCTTATACATCTATGGTTAATTTGGTCATATCGTAAAAAACTCGTAAAAAAAATTACAATAAACATTTAGTCATTTTGCAGACATTTAGTAATTTTGCAGATGCTTTTATCCAAAGAGACTTACAATTTGGAGATACATCAAGCGGTTATTTTTAAATAAGCAAACAGACACAGGAAGTGCTTATAATACCAAGTTTTAGATATTGTTCAAATAAGTAAATGTTAGAAAGGGAAGTAATAAATAAAGAGAAAGGTTTTTTTTCTTTTTCTTTTTATGATGAAGCCAAGTAGTTTCAAAAGAGGAGTTTTCAGCTGTCACTTGAAAAATGTCAGGGATACAGCATTCTGTTTAGGGGTGGAAAGATCATTCCACCAGCCAGGAATGGTGAACGAGAATGTTCTGGAAAGTGATTTTGAGCCTCCCTGTGATGGTACCAACGAGGGGATGGAGGGGATGTAGATTCTTAATAGTGAGTGGAAGTAGGCAGGTGCTGAGCCTGTGGCTGTTATATATGCAAGCATCAATGTCTTGAACTTGATGCGAGCCACAACCTGTAGCCAGTGCAAGGAGATAAAGAGAGGTGTAACATGGGCTCTTTTGGGCTTGTTGAAGACCAATCATGCCGCAGCATTCTGAATCATTTGTAGAGGTTTGATTGTGCTTGATGGAAGTCCAGCCAGAAGAGCATTGCAGTAGTCCAGCCTTGAAATGACAAGGGCCTGGACAAGTTATGCAGCATACTCCGTTAGAAAGGGCTTAATCTTTCTGATGATGTGCAATGCAAACCTGCAAGATTGAGCAGTCTTTGCAATGTGGTCCTAGAAGGTCAGCTGGTCAAAGGTTACCCAAGATTTCTGACCGAAGTTGATGGGGTAATTGTAGAAGAGCCTAGCTGGATGGAGAAATCATACTGTAGAGTTGGAGTGGCAGGGAAGACAAGAAGCTCAGTCTTGAGCTGTAGGTGATATTCAGGCAGCCTGAGTTCCGTGCAGCTACCGTTGGATCATCTGGTTGAAATGAAAGATAGAGCTGCATGTCATCAGCATAGCAATGGTAGAAGAATCCATGTGCTTGTATGATGGTACCCAGTGATGTTGTGTATATGGCAGTGTTGTAGTCGAGTCACCAACTGTCGAATCCAAGTCGAGTCTCGAGTCTCAGTGTTCGAGTCCGAGTCCAAGTCCGAGTCACCAAAGAAGAGTCAGAGTCGAGTCCAAGTCGAGTCCCCATTACCAGAGTCCGAGTCAGAGTCGAGTCTCGAGTCCGTATTGGAAATTTTTTTTACTTTTTTGAGGAAACAATAGTAACCAACTGAGTTGGTAGGCATTGAAGTCCATTATATGAAGAAAACATCCTGAAATGTTTTCCTTAAAAAACATAATTTAAGAAAAAACGCCATGGATATCCTGGATGGCATTGGGAGGAGTAAATGATTAGGACATTTTCATTTTTGTGTGAACTAATCCTTTAACACTGTATTACATAAATACACTCGGTGAAAAAAAAAACATGCATTTTACAGGACACTATATTTTAAAGATACTTAAAACATAAAAATCAATACGATATGCCGAGAGAGAGAGAGAGAGAGAGAGAGAGAGAGAGAGGGAGAGGGAGAGAGAGAGGGAGAGAGAGAGAGTGTGTGTATGTGTGTGTGTGTGTGTGTGAGAGAGAGAGAGTGTGTGTGTGTGTGTGTGTGTGTGTGAGAGAGAGAGAGAGAGAGAGAGAGAGAGAGAGAGAGAGCGTTTGTGTGTGAGTGACCGAGTGATTTAGCCTGAGTGCGTTTGTATGTGTTCAAGTGAATGTGTTTGTGTGACGGTACGCGACTGGTCAGAAAGCAACGTGTAACGATAAGGGCCGTTCACATATCACGTCTTTTGCGTGCTCAAGTCCGTTATTTCCAATGTAGGCGCGCGGTATGCACGCTCATAAAGGAAGCGTCGCCGCGCGAGTTAAACACATCTCAACTTTTCAGAATGCCACAAGCGCACCGCGGGTCATGTGACAAGAACTAACCAATCAGCTTCATCCTTTCCCACAAGTGCCCGAGTGCTTTGGAGAAAAAGTAAAGTGAAAGTAAAGTGAGTGACGTCAGTGAGTGTGTTGTCAAGCAAAGAGAGCGAGCGGTAGCAGTGTCTGTGAGGGAAAATAATAGATCCCGGCTGGTCTTGGGCACGAAACAGGAAAAGTGTAACACCTTAACATATATTTTTTTTATAACATTTTTAGTCAAACAATGTGATGAATGCTCAAGTACGATTTTATATATCCTCGAGTCCGAGTCCAAGTAGTCATCAGTCCGCGAGTCAAAGTCGAGTCACGAGTCCAGAGAATGGAGTGTCGAGTCGGACTCGAGTCCAAAGAATAGTGACTCGAGTCGGACTCGAGTCCGAGTCCAGGACTCGAGTACTCCGTCACTGGTATATGGTATATGGTTTTCGCTATGAATGGAAGAATAAATGTATATATTATTCTATGGAAGCCGGCCTAAATGAATAACCACTGTTCCTGACAAATGTCAGACCCTCAGTCCCCTCACAGATACCAAATACAGACAATGCTTATGACCTAAATCCCAGTAAATACAACCTGATTTTATGAAAATATATAATTTTACAATCCATGGTGCAAGAAGAGGGATTGAAAATCCAATCCACTTCTTTCATGCCACATATGCGATGAAAGAGGTAAAGCTGGAAAAGTTATGTGAGGAAGACGGTATTGAACATGAGCATGACCCGGCTACAGCAGAGGAGGTGGCACAGTTAGCGGAAGTCTTTGTGGTAGTGCACCGAAATAATGAACCGTGGAGTAATACTACCTAAAAGAATGTGGGACATGTTTTCTCGCCAACTGCATTCAACATCTCAAAGTAGTGGGTCTCTTAATAAAGTGTGGTCACTTGGGGTATAAGCAACCTATGTGTCCCCAGCTGAAGAAAACTCTTACCATGTAACACTTACCATACTATGTGTTATGTACCACAAGAAATGGTTACAGAAACTAGTCTGTATGTTCCAACTCACGTTAAGAATGATAAAGATAAATGGTAAAAAGGTGAATGCTTTAATTGATACGGGTTGCACGCAAACCTTTGTTTGATTCTGAATGTTTTCCCCAGTTATGTGCCCTCAGTTTTTCCCCCTGTAATTTTAAATGTGTTCATGGGGAGGAGTGTGCTTACCCTGTAACTGACATTTATTTGGCAATAGGGGATCAGGCCTATTTGATGAGGGTGGGACTTGCAGGGGGTTTGCATATCCAGTAATCTTCGGTCATGATTTTCCTATTCTAGCCGATCTGTTATCACTTAGTGATGTTCGTGATGTAGATCTAGTTTTGACACGGTTACAAAGTAAACTGAAAAAGGGTGAAGATAATCCAATGACGTTTTTTTTTTCCCTTTTATGGGGTGGAGTTGCCTGTGGAACAAGGTAAAAAGAAGAAATTTTAAAGGGAAAAGACGGCAAAGGTTCAAAGGGACTGTAGGACAGGCATGAATGAAATGAAGAAACTTGAGCATGGTGATCAGTTCTTAATCTGGCGATTTGAGACTGTTACAAAAACAGGATGTTGAAATCTCAAAATTGTATTCACAAGTTGTTGAGGCAGCACAGAGTGGGTCAACTGTCATGAGGTTCCGGGGGAAATTTTTCCATGAAATTAATGAATTTTTGTATCATAAGGTGGATGAAAACTTACAAGTGATATTGCCAGCTAGTGTACGTAATGTTGTGATGACAATAGGCCATTCTATTCCTAGGGTGCACTCTAGGATTAGCAGGTCTTTTTATTGGCTGAGTATGTCCAAATACATTGCTGATTTCTGTAAAGCTGTAAAGTCACAAACCTCACAAAGTGGCATTAGTCCCTCTACCTGTTATTGATGTTCCATTTCAGTGGCTGGGAATGGACATAGTGGGCCCGTTAGAGAGAGTGAGAACGGTTATAAATATGCTAGTCATATCTGATTATGCCACATGATTTCCGGAGGTGTACCCCTTGAAAAGCATCAAAGCCAAGTATTGCGTTCTGTCTCATACAGTGTTTCTCTAGAGTGGGGTTGCCAAAAAAGTATTGACTGATAGAGGAATAAATTGTACTTCTTAGTGCCTACAACAAGTGTATTTGTTATTTGGAATAAAATGGTTAAAAACAACTCCCTATCATCCCGAAACAGTTGGACTTGTTGAGAGCCATAATCAAATGCTTGTACACATGCTTCGTAAATTTGTGGATGAGGCGGGGACTGACTGGGATCAGTGGTTACCTTACCTCATGTTTGCTTATAGAGAAATTCTACAGGCATCCACAGGTTTCTCGCCATTCCAGCTGGTATATGGGCACGAAGTTCTGGGACCATTATCCATTTTGAAAGCATGGTGGGAGGGGGGTTTATCGGAAGCTCCTAAAAATAATGTTATTGATTATGTGATCACTATGTGGGAAAGATTGCATCAAATGATTGAGTTGGCAGCTGTAAATAAGAGTGAAGCACAGAAAAAAAGAGATGTGGTATGAAAGCTGCGATCGTTCAAGTCTAATCAAAAATGACTAGTAATGCTTCGGAAAATAAACTTCTAGGTAAGTGGCAAGGGCCATTTGAGATCACCAAGAAGCTGGGTGCCACTGCATATGAAATAGCCACCCCAGTACAGATGTGCTTGCATAGTATATTAAATATTAACCTGGGATGAGGAATGGTATCCTCGAATGCAGAGCGCAGTCGCTAATTTCATTAGGCTGGTAAAGGAGGAGAAGGAAGTAGAAGGAGAATACCTTCCTGGTAGTCAACCAATCTCATCAGTAAATCTCAGAAATCTTTCTATTGAGCATTGAGTGCAAATTCAGCGAATGTGTGATTCAACTCTGTTTAGAAGTCAGGTGTGTTATACAAATCTTATAATGCATAGTATAGTGCTTAAAGAAAATGCACAGCTGAAGTGATTGAGTAACAATATTCCTGAATGCTTGGTAACAGGTTTTGAGGATGAGGTAAAATCTATGCAGCAGATTGGTAGTGGAACAGTCTATAAGCGAAAGGTGTAATCCTGTGGTGTTAGTGGCAAAGAAGGATAATACTCTGCGGTTTGGTATTGATTATCGTTATTTAAAGTTTGTGTCCAAATTTGACTCGTATCATATGCCACGTATCGATGATTTAATTGAAAAACTCTAAGTTTATCAGTACCATTAAGGTTATTGGCAGGTACCTTTTGATCTAGCGTCGCGAGAATTGACTATGTTACGTACCCCGAAGAGGTTGATGCATTTTCGGGTTCTTCCGTTTGGATTGCAAGGGGCACCCCCAACTTTCCAACGATTGATGGATGCCATATTAAATGACATGGGAGAGTTTGCGGCAGCTTATTTAGACAATGGCATAATATTTAGTTCATCATGAGAAGATAACCTTCGACATCTTCAAGCAGTCTTTCAGAGGATTAAGGATGCGGGATTAACCAATAATCCTGCAAAGTGTCATTTAGTTAAAGCGGAAACGTAATATTTGGGGTATGTGTTGGGAAACGGTAGGATTAAGCGCAAGTGCAGAAGATCTGCACCATTCAGGCATGTCCACGTCCAACGACAAAGAAACAAATTAGATCTTTTCTTGGGTTAGTCAGTTGTAATTGTAAATTCATTCCCCATTTTCAACTATAGCGGCGCCGTTAACCAATTTAATAAAAAAAGACAAATCCGAATGTAGTGCAGTGGTCAGCACCTGCCGAAAAGATGTTTGAGGAGTTGAAACTAATATTGAGTTTCCCTGATTTTGGGTAAGCTTTTGTTTTTAAGACTGATGCGTCAGATGTGGAGGTAGGAGCTGTTTTGATGCAGGAGTAAAACGGAGAAAGACAGTGGTGTATCTAAGTCAGACATTATTTCCAAAAGAAGGTATTCCGTGGTGAAAAGGAATGTCTAGCTTTGAAATGGGTCTTTGATTCATTGAGGTATTATTTACTGGGCAGGGATTTTGTTATTGAGACAGACCACAAAGTCTTGAAATGGTTTAGTAGTATGAAAGATACTAATTTGCAAAAGACGCTGTGGTTTCTAACTATACAGCAGTTTTGTTTTGCAGTGAAGCATTTATACAATACAAATTCAAATAGTTTTGTCATATTATAAGCTCCATTTTCCCAGCACAAGTTGCCACTGCCACAGTGACTGAGCTTGAGCTATGGTAATTTTGCTTTCGGAAAGCAAATCAAGTGACAATAAGTGAGAAATAATTTAAATAAGCCTGGCTTATTTGGTAAACTAGTTTTACGAAACAGCAGTAGTCATTCATAGATGTTTTCACGGATTTTGAGGGGTTCGTTTTGACAGTGTTGTCCAAAAAAAAGGGCAACTGCTATTAGGTTTAAAAATTTAAATCATGAGGGATTAATAATATAATTTATTTAACACAATTATCACTTTTAATTTAATTTTCTCATTATTACACCAAATCTATGACTATTATTGTTCTCTCACTACATCTAAAACAGTGTGCCCACAGAAAAGGGTTCAATCATTCATATGCAATAAAATTTATAAAAGGTTAATTTTAAATATGAAAAAGAGCTTGTTTTAACAAAAGCAACACTTAATAATATCTCCTATCAAATATCAGGGAATATCAGGGGTGGCTGCCACTATAAATGACCCTCTTGCCACATTCCACCTCTGCACAGTACATCATTGTCAGACAGGCTCTGCTAAGTTTTATAGTTTTAGAATATTTTAAATCCTAATGTTACTATTTCCTTTGTCACAACCATGATACTTCAACACCATCTTCCAATTTCTAAGGAAATTGTTTGAAATATTTAGATAATTTTATTTTCCTGAAGCAGGTTCCATTAGCATCAACAGAAAAAAGCTAAAATGCTACTACCTGTACATGAACTCCATTTGTTTTGTGAAACACCAAATTTGTCATCACCATCAGATGTCACCACCATAAGATTTTGTGTTCCAGTGTTAAATCAAAATACTTAAACATGACTCTTGAATAAAAGTTTTATAAAACAACAACATAGTCACTGTTTGTAGTGTTTGTTTTAATACAGTAATTGACTGATTCAATGTATTGGCGCCACGGTCGAGTTTACTCGACAAGATGCGGCACTGAATAAAACGGCCGATTTTGTCAAATAGGGTGTCAAATTTCATGCAACCTCCCCTGCACCAGATAGCAGACATGTAATACTTCATCTCTGACTCAAAAAAACTTAATGCTCCAATACAAAACCTTCGAGCTAGAGCTCATTGAATCAGTGCGAAAAAAAGCGGAGCTAGTGTGAGACTGAGCCATTTTATCTGACCAATATTGTCAACGTCAGCGAGTATTGGCAATAGATTATTATTATTATCATTATCTAATGGCATCAATAAAGCTTCAATAAAGCTGCAATGAGGTGTTGGGACTTCTATTCATGGACACTGATTCTGAAGGGGAATAGCTGCATTCAGAAGATGCCGGTGATACTGAAAGTGAAAGTATAGCCCTTCACCAAGCACAAACGGTGAATCCTTTGCCTAATGTAAATGGTCCTTTGCCAAATGTCAGAGGTGTGAACAATGTTTGCCGGGGTCAGAGTGTTCATCGCGAAATTAGCAGGCGTGTTATTGTTGCGGGGACGAGGCGGGTGATTTTTACCGCGCTAGACATGTATATTTGTCTTCTGACCGCGCCTCTCCGCAATCGCGGCGACAGTCTTAGTCTTAGATGATGTGACGCACTTAATTAGTTTATACCGCGCTTTGCAATGTTAGCTAACCTTGGGGGTTTGCGCGCTGTTGTCATAGACAGTAAAATAGCCACCAGACAGCCAATCAGCGTTGTAGCGAAGCGATGTCTTCAGGGCGAAAGATTCATTGGTCACGTGGCATTTGGATTCCGGTGATTGGTTAAAAAAACCGGGCCTCAGAATTCGGCGTTTAGATCGCGTGATTTGTGTGATCCTGCACTTGCTTAGCAAATGAAGCTGTGATGAATCGGAATGTCCAAGATATCAGGTAATGTTTGTACCATATTTCTAGGACTGCACAATTAATCGAAAAAGGTCGAAAGTGTTGCGCGATTAATCGCTAAAAGTTTCAGTTAAACTATACTATCAAATGTTTATTTATAAGGCATAACCTGAGATGTCTTTTAAGTTCAACATTTGTTGTATAGCAAATGGAAATTCGAAATTGTTTTGAATTTACTAGATATCCTGCTGCTCAGTGGCGATTGTTGTATAATTCCCATGAAATATACATTTTAGCTAATGTCATATTCAAATATTAGTCAGAATGTCGAATTGTACCGCTGTGTAGTTCATTTAAAACGTGAACGTTTTGTTTTTAACGCTGCATAGACGACCACTGTGAAGTTGAAGGTATGGGTTGTCTTCAAAGCTTGTATTGATGTAGCAATTCAACAGCAACATTTTATCATAGTCGTGTTTGAGTAACTAATTGGCGCCATCTTTTGATGCACGAATGCAGATCAATTAAATTTTTATGGTGAATGTATAGAGGCATATAGTCATGGCCAAAAGTTTTGGAGGTGACACAAATTTTAGTTTTTTGTTTTTAGATTATTGTGTAGAGTGATCAGATGCATTTGAAAAAATTGCTAAAAGCTTTATTGGCCAAAAAATTTCCTCTTCATATACACACACACGCACACACACAAAAAGTGTCACTGTATTTTGACCCTGACACAAATTTATGATTAATCATATCAGCAGCAGCACATGTGAAAGTGTGAAGGAGTACTAGTCAGGTAACTCACTTATAATTAGGTTATAAGAGCAGACTGATTGCTATAAAAGGAGGGAAGAAGCACTTCCAATCATTGTGTTCTTGTTAGCAATAGTAATCTCCAAAAAACACGTGCAGCCATCATCGCGCAAAGAATAATTTACCTGAAAGAACCATTTACTAGATCATCAAGAACTCCAAGGAGAGAGATTCGACTACAGTGTAGAAGTTTTCAGGACGTCCCAGAGTGTCCAGCAAGCACCAGGACCATCTCCTCCTGAGGAGTCAGCTACAGAATCATGTCTCCAGCAGTGCAGAGCTTGCTCAGGAATGACAGCAGGTTAGTGTGAGAGCATCTGCACACACAGTGAAGTCAAGACTTTTGGACAATGGCCTGGTGTCAAGAAGGGCAGCAAAGAAGCAACTTCTCTCCAAGGAAAGTGTCAAGGACAGACTGAAATTCTGCAGGAAGTACAAGGATTGGACAGCAGAAGACAAAGTTATTTTCTCTGATGAATCTCCCTTCCAACTGTTTTTAACATCTGGAAAATCGATTATTTGGAGAAGAAAAGGTGAACGCTACCATGAGTCCTGTGTTGTGCCAGCAGTGAAGCATCCTGAGACCATCCATGTGTGCGGTTACTTTTCAACCAAGGGAGTGGGCGCTCTCATAATTCTGCCCAAAAACACTGCCATGAATAAAAAATGGTATCAAAACGTCCTGCAAGAGCAACTTCTTCCAACGATCCATGAGCAATTTGGCAATCCGTGCACTTTCCAGCATGATGGAGCCACATGTCACTAAGGAAGAGTGATACAGAAGTGGCTCTAAGATCATAAAATGTTATTTTGGATCCATGGCTAGGCAACTCCCCTGGATCTCAATCCCATAGAAAACCTGTGGTCAGTCCTTAAAAGGTGAGATGATTAGCAGAAGCCCACAAATTGTGATCAACTCTGAGAAATAATAAGGCAAGATTGGATAAAGCCTTTAAAACTTATGATATTCTTATCACAGTTTTTCAGTATACCATAGAATCATGTGGGAAAATAATCTACAAATACTGAAGCAGCAGACTTTGCAAAACACAAAATTGATGTCACTTCCAAAGCTTTTGGCCATGACTGAATAGTCGGCCTAGAATAGATGTTGTCATTTATAACTAAATCATGTTGAACAATTGAAATGAAGTTTAAATAAAATCTAATCAGTAGACAAGCTTAACCTTTCAATTAATTAATTTATTTTTTATTACAAAATTAAAAATGTTGCACTGACAACATAAATAATAAAGCTAAAATATTAAAACTACAACTCAAATAAAGCTAAATGGAAAAAATCAAATATAAAGAAAAAGCACAATAGTATCACTAAAATTTAAAATCTGAAAATGTAAAAATAAGAATTTATAATATGAATAAATACTATAGTAGTATGGATGATACTAAAGTAAGACCGAAAACTGACATTTGAAGTTCTGTCTCTTTTTATTGTTGTTTTCATTCATTCCAAAGTGTCCAGATGTTTAGCGCTATAAGCGCCTCAGTAGTGACCTTGTTCTGTGCTAAAGTGCTGGTGGGTGTGGGGCTTTCATCAAGAAGCCAGTTTTGGGTTATCTGTCCTGAGCACAAACCTTGTCTGCTTTAGTTTGGTTCAGCTATCAGTCAGTTGCTCATCCGTATTGAGTCAAGCTGTAGTCTCTGATCAGTCTCTTACATTTGTTGTAGGCCTATATCGCCTACACACCAATTCTGTGAAAACTACTGTAAACAGTAGCCCTATATGTTAACTCTTTGAAAAATCTACAGCTATGCATATGTGCCTCCTTTCTGAACATCTGTACTTATGTGACATAGCAGACATAGTGTCTGTGGTTCAAGTCTTTAGTGTCTTAAGTCTGAACTAGTTGCCAAGCTGGATGGGGTGAATGTTTGAATGCACTGCTTGAATGTCTCTTTTAGGCATCTAATAAAGTCACTTTGACGGTCCTTCAGTTTTGTTCATCTGCTCTGTTGAGAGGTGCGCCATCTCGTGCCTGAATAGTTGTTTATAATAGGCTATTATTTGACCAAAAGTTATCCAAACATTATCCAAAGCACTAGATGAGTAATGTTATTTATTCGTTATATCTGTAAAGAAATAACCAGGCATGCATAACACGACCCATAGTTAGTATGTTTTAGCTATTCAATATTAATTTAGTTATTCTTCTGATATAAGTAATTTGCTCATGAAAATAAAACAGTCCTTTACTATACTAATGGATTCCAAGTTTCAGATCACTTTATTTCCATTCAGCATGAAAGACTTGATTTGATTCTGTGGCTTGACCCTTGCTGAGAGCAAAAGGACATGTGATTGAGCTTGAAAATAAAAGGCCAAAACGTTTGTCTACGCTGACACAAGTGTGGTAGTTTTGAAATGTTATTTAAGATTGTGTCCATTTCAGAGAACATCGGGAAACAGCAATCACTAATGACGTAATGGTAACAACTGTGGAAGTGAATGGGGATCAGCAACTTTTTGCTGATAGAATTTGAATGTGTGGTGGTGGACTATCCCTTTAAATATATTGTTTGTTTGTTTGTTTCCTGAATGTTGCATCTCTAATGTTATTCTCCATCCCATATACCATAATCAGATTAGAGAGAGAGAGAGAGAGAGCGCAAGTGTTGATGCGGCACATCAAGGTGTTCTTGGATCTGAATATGATTGCTAATTAAACTATGCACTTCAGTAGTGGGAAAATGTAAGTAGAAAATATTTTTGTGGTGTTAAGCAAATGCTTTGAATGACTTATTTAGATTGACACATGTTCTTGTTTTAAAAAGTGCTGTGTAACGATTCTTAAGAATTTCAGCTTCTGTTCCACAGACGTAGGCTAAGTCATAGAACAATTTAGAACAATATGAGGGCGAGTAAATTGATAAAAAAATATATATATTCTCTTTTTAGTGAACGATCCCTTTTAAATCAATGTTTTCAGGTCCATTCATAACAGACTGGTTTTCGAAAACCAGTAGATGGCGCTGTTGGTTAAACTTTCTGTATTTCTGTATTTAAACCGTAACGAAGCAAATGCAGCCTACCTTTCCATATACAGATTCTCCGCAAGAATACTAATCTTTTGATTTCAGTACGCATATGCAAATTAAAAAAACGTCATCTGCAATGTATCCAATAAGAACTAAAGAAGGAGAAGAACACGATTAAAAACCAGTGAAGCTGGATTCCAGAGGATGTCTGGATGCATGTCAAATATGACTGGAAATCTGTGCGGTCAAAACAAATAATCATTTATTTATTAATTCTGCACTCGTTGAAACACTAAAACGATTTGTAATTTTAAAAAAAAAAGACCGTTTCTTGCACTTGTGCGCCCTCTGGTTGGAGATTATATTAAAGCAATGCGTGTTTGAAAACTGTTGTTGGTGTCTTTATATATATATATATAAACTTGAAGGGTGTTTTAACAAAGTCTTTTAGCTTTTAAGTCGGTGCACTTCCTCTGTTAATTTACAGTAAATAAAGATTTATAAGAAAATGGCAAAGGGGAATTTTGCTAATGTTATATGGAATCATCGGGAGAATCTCGGTTTGAGATGAAGTGTCTTATTACTTGCCACATAACGTGCAGTTGTGTTTTATTTTTGGCACTGAAAATGCGCTGAGTAATGTCAAGATCGACTCTTGCTCTTAAGTGTGTTTCGGTAAATTCCTTTGCTTGAGTGATGAAGTTCTGTGTCATTTTCTTCTTCTCCTTCAGCCGCCCCTCCTCCTCTCTCCCAAACTCTCCCCGCTTCTGTCTCTGTTAAACAGGATGCTGCCGCAGTGCCAACAGCTGAGGTCTGCTTCCTGAGTTTCCCTCCAGCCCGAGAGAGTTAGAAGAACAGAAAGGAAGTGTGTGTTTGTGTGAAGGCAAGGGATAGTGTGTAATATACGTTTGTTGGACAGAGCAAAAGAAGAGAGAGAGAGAGAGTCTATGGAATGTTGTGATGTCACCAGCTAAGTCATACACAAAGGCAAGAAGGACACACAAGCTCTCACTCTTAAAAGTCTGCCGTGGAGCGTCCGCACACAGCTGTGAGTACATTTTCCTTCACAAAGGCTGTTTATCTTCTTTCCAACTTACTTTCTGTTTGCTACCGTATCTAGATGTTAACTGCAATTTGTTAAATGTGTAGGCAGGCAGGCAGACATCCATCCACTTTTTTTTGTTTTTGTTTTTTTTTTGTCTCCGTCAGTTGCTGCTTTTACGGTACTTTTTTGAGTATGATGTGATCTCAGGCTTTTTTAGTTGTGGACGCCCGCCGTTTCTCCTAAAGAGGTCAAAGCATGCAAGCTCAGTTGTGGCCAAAATAAGAATTTTAAAATAGAGCAGAAGTGTTTTGTGAAAGGAGGGGGATCTGCTGATGACTGAGGAATCCCCTCAGTCAGGCCTAAAAAGAGCTGGGAGACCATGTGTTTGAGTAAAAATAAACTCTTTAGGAGAGGTTTCTTAACTTGTTTATACTCTGTGAGGGGGGGAAAGTGAGGTATTATAAAGAATAGCATTGTATAATGTAATTATACTAAAGCATTTAAAATATTCTTAAGTTCTTAAGTTCTCAGTGTTACTTTTTCTGTGTGTGTGTGTGTGTGTGTGTGTGTGTGTGTATGTGTATATACATGCATACATAACCCTCAGATTCCAGATTTTCAAATAATTGTATCTCAGCCAAATATTGTCAGATCCTAACAAACCATATATCAATGAAATCTTAATTATTCCGCTTTCAGATGATGTATAAATCTCAAATGTACAAAAATTCATGTTTTCCCTTATGACTGGTTTTGTAGTCCATGGTCACATATGACAACCCTAAAAAAAGCTTATTTTTGTAAATAAATGGTCTTTAAAAAATTCTGATGCACCCAGATTGAAAACCCTAAAGCAGTTTTAAGCTTATTAACAAATAAAGATTTTTTGACTTCTCGTTTCACATGACACACAAAATGTCTGAAGCTGCACAGGAAGAGAAAGGGCAAACAAACCATTAAAGAGATCAGATTGCTTCCAGATGTTGTAATCTGTTATTTCTTCTGCCAGCGTGTCCAGTTTATGGCTGCTAATTAGTGATGAGAGCTTGTGTGTGGTGAACGGACCGAGCTGGGCTTCATCGTCTTAACCACCATCATCCTCATCCTGAAGGACTGTTGCTGAATCTCCGGATATAATCGGGTGAACCACACACACGGCCATGCTGCAGCAGATCTTGAACGATATGTACATCGACCCTGATGTGCTGGACGCTCTGAACGACGAGCAGAAGAAGACGCTCTTCCTGAAGATGCGCGAGGAGCAGGTGCGACGCTGGAAGGAGCGAGAGGAGAAGCTGGAGAGGGAACCGCTCAAACCCAAACCAAAAACAGGTGGGCACTGGGTTTATATCACACCATTTAAATCTTTTAATACAGTAGAATAAATGTTAACATTTTATGTATTAAATTTAAACTTGGTCTAAACAGTGATAAAATATTTTCTCTGTATATTTACTTCTGGATGAGACCATTTTATTAATAATTTATCATTATTATTATTATTATTAGTTATAATTGGTTTTTAGTTGTATTTTAAGTTGCAATTGTAGTGAATTAATAATTTGAATAATATAAATAACATTATTAATATTCCCTTTTTCCGTCCTGTTTTTTTTTTTTTAATTTTAAACACATTTTTTTTATTGTATGGGGAAAAACAGCATTGACATTTTGTTCCACATAAAAAAAGTTATGAATTTAGATTGATCTACCCATCTCCTTGTCATTCAAAAACCTTATAAAGTTACAAAACAAAATTTAAACAGATCATCGTTTTAGACCCATTTTAAAAGGACTTTTTAAATGTGAAGTTAGTTTTTTTGCAACATGGTCATAATGCAACTCATCAGGATCTGTCTAGATTAAAGATCTACAACATCTTGAGGTTTGAATGTGGGACATTAGAAATGCTAATGCTAATCTTTAATCAGTGCGTTTACCATTCCCACATCTGTAAGCCACAGAAAACCACTCTGGCTTTTTATTGCTGGCTTTAAATGACTCAATATAGTCAGAATCGTTATGTGGCACATGACTCAGTCAGGACTGAATAGCTGAGCTGAAAGCAGCCGGTTTACCACTACTGTAGACTTCACTGAAAAACATCTTGTGATGTCAGAATAGGTTCACAGAGGTGGACCCAGATGTTTAAAGAACAGAAAGTGCTCTGAAACACGAGCAATTACATTTGAGAGCTACTGTGATTGAGGCTGCCGCTGGGAACATCTGTGTCACTGACAAGAAACAAGACCAGACAAGCTTACAGACTTTTGACTAAGAAGGAGGTGTCCAGGCGTCAATAGACCGTTGTCATGACCAACGTTAACAGAATGTCATATTAGTTAAGTGTGACACTGAAACACCATAAACAAGAACTACTTCCAACATGAGGGTCTTTCCCCTTAATTTCACAACTTTTTAACACTGAAGTTCACAGACATCACAGATATGAGACTTCCGTGAGGAGGACAGCTAAGTAAGAGGGAGGAGTAAACCACTGAGATATGACAGGAATGCATCTGAGAGATAGAGGGTATCTGTAAAACAGCAGAAGGGACCGAGAGCTGCGAAAAAAGAAACAAAAGAAGAAAAGAAAAATGAAACTTTATGTGGCTTAGCTGAAGTTACACCTGTTTAAACTGGTTAGACGTACAGATGTCTTATGGAATCTGGCATATCGGCTTTGTTACTGGAAGAGCCAGAACTTGGGCAGATTATCTTAAACTAGATTAGTCAATGAAGTAAAAATATTACAATGCAATGAAAGTTTTAATCTCCAGAAACCGTTTTGGGCCACTGTATAGGCATTCCCTTTGGGTTTATAAGGAAGTTCAATGCAATAATTTAGACTGACATGCCCAACTCCAGGAGGAAGTCATCTTTAATCAGTAACAAAGCAGTTGTTATCAGGTCCCTGAGTTTCAGACCTCAGAGGAGAACAGTATCTCCTTGAGACAACAGCAGCGGTTCTTGCAGGTCAATGGTTTCCCAAAGACATACTGATACAACATCTTGACTGCTTCTTTGCAACCCTGTCCTGTTGACCATGGTGAGCAAAGTGGATAAAATTTCAAAAAGTCATTCAAGGTTCTGTCACACAAAAGTGCAATACCATAATAAAAGAACACAATAAAGGGAGTCTCTGGAGACATTCTGACCCTTGCAGTGAGTGAGCAGGAAACACACACTTCTGTTACTGACCCAGTTTTTAGAGCAAGAAAGGAAATATCAGCCAGGCCAAGTTCCATTCCCTCATACAGATAACTGCCAACTAAGCAGGAAGTATACAGGAAACGCAGGCGCTCAAAACACTGAGGAGGAAAAAAAAGGGAAAATGATGGGATTGTAGATTTAATTATACACAGTTTTGAATAGATGATGTGGTTGTTTTGTCTTTGTTTTTAACGTCTTGCATATTACACTGCTTATTTACATACTTTTTATTTAACAAGGATTTACTGATTTAAATAAGTGTCAGTAAAGATGTAATATGCAGAGTTTTTTTTTTTTTTCATCAGTTCTGAACATAATCCACAAAAAATATTAAGCAGCACAACTGCTTTCAACATTAATCATAATACATTTAACAATATAATTCTTGAGCAGCAAATCAGCATATATAAGTCGCTTCGGTGAGCATAAGAAACTTTTTTCAGAAACATTTAACAAATCTTAACGACCCCAAACTAAACGATAGTGTATGTTAAAGGAGAGACCAGGGCTAGTAGCACATGTTAAGTATCAGGTTTTAAGTAAAAAAAAAAAAAAAAGTTTCAGCCGTAAACTGCTGCATAGACTTTTTCTCTATTAGAAGTTACTGTTTTGATGTCATCACCTCTTAAAGGCCCAACATGGATAAAAAGTGAAGATTCCAAGGCCATATTTTCTATGGCTTAAATGAGCTGGTCCCAATCAGCACTTTCTTTTTTAATATTTTATTTCTTTTAAGCATTCAGTGGATGAGCCTCATTTTATTGTATTATTTTGATTCGTCTTGACTGGGATCACAAGTGTTTTAGTCAGGCTTTTCAACTGGAATCTTCTTGTTTTGCCATAAGGCCTGCAAGAAGAACCAGTTCATCATGGGAGAGTTTTCATTTTCCTCCATCTCTTACACAGTACGAGTCACCTTTCTTTATTTTTCAGATTTGTATCTCATGTTGTATAACTCTCTATTTGGTTGCACCATTTTAAGGAAAGTCTTAGCAAGTAGTTAATTAGCTTCTCTTAAAGGAATGTGAAGTGAGGAAATAACATTTAGCTTTACTGATCCAATAAGCAGCCTTATGTTTTTCAATATTTCTTCCTTTTAACATATTTAATCTTGTTATGGTTGAGTACATTCATAAGAACAGTAATGAAATGCTAATAATTCTGAAGTATGATATGTTTAAATGTGTAAATAATTATTAATCTAGTCTCATTGTGTTTCAAGGAGGTTTACCACTAAGACTGCGTTTTATTATTTTCCTCTCTCTCTCTCTCTCTCTCTCTCTCTCTCTCTCTCTCTCTCTCTCTGTAGCTAATAGCAAAAGTGTCAGTTGGCTGCTGGGACGAGATGGAGACGTACAGGTCATTGTCATTGGAGAGATGGATGAGCTCAAATCCTCCAAGATCATCTATTCTGGGTTTGGAGAGAGAAAAACTACCAGCGTCCTTAATAATACACAGTATGGATGTTTTGCTACTCCTGAATAAAAGCAAATTATTTTTCATGCTATAAACCACCTATAACATGAGGTTTGGTATCATTAAAATTGCATTAATTTTTTTCAAAGGGGTTTACTAATATACAGTATAATTTAAATATAAGTTACACTACTGTTCAGATGTTTGGGATTAATAAGATATTATTGTATTTTTATGCTCACCGAGGGGAAAATTATTTATCAAAAGTACAGTAATCAGTAAAATAGTAATTTATATTTACTATTTAAAATGGTACATTTAAAGGTAATTTATTCCTGTGATAGCAAACCTTAATTTTCAGTCATCATTGTGACACCATCCTTCAGAATTAATTATAATATGCTGATTTGGGAAACAATTATTTACTTTTTATTTATTATTATGGAAACTTTCTTTTTTCAGGATACTTTGGATAGAAAGTTGAAAAGAACAGTGTTAATTATAACTGAAATATTTTGCAACTTTATATGTCTTTGTCACTTTTTTTAATTTAATTCATCCCTCCTGAAGTGTGTGTGTGTGTGTGTGTGTGTGTGTGTGTGTGTGTGTGTGTGTGTGTATATATATATATATATATATATATATATATATTAGCATATAAAATTTTCCTGACCGGGTATTGTAAATAAATGCATGTAATTTACCGTATTTTCCGGACTATAAGTCGCACTTTTTTTCATAGTTTGGCTGGTCCTGCGACTTATAGTCAGGTGCGACTTATTTATCAAAATTAATTTGACATGAACCAAGAGAAATGAACCAAGAGAAAACATTACTGTCTACAGACATTTATAGTCGCACTGGCGCTGCGACAGGGCGCTCTATGCTGCTCAGTGCTCCTGTAGTCTACCACTGAGCAGCATAGAGCGCCCTTCTCGCGGCGCCAGTGCGACTATAAATGTTTTTTTCCTTGTCATGACGTATTTTTGGACTGATGCAACTATACTTAGGTGCGACTTATAGTCTGAAAAATACGGTAACCATTTTTATGTTTTAATTTCACTTGTTTCTCCTGTGCAAAGGGTGTGTAAACGTATCAGAATAGAACTAATGAGCACATCGGTAATGAATGCCTGAAATAAATTCTGTCATGAAGAAACCTTGTTTGACTGTGAAGGGCGTATATTTGTGTGTTGTGTTTTCACATGTCTTGTCATGTATTTCAGCAACCAGTCCAGCAACTTGCTAAACCGAACATCAGCAGAACCTGTACGATCAGGGCGAGAAAACCTTCCTCCTAAAGCACATCCAGGAGTTCAGCTCAACTTTAAGGTGTGTTTGTTTACTTCCACATTTGCTCAACTCTCAAATTGGTACCGCTGTGTATTCACGCGGCTGTGTGTGTAGGTGACCTTCCTGTTGCCGCCATTAATCTCGGACACCGCCGAGGGGCAGCGAGATGGACTTTCTCCACAGGGAGAGTCATCGTTCAACAGCCAAATAAATCACAACCTCCCATCTCTCCCTCTTTTTGTGCCTTCCTTTCCCCTTTCCTCCTTTTTTCATTCCCTTCTCCTCCATTATTCCTTTTCATCCTTTCAACAACAACAAAAAAAACCCTCCCACATCCACCCACCTCTCCATCAGGCACAACAACTCTTTCATTGCACAGCTCTTTATGGGTTCATCTCTGCTCATGTATCCATATGTTTGTCTGTGTGTGGCCAGTTGGCATCTATGGTTTCGGTAATACCGTTTCCTTAACAGGAATGATGCGACAGCTTTCCGACCATGTGAAAAGCAATCTGAAGCAGTGTGAGGTGATGAAAACGTGTTTGACTTGATATCCAATGCACTGTTATGAAAAGCAGGATTTCAAACCAATGAGATTGCAGAGTGGGCGGGGCCACCCGTCACAATGCCATAGAAATCAGTGGACTTGATCAACAGAATTTCTTGTAGGCTGGGACACAAGTGCTGTGATGTCATCTTTTAATTAATGCGTGTGAGATTTGCTGTAGTTTGGTCAGGATCTCTGAAATCTCTTTTTCACTCTATATGTGGAGATCTCACCACCTTCTCTTCCTGTTATGCAAAGGTGGGTGGGTTGGGGGTTAGCACTAGGGTTTCCATGGCAACATCGTGTGCAGCAAACGCACTCCTGGGAGGAGATGTGCTGGCCAGTTTCACCACGCTATGATCCTCTACTTGCTGAACACAAACATCTGTCCCTGTACATCGGCACATGTGGCTCATGGTTGCCAATTAGTGAAGAGCCGCACAAGAGTCACAAAAAAAAAACACCTTCAGATTTTTATCCGTTTATATAGTAGATGGGACAATATGATTATTGCAATCCGCTTTTGTTATAATAAAAGGATATATAGGAGTGTGAAAGAGTTTTGCTGAAGTCTTTTTGTTTTCACAGGACAACAGTGACAAAGAGTTAAGGACTCTGGCTCCTCCGCAGGTGTGTTTTGATATTGCAGTAGATATGATGTTCAACAAAGAGTGAGATGTTTCGTCACAACACAATAGTTTAAAATGAGTGCAGTCTATTTTGTAAATGTCTTCTCATAATATTCTGCAGATGCCGGTAAATGAAGAAAAGCCATCAGCACCTTTAGGAAATGTAAGTACCATGATGTATTAGAACAAGTATAATTTAATAGAGCCGTTTTCATACCTTTCTTTATAGATATATCTGTGATGAAAATAACATTGGACATTTTTGAAAATAAGGTGTTCCAATAACTGACTAAGAACCTTTCCATTGCCATTAAAGTGAAATAACTGAACCTAAACATAGGAGCTTGATAAAAAAAAAAAAATTAAAAGACTTTTTAAGAGAAGTTTTGCATCTGATGTATCTCTCTCTTTATCTCTTATTTTTATCACCTTACAATTAATTATAATTATTGTACATTATACATTACATTGTTATTATAAATTATTGTTTATATGAATTTACCAATTTAAACTTGTAGAATTGTTTTTACCACCTTAAAGTATTTCATAAAATAAATAGCTCTGTTGCACAAAGACGTTTCAGTTATAAATATAATTAAATATAAATATTCAATATAATGCACATATTGTTACATTTATAATGCATGAAACTTGTGTAATATAATGTTACCAAAATCAATTTTTTTTTTTTGGATTGAAGCAGGTATAGAAGTTTTTGGTACAGGAAATTGAAACTAAGTTCCAAGTCATTTTTCACAATCACAACCCCGTCGGACTGATGTGATATGCTATATGACCACAGAGATCTTTTTTACTCCACAGGCCGCTGGAAAGTCCCACCATCTAACAACCTCTGTTCATTGACGTTAGTGCCATTTAACACAGAGCGGATCAGATTATTATGAATTCTCTATCCTTTCTGTCTGCCTTTTTTTTTTTTTTTTTTTTTGGAAATACCAAGACTATTTCAAATTTTAGATGTTTATTTTAAATATGTAAGAAATAATCATTCTGCACTAATGCACTTATATTAGGAAACCTAAATATACTCATTTAATTTAGTTTAATAGAATTTTAGATTAATGAGGATAACAATAATGTAATTTTGTGATGTTTAAAAATATTTAAAAAAACAAAAAAACAATGGTTAATATTGTAAATCTAAATGGGTCAGCATATATCCGACTCTGTCTCGTCTACACCGACACCAACACATTGTAATTCATCTGCTTGCAGTGTAAACATAGTGTCTGTGAAAGGAATGTTGGTGGTCTCTTCTGGCACTCTTCCGGGTGGAGGGGGGCCGGAGGTCAGAGCAGCTGTCCTTGTGTTCTCATCTTGAGATCCTTTTACCGTCAGCTGTCACTCCGATCACACCTGTCTCAGACTCTTGACCCCACAACAGCTGAACACAACATACACAACTGCAGCAAATCAGAACATGTCAGGATAATTAGTGTCCCTCCCAATTTTTCTATCATTTCCACACTCGGAGGAATAAATGATGTAAATATGTAAGCCCGATTGTTTGAGAGATATAAAACGTATTGTAGCTGGTTTGAAATGCTGAAGGAGAGTGTGGAGCATTGCTCTGTGTGTGGCCTGTGTGTCAGAGAGCATGAGGACAGGCAGGCTGTGTGTGCTCTGCAGGAGGACCTGAGAGAGCCCAGGGGCTGATTTGCGTCCCTGAGTTCTTCAAGAGCAGATGGTTGATAAAGTTGATCAGGGAATTAAAGCGGGCGAGACGGTGCGCCTGTCAGTCACAGATGGATGGGATTGTGGGAATGTCCCCTGGGGTTTGGGCAGGGACCTCTCTTTCCCTCTTTTTTTCCATTTCTCTCTCTTTCCATCACCGATATATCCCTTAATATCCACAAGCCCCTGGGCAGGGCAAGTCCTTGCACATCACACGTTTCTCTTCCATCTTGTGTGTGTGTGTAAACATTAAACACAGTCTGTGCTTCTTACAGTCCAGGCTTGCAATATCTGTTATCTTTGGCAGCTCCAGATGTAGTTTTATTTTATATTTTGTTTTATTTTTCATTCATAAGCGATTTTTATTTTACTTTTAATTTTTTTTTCAGCAATGCTTTTGTTTATTATAAACTTTTAATAAGGCTACTATTTATTTTAGGTTATTTTATTGGTTGAACAATTTAATTTAAGACCATTTCATTTATTTTAGGCTGTTTAATTTAAGGTCATTTTTGGGCTATAACATTTTATTTGAAGCTATTTTATTCTTTGTTCTTTTTTTAGGCTTGTGTGTTTATATAAATAATTGTTACATATAATTAAAGCTGTTTTCTGTATTTTTTTTACTTATTTTTTTAAGTTGCTTTATTTTAGGGTCTTTTATTTTTTTTGGACTACTGTATCTTATTTAGTTTTAGGCCATTTATTTAGGCTTCATATTTTTTAGGAAATTTTTTTGGTGTTATATTTAGGGTAATATATATATATATTTAATATATATATTATTTGTTTTAGGTTATTTTAGGCTACTGTATTTTATTGTAAACTAATTTATTTTTAAGATGCTTTATTTTTATTTTAGCCTACAATATTTTATTTTAGTCTAATTTGGGCTATTTAATTTTTTTTTTCTGTATTTTAGTTTTCATTTAGGCTAATGTATTTTCATTTAGGCTATTTAATTTTTTTTAAATAAAACATATAAAATAGAAAGTGTTATTGTTCAGAGCTTAAACTGTTAGGGTTCAGGAGCTCTGAAAAACTCACTGGATTATCAGCTTTGTCTTGGATGTTCCTGCCAAAATTCCTTAAGACGATGCGATTCTTGTTGACTTGATGTGAATATCATACACCTGTTAATTTGGTCTGGGAAGAATCTGATATATGACTTGATAGTCAAATCTCTGCTCACATCGTGTAACATTGCGAGATCTCTTTAAACATTATAGGAGACATGTGAAATAGCTGTGGTCAGTTTCTAAGGAGACAAATCTGAGAAGTGAGATTTTAGCAGAAAGTTACCATTTGCTCTCTATTTAATCTTGTATAGTCTACAAGAAGTAATCAAGACATTAACAAGATATCGTCTCTGGGTTTTTTCTCCCTTTCCTCTATGGGAGGTTTCAGGACAGTAACAGTGCTTGGTTTAAAACCGGAGCTGGACATACAGTCCAACTTGTACTACTATTATAAATGGTTTATATGTTTCTATGGCAGGTATCCCATCAGCCTCAGGAGTCCAAAGAGGAGGCTGAGTCAGGACACTCAGAGGATGACTCGGCACTCTTGTCCTCAATTTGCTATCGGGCCCACTTGGGATCTTGTCTCCTGACACCCTCGGCTCTCAGTAGACCTGGCTGTATAGACACGGAGGACAGGACGACCAATCAGCTGCCTGACACCTCCAGACTCCGTCCCCAAGACACCCCCAAACCTCAGATCAACAGAGGTGAGAGTCTGCTGTTTATGAATCCTTCCAGTCTCCCAGTGTGTGGGTGTGTATATGATATATATATTTATATATATAATGTGTATGTGTGTGTGTTTTTGATAATGTATAATTTCCTTAGTCAGGGAAAATTTGTGCTGATGTTTCCTTTGCTAATCTGAGCATGAATGGTTTTTTGACATTGGCGTCACATGCACTGTTACGCTGGTTTCCATGACTTTTACAGTAAGATATTTGAATTCATTTTAATGCACTTTGTGAGAGAGGTTTATAAGTGACCATACAAATCTGTTATTGCATTTAAGTGATTATCATCAGAACCAGTCAAAAAGAAAAAATGGCAAGGTCAAATTTCACCCCAAAATAAAACCGCAGTGAATATATTATATTTTGCTAAAAGAATTTAAAACTTATTGTAGGACCATTAAGATGTTTTGATGACAATAAAGCATATTTTGTCATTACCATAATGCAAAACAAGATTTATATTTTCATGAATGTAATAAGAAAAAAAAAAAAAAAAAAAATATATATATATATATATATATATATATATATATATATATATATATATATATATATGAGAAGAATATTAATGTGCTATACAGCCTTTATGGGTTTTAATAAAAATAAGTCTTATGAAACTAATAAGAATAGTATGTGTGAAATGTCAGGATTCATTGCAGTAATCAGAATGAAAAGGAATGAATTGTGCTTCTAAAGGTTTATTTTCATACTTGGTCTTATTTTTATGCAAAATAAAATGTACTTTTGATAAATTATAGAGTATTAGTGTAAATTATAGTGCTATAGCCTCATAAAAGCTTTAATATTGTAATAGTATAACTCTTGTTTTACTGTAATGTAGTCTTCATTTCCTTACAGTACAGGAAATGAGAATCATGGGAAAATAACAGTGCAAGTGAAATGTCAGGATGATTCGTTACAGTAATGAGGAATGGAGGGAATTAATTGCCTAATCGTAAAGGTTTATTTTCATACTAGGGAAATTTTTATTTTTATTTTTTGTATAAATAGTTTTTTTGTCTTATTTTGGGGCTAAACAGGAGTCCGACATTTCTGGTCAGCTTTCACAAGATCGCCCTTTTACAAATAAAAATTAAATTTCGGAATATAGGAACGTATTTTTAATTTTTTTTTTTGAAAAGGTGTGTTACTGGAAGCAACAACAGGAATAAAGATGTTTAAAGGCAGAAACAAATGTTTTATTAAAATATTATGGCTAATTTCTTTGGCAGCTCATTTGTTTGATATCTTTCTATTCTAGTTCGTTTCAAAAATGATATCGTGATCATCTCCAGGGTGGTTTTTAATGACCATTTGTTCTAAACACTATCCTGGTGGTGTGAATCACCTCAACAGATGTTATGACTCACTCAAAAAGCTCAAATTACGCCATCCAGTGTGTATTATTAGGAATTACACTTCTGCAGTTTCTGTCGATGCCCCCTGCTGGAAACACACATCAAATGCAACCTATAAACTCTCTCAAAGCCCTCACATTAAACAGGCCAGGTAAGGTTAAACCGAGCACTTTTTGATCTAGAGATCATCTAGGCTACACATTGTTGTAATTAAGTGCTGGTAAAAATAAAACTCTGTAGAATGTGTTGATAACTACATGGGAATGATTCATCTGTGTGAGCGTTTAACTTTGTGGTGGGATCAAGAGCGTGTAAGTCACAGGAATGTGTGCGAATAGTGTGTATGTTCATCCTGGCATGTGTGTAAAAGCAACAGCTTCCCACAGCTGCTCGCTTCGTCTCTGCATGCACGCACGTGTGTGTGTGTGTGTGTGTGTGTGCGTCCCTTCTCTTCACCTTCAGAGGGAAGGACACACATTCCAGCGCTGCTTCCCGACTCTGGCCCTGGGCGACGCTCGGCCGGAGCTGATAAGTGACAGGGCCCCCAGCCTCCACTCGGCCCCCCTCCCCACCTCCCCCTAGCAGCCGTGACACCCCCGGGCTCAGTGCACAGACGTGCCGCTCCGGAATTCTGCCCTCTGCCCCACTTCTAACCCCCCCACCCCTCTCGTTCTCAGAGGTGGGGGCATTTAAAGAGATAGCGTGCTTTTTAGCAGCTCATCTGTTCTGTCTGCATGAGATGACTGTGAAATTGGAAACGTCCCATTGAATGCGTTCTCGCTTTCACAGACATGCACGCAGTTATTGACAGGGCAAACAGAGAGTGGTTTTCGTTGCGATGAGATGCTTACAGGCTTTGTCACAAGTGATTGCACGGGGAGGCCAGCGGGGACAGTTTTGTCCGGCCTGGACAGAGTTTGGTTTCAGGTTTTTTTTTTTTGTTTTTTTTTTGGATGTGACAGCTCTGTGAAAGCGTCTCGGGTTCGAAGAGGTTATGGAAGGATGGAAAACAGCAATCACCACCGAGCGACAAGGGAGAGAGCATAGTCGTTACACTGGTGTCAGCTAACAGTGGGGAGCGTGTGTGTGTGTGGACAGAGTCACGGACAGGCACGCAAACACACACGCATGCGTGTGTTTGTAGGACACGGAACGGACTACTAGTGGGGCGTGGAAAATGCGGTGGAACAAACAGCTTTAGATCATGAGTGTGACTCTGTGTGTGTGTGTGTGTGTGTGTGTGTGTGTAAGAGCGCTGCGCATGCATGTGTGTCCGCCTCAGTCGCTGGAGCCTATCCAGGGTTTCCGTGGCGACCACACAACACAGTGAGACAATCAGTGGCAGGCCCACGCAGTGCGGCGAGAGGACATTAACACAGGAACCACAGGTCAGGGGCCACGGTGAGGGAGGGTGAGCGATGGGGGGGGGGGGGGGGGGGGGCAGGACTTGAGAAACATGTGACTTATATATAAGTGTATGTCATGAAATGCATCAAACACATGCATGTCATATTTCACCCACAAAAGAAAAACAAATTTTGTGTGTGTGAGATATATATGTGTGTGTGTGTGTGTGTGTATGTATATATATATGTACGTGTGTGTGTATAATATTATTTTATTTTTTCCCAACTTTTTGCTTTATAAATTGAAAAGGTTTTCAACATTATATTTAATTGTTATCTAGATAATATATTATTATTATTATTATTATTATATCTTTTAAGAATTTTCTGGACCATCAAGAATTTATTTGCATATGTTATACTATTATTATTATTATTATTATTATTATTATTGTTGTTGTTGTTATTGAAACATGCATAATAATGTTAAAAGTCGTAATGGTCCTAAAAACTCTTTAAATTAATGAAGAAATACAAATAAATAATGTAACAAAAATATAAAATAATAAAAATCTAATGGAAAAAATATGTACAATAATAATAATAATAATAATAATAATAATAATAATAATGATAATAATAATTAAAAGTAATAACAATGTAGTATAATATATACTATACCAACTATATTTTTAGTATGTATATATATATATATATATATATATATATATATATATATATATATATATATATATATATATATATATATATATATTAGTTATAATAAAAAATTATACAATTAGTTATAACAAACAATTATAAATCATAATTTTGAAGACATTAAGGACCTTTTTTTAACCTATTTGAATACTTTTATTTCTTTTACTATTTATTTTCATTAATTATTTAAGTACCCTTAAGAGATTGCTGAATTAAGACATTTTCCATTTTTTCTTAGTACTTTTAAAATAATTGTTTTAAATGTATTAATATTAATATTTGTTGTATCTTCATTATTTTTTACATTATTTATTTTGTCTAATGCTTATTTTCATGCTATTTACCCAAGTAATAGTTTTAATGAGAGAGAGAGCGAAAACCAAGGTCTTAAAATGAGACATGATTCAGTTTAGTGTCTGCTTTAAGGGGTAATGTCTTGTGATTCAGTACTGGGACATTTCCACTGACACGGCCACATGTGTTTGTGTCTTTGACCAGGGTGTGTGAGGGTGTGTTTTGAGGAGAAATACTTTGCGAGGGGGTAAAATGTGTGTCATAGTTTGTGTGTGTAAAGAAGAAGGGGGTATATGTGTTTGTGAGAGTGCTCGAAAGAGCGAACGCACTCACACATCTGTGTCCCCTGGGGACGTGGCTAAAAATAAGCAGCTCCTCAAGCCTTCTGGTGTCTGAGCAGCGTCTGTCTGCTCTCTGCCGCCATCCCTGCGGCCCTCCTCTCCTCATCTTCCATCCCTCCATCTCTCAATTACACACACACTCAGTATAACCACACACATACGCACACTCTTACGCATCCATAACCCTGTACACAAACACACACACCAACTACACCCAGCTGCGTCCCTGCTCTACTTCCTGCGCCGACGACCTCCGGTCTGGCAGTCTGCAGCCCAGGAAAAAAGAGCCAGAGACACTGAGAAGGGACGACGGAAAAAAAGGATAGAGGAGAGTGTTAAGAGAAAAGTGAAAAATTAAGTGAGGGGAAAAGGGCAGAAGAAAGTGTGAGAATGTTTTGAAGTTGTCACCTTTAAAAACAGACCTTGAAGGTCATAAGTCCTTGTCTCATCGAACTCTCTCTCTCCATTTGCAGTTGATTTCCGAGTGGTCGCTGCCTCTAAACAGGCGTTTTCGGTGGATGTGGGGTCTGAGGTAGTTGAGGAGAGCTGTTTGGGACGAGGACGGGTTGCTCAGCTCATGAAAACCTTCAGTGTGTCCAGTGAGTCTCCACCCTCCCAAATGCCACCCTGTGGCAACAAACCTCCAATCCCGGAAAAGCCTACCCACTTAAGGCTCCGCCCCTCACCCTCTCTCAGGTAAACAAGGGACCAACCCCAAGGGACGCAAGCCAAGGGTCTTCTTCAGTGGCTACATTCAATGGGTGTGGGTGCTTAGCCTCTCTCAGGAACTTGAATGTTTTGTTACCAAAGTGACATCATTTTTTTTTTTTTTTATATATATTAATGTTTTTCTTTATTTTTGTATTTTACATGGCATGAGTGGTTTGTAAAACTGTTCAGAAGGAATGAAACATCATTCATATTGCTACATTGTTTAAACTTCCGGCAGTACTGTTGACCTGGCTGTATCAATAAACTGCACTTAGAAGCGTGTTTACAAGTGCGTTTCTGTCTTAAAGGGTCACATGAAATCTTAATCACCATTATAAGAGAAAGTAAACTCCAAACAAAACCAAATCATGCTAAACCAAAGTTAGACATCCCATTAGTCTGGTTTATGTATTTTGCTTCCTTGCATCATGAAGGCTGAAGCATGTATCAAGGTATTAGTGATCAAACTTTTTTTTTTGCAATATCTAGAGGGCAGGGTGGCCAATATTATGCCCATATTTACTGTCAATTGCAATTTCTATATACCAATTAAGATGTATAGAAATTAGCTGGATTGAATTGCACAAAACATTTTACACCGTATTTACTCTTTACTAAAAATATATGAAAATTCACTGATGAGGTTACATTTTGGAACTGGCACTACATGGAATGACCTGCTGTGCCAAATAGCTGATATGTTGGTTTGTATGTATAGTACTGGTTTTCTTTATAGTCATACCTTTACTTTGAGGTTGATGGTCTTATTGTATTCAGATTTTCCATTTTTGGTAATCAGGTCAGTAGGGCAACAGTCACTTTTATGTGTTTTGTTTTCTCACGGTCACATTTGCTTGCACTTAATTCTGTTTTTTACGTAGTGTGATCTGGAAGAGTTTATATAATTACTCTGTATAAGGCTTGAATGTCCTGTCCACACATTCAGGATAAGTGTGGGATATTGCCTCTGTAATAAAATGATCAAACCTCCTTCAGCTTCTGGTTACAATTTGATCCTCAGTGGCTTGACGAGCATCAGGCTGTGTTTATGTTCAACATGTGCTTATGACAAGCATTTACTGGAGTCGTCTGAGGTCAAGTTATGCAGCCAAGAACATTTCATATCCTCTTCACTGCACATCTAATCAGAATATATAATGGTTTTTGGGCAATAAATTACTGTGAATCATGCATGAAAGAGCTGGCGGGCTAACAATTTGTATAAATTGTAAATACTGCACGTATCAAAAGCCTTTTAGTTGCTTTTGGTAGTCTGGCTGTAGAGTGAGCTCTTCTCTTGGATGCCCCCTGCTTGTTGATCACAATAAAACAGAGAGAGAGTTGTAAAAATAAGTGAGGGTATCAAGTCAGATAAAAGTACACAATAACTCTTCATGTTTCTAATAAATTTTAAGAATGTCATTAAAACGCATACATGACACTACTGTATTGTAATCACTAAAACGTGCACTTGGACTTACTATTTGAGCTTTCATTCACTCTGCTGGCTGCCAAATGCATCTGCCTGTAGTTTTAAAGTGTTTGTTTTAAGCACTTTTTTTAAGCTGTTTTTCCACATTGCCATACAAAAACAAATCTCTTGAAATATGATTATATTCGAAAATTTGAGGGGACATGTCCCCTAATTACAATAATGCTACTCCCCAGAGTTTTCCCCAAAATTTGAAGCACAATTGTTTGTAGACATTACTGTGATTTGCACAAGATTTATTTTTTCTAAGTGTGTGACATCATCTAGATGTTTAAATGCATCAAAGGCCCTGTGTGATCACACACACCAGCTCACAAACCAATCAAAAGATGCAGGCAAATGGAAGCTGGTGCCCAGTCCTGCAACAGTGGATGTGACAATAGCATCGCCTGTTCTCCTTTGCACAGAGAAATCGGTGAGTTGTTTCCAGGCAAGTGCGGGAGGCCCCTGGCAAACCGAACCCAACCAAAACCCCCCCACCCCACACACACACACCCCTACTGCAGAACCTGGCTACTGCCGACAGGGCCCTCCGATAAGCAATAAAAAGGGGTCGTTTTTGTAGCTGTGGCGAAGGGAGGATGAGAAGGATGCTTCTGTCTTTCTCTCCCTGTATATATCTCCTAATGCCCAGGAAAAAGAAGGAAAAAGAAGAAAGAGAGGAAAGGAAGCAAAGCATGGTGTTCTGAGGCGTTCCACCCCCCACCCCCACCTCTACCTCAGAGGAGCTGTGTTGTGGAGAAGAGAGGGGGCCTGGGCCATGTGATAGAGAGAACATGCGGGCACGGTTCGGCCCCCAGGCAGAGGGAACGGGGTCTGCTGCATGATTAATCTGGCTGAGGGCAGGAGGACCGCCACAGGCCTGCCGCATTAACTCCCTGCTCTCCCGCTACACACACACCCACGGAAAATCTGGGTTGATGGCCAGTACGTGAGCCAGTGTGTCCACCTGCAGCAGAGGCAGGGTTAGTTTGTTTGGAAAGTGGAGCGAGCCTTTGTTTTTGCCACAGGCACAGTCTCGCCTCTGTCACATGAGAGGCTGCACGCGGGAAGTCACAGGGATGTTTGTCTGTTGGCATGCTGCTTCGACATTGTCACTGGATGTTAAACTTGTGCCTTGGAGCAGATAAGAACATCCCAAAAGAAGAATTAGACAAGATTAGGTCTATTAATGATATCATAGTATTCAGAAAGGTGGTCATTTTTTTTTTTTTTTTGTTCTCAATTTTTTTTTCTCAGCGGCTTGTGTCTTTTCCTACTTTTCATGCAACTATGTTCTGTGTTGAACAAGTTTCATCACATATAAATTAATATTTATGATACTCCACAGGTTGTTCTGCTGGTTAATTGTGGTCAGACTAGTTCTCAGTGTACATATGCAGCAGTGGCGCTCTTCGGTCATTTGCTGAGACTCTGGCCAGCTTCAGGCCCAGGCAGACAGAGGGTTAAACTCCTGCAGTCCGCGCCGCATTAACTGGAAAGGAATGAAGTGTCAAGCGTGTTCTCACCGCAGCGAAACTGTCGAAACCCCCCCCCTCCCCCCAAGCAACCTCCCACAGCCGTGACCAAATTATTTCCTAGCCTCCCGAGATTCGCCTCGCCAGACAAAAATCTGCAGCGCAGCCCTGATTCAGTGCACAAACACGCAGCCTCCCTTGTCTCTCAACGCCTCTGTGCCACCACTTTGAAGAAAATGGGCCTCCTTTTTTTAATGGGCCTCCGCTAGGACAGCTCCGTCTGTTTACACTCGACAGATTTAAATGCTCCCAAACATGGCACCCACAAACAACTTGGCTTCCTCAATGCGTGAGAGCCAGTTCAGGAGCTTGCTTTTTGTTCACCCTCCCTGTCTTTCTCTCCCTCTTTCAATTTCACTTTTCTTCAGATTTGGACTCGACACATATAAGCAAGAAAAACGAAAAACTCCAACTGATAGTAGTTTTGACTTTTAACAGTAGAGGTGGGAAACAGGGTAGTGTGTGTGTGTTTGTGTGTGTGGGGGGGGGGGGGGGTCCACATAGCCCTGCCAAACTGCTTTAAAAAACCCTGTTTTATTTATAGTGCAATGTATCCATGGCAACCAAAGAGGTCAGGCAAGCCGAGCCTGTGTTTCACCCTGCTCTAGGGATTAGGATTTCAGAAAGGTTCTCTGATGTGCAGAAGGTGGGCTGGAGCTGCTCACCAACTGAATGCCACTGACTAGTGGGAAAGAAAAACTCTCCGGAGTCCTGAGGAGGGCTGGAGAGCTGCAGTGGGAATTCTGAGGAGAGAGAGTGGGTGGGGAAGATAGGGGGCTTCAGCAGACTCACGGAAATGGAGAGAAGTGTGATGCCAACCTTAATGAGCTGGTCTAGGCTCTGGAGAGCAAGCCGGTAGTGCTCGATTGGGGTTGTTTTTGCTAGTTCTCACTGATACCTGAACCAACTGATACCCAATCCAACTTTAAGGCTGTTGGCAAAAGCAACGCCATAAATATTTACCACAAAAATTGGTTCCAAGTAGTGTTAAGCAAAAAGTAAGCAAAACAGCTAACCTTCTCAGTGTAGAGACACCTGACAGCAATTGCAGTGATTTCAAATGGACTTGTGACGATAGTGTCACAGGTGAAAAGGGTTCAGAGGTGGAAGGAGAGGTTGCAAGAACTTGGAGCAATTTGGGGTCAATCAAACAGTCCTCATTTCCAAGATAACATGGGACTATTACAAAATAGATATTTACAAGTTTGTCTAAAGTCCTGAGCTATCTGAGGTCTTTAGCCCATTGCTCATAAGAGAGAAATGATAGGTGGCATAAAGAGAGAAACTCTGTAAAGCGGATGATTTTTGTGGCCTTGTTATTTTCATCCCAGTCTCTGTGTGCAGGAGCCGTTCCAAATCTGTGCGTGGGAGCCAGTTGGAGTAGACCAAAGAGAGGGAAAGAGAGAGAGAAAAAAGAAAGAGATTTGGAGGGGGTGCTTTGACATGCTTTCCAAGAACGGCAGTGCTTGAGCATGTGGACTTCCGGATCCCTCCCAGAGTGCACGCAGTCAGCGTTGCTAGGAGACAGACTTTCGTGGGGTTGGTGGAGGATGACGCCTGGCAGGGTAGGAGGTAGAGTATGATTGTGCGATTGGCCTCTACTTTTTTGGTTGGATCGAACTCAGTTCACAACACAGTGTGGTCATTTTTCCAACCTCCACTCCTGTGATGCCACCCCCAATCTCAAGGGGGCGCCATCAGCACCTGTGGCCGCACAGCTTGTAGAACAAACACAAGCTTGTGACCACCACTATGAACACGGCTGCAAGGAGACCAGAGGTGTTAGATGTAGAAGGCTTGTGCTGTTGCCAGGAGATGGTGGTTCTGGGAGGGAGACTTGGGGCTCCTGGGGGGCTGGCGTTGCTAAGAGATGCCACTGGCCAGCAAGAGTTGAGTGCTGGAGAAGAGTTATGGACACAAAAGACTTTATGCATCAATGGGCATCACACTGAGGAAAAGTGTGTGTCATATTGGTGACTGGTTAAAACTGAACAGGCTTAAAGGTGACAAAATGCCACGACTCGTTATAATACACTGCAGTAAACGTCAGTACACAGTAAGACATCTGTATGCAGAAACAAATTGCTCATCGTCACAGCTTACCACACTGAAGAGTTCCTCACGGTGAGGCACAACAGTTTTTACCAAGATTGTTAATACTGAATCTAATGCGCAAACTAGAAGATGTAGGAAGTTTGTTTTAATAGCTGGGACACATCAAACCGGCACCAAAGAGCTAGCAGTGACGAAAGCCAATGGTGTTGACACTATGCATCAGCTGCATCTGGACCAAAAAGCTGCGCTTGAACACACCTCACTGACTGCAAACTAACACATGCCTTCTGCGCCTGCTTAAGAATTAACTGTCCATATCAGCAGCTACTGTAAATCAATAGAATATTAATAGTTCAAAAGGAGAAACCAAAACAAAGATAGACGCAGATGTACAACGTGGCAACAATAATGCAGCACTTGTTTACCATTTTAACATCCAGTCAGAGTTCTCAGTCTCACCGACAGCCCCGACGCTGATTCAACAAAGTGCCGCATTCAGCTTACTAGTTAATGTTACTTTTGATGTTATCAAGGTCTCACATCCTTCATGCTCCTTCAACCCTTCTGCAGAAGCTGCAGTGCATGCTGGTATATTGCTGTTGAGCATGAGCCTGGCTGAGTCTCAGAGCTTCATTTATCAGTGGGGACACACACCCAAAGGACTGAGTGTGTGGGGGGGTGGGGGGGGGCAGTAATTGGATCTACGCCTCCCTGGTGCCCCTAAGACCTACTCCAGCCCCCATCCCCCAAATCCTCCCTCTCTTCCTCACCTTCCTGTCCTTCATCACACTGTTATCTGCAAGCCGCTCATGGCTTCAGGAAACTCACGGCACATACGTGTGCAGATGCAGACAGATATGAGCATGCCACAGACACATGCTGTGACATGTCACACTCTCTCTGGGTTGCAAGACCTAGATGGCTGAAAACTTTAAACTTGAAAGATATCTCTCCAGCTGTAGGCTGAGAGGAAACAAACTGCCCCACATCTGTCTACAACATCCTTGTGAACTAATTTCTGCTCTTGTCTTAATACAGATGTTAATATTTTGTCCGTTTGAGATAATTCTGTTCATGTTACTTCACCGAATACAAGGAATTACACCTACACCAGTACAAAGATTAGGCTTACAGATCTGTGGCTAAAGAATTAAATCTGTCAGTGTCTCATCTTCTATCCATACCCTTTACTGACATTGTCCTTCCCTTGTTTTTGTGATGGTTGTTGTTGTTGTTGTTTCGAGCTGTGGTGGAGTTGGAGCTGTGGGGAAGAGAGCGATGTCTGATTTGGGCTGGATTTTTGCTCTGCTGTAGTTGTGGCTGAGGCAGTGCTGTTGGCTCCTGGGCAAGCAGGCAGGCCCCTGCAGCCCGGGCCCTCTTCCAGCATGGGCGGCATCAAATCGGACAAAGAAGCTCAGTCTCCCCGGGTGTGTGCCTGTGTGTATGCGAGTGGTTTTGTAGAAAGACCCTGGCGAACCAAGCGCAAGGGTCTTATCCTCACGGCTCAAACACACGCCACCAGCTGCTGCCCTCTTCCTGTGCTTTCATTAAGGGAGTCACTGTCATGTTCTGTAGGGTAATAGGCACATTACATTCCTCAGAAAATGGAGCGAATATCTGTCTTCTCCCCTTCCTCTGTTTCGTTTCTCTCTCCCTTTAGTCAGTTGAAAGTGACGCAACAAAACTAGATCGCTCCCATTATAATCAACAAAGCTACCCTGCTAGCACGCAGTGGCTTTGCTGATTATAATGGGAGTGATCTAGTTTCGATGCGCTGTTTGCTTGCAGTATAGAAGCGATGGTACTCTCTCTCTATCTGTCTAGGCACACTGGCCAGCAAGAAGAGAGGTGCCAGCCGGAGCTCATACCCACTGCACCATTCACAGCACAATGAAATATCTCTGTCTTTGGCCAGCTCTGGTCAGCACTGGCCTGTTTTTTCTTTGTAGTGTGTGTGTGACTGAGCGCATCTGAAGATAAGCATATTTCTTCATGTGTATTTCTAAGTGTGCGTGGGTGTGTGTGTGCACGTTTGTAAAGTCTGTCGGAGCCGCAGTGTGCGGAGCTCTGAGCCTAGAACCAAGCCAGGCATTGCCAGAGGGAGTGCCTGCTATGTAGGGCGACGGGCAAGCTGGACGCCAGTGGAATATCAACGCAGAGCTGCCTCCACTCCTCCCAGCAGCCCACCTGCCCACTCTCTTCATTCCAGAGAGAGAGAAAGAGAGAGACGGACAGTTGGAGAGAGGGAGTGGGGGGGGGGGTGTTGCAGGAAATTGCCAGGTAGTTTCCAGGCCCACTTCCCTGTGTCGCACCCAATTAATCAGGGCCACAGCCATGCTGGCTGCCCCCTCCCTATTAACAGGAGGTGCGTGTGTGTGTTCAGAAAAGTGAACAAGAAATGTCATTAAATGAGTTTAAGTCACTGAGGTGTGTTTGAAGTAGCTAACTTTTTAAGTGCTGTAAAGCTGTTTATTTTTACTTATTGTGCTATCCTTTGTTCTCATTTATGTGTGTGTGTGTGTGTGTGTGTGTGTGTGTGTGTGTTTACAGGGCTTGACAGAGTGTTCGCTAACACCTGCAAACATCACATACTCAAATTTTTACCTCCTGTGGTGCATGCACACCTGGATACACACACACGCACACACACACTGGAAGAAGCACTCACATAAACACCCACACTTACACCAGCTCCTTTTCCTTGGTTTTCACTGATTGGTTGGCTGTTTTTTGGTTTAAGCTTCCAATCATGATGTGATTCTTAGCTGTCTTTGTGTGTTTGTGTGTGTGCTATAAGCTTGCAATCAGTCACCACTGTGTGTGTTTTCACCTGCGTGTCATTATTTCCAGCCAAATCAGTGGCTAAAGCTGTCGTGTTCATGTTGGTCTTTCCTGACACATGGTCCTGCAGCACTGTCACGTATTGTACTATTTATGTAAATTAATTTGTATGTCAGTTTTGCAGATGTCACTCCCATGATTCCAAGCATGGTTGGGTTTATTTGAAAAAAAAGTCTGCCTAAAGTAAACTGTGTGTTATCGTGTGCCTGTGTGCGCTATAATCACTGCTCTGAGTAAACCTGTGTGTGTGTCTGTAGCGTGCAGCGCTGCGTGGAGGACGGGCTCGATATGAGCAGAGAGACAGCTGCCCTGACAGATGCCAGGAGGCAGGACCCCACTGGGGAGCAGGGGGGGACGGAGCTGGCACTCTCTCACCCCAGCGGAAACACCATGGGCTGCAGAGGAAGTGGGCAGGGGGAGAGACCCTGTTTGCGTGGGTGTGTGTGTGTGTGTGTGTTTGAGGTGTAGACGATTCTTCCTTCATCTCAGCTTGTGTACGGCAGGGACAGTTTAAAAAAAACACTTGAAAGTGCAATGAGGCAGATAACATTAACAGTTTCCCTCATACCTGCTGGAATAATTACATGCTATCAGGATGCTAGCAAACACTGACACTGTTTGTTCTTTTATAATTTACTATTATCTACTTTTTCGTAGAACTCAGGTATTAAAGTTGACCTTCACTGGCTGGTATTACACTTACAAACATATACCGTTAAAGCAGGAGCATCATGCACTCATTATTTTTTAGGGGGCACAACTGGGGCGGGGGGAGGGTGGGGGTTGGGTCATGTGGCACACAGCAACCACAACAGCAATTGTTTTTTTTTTTTTTATCAAAACTTTCCCAAACACATTAACTGAATTATCATGAAATATCTTGATTCTTACGTTCATAGATTATGTTGATCTATAGTGGGCGATGTTCAAAGTAACCTAATAATGTGATCTAACTATGCATAAAAAAACCTGTCTGTTTACTGATTCGTACACACATTTGCACTTTGTTGTTTCTGACGAGAGAATTCATTGGTCATTGCATTTCATAAGCTCAACATCATCATGTGTGATTGGTTATTATGCAAGATGTGTAAAAACCCGTTTGTCTCTTGCTCAGGGCCAGCCATTGAAAGCAGATTTGAATAATCACACCGGTGTTATTGGATTAAATATAGTAAACACTAATAGGCTTTTTTTTTTTTACTTTTGAACACTGCATTCAAAATCCACTTGGCTCAAAAGTCTGAGGGGGTACATGCCCCCTCAATTTGAATGGGCATGACCCTTTGCGTTAAAGCCAAAAGTTAATTGTGATAAAAGATGGAAGTACCATAGAATTTTAAAACTGTTTGGTTACTACATGCTATCTAAAATGCATTGTACTAAAAGAATACCATGGTATTCCAACATTTTTCTGATACAACAATATGATTTTTCCATGGTTTCCACTCCACAACACCAAGGTACTTTTTTGAAGATAAGGTGCTCTGTTTTTATGTTTTTCTGTAAAATATTTCTTCAAAAGACATATTTTAAGCATTCAAACTAGAGCAAGATATAGGAAACAACATACTGTATTACACTTATAAAGTCAACATAAATTGCACCCTTTTTATTTGAATACATATTATGGTATTCCGGTCAGATTTACCATTCTGCATATTTTCGTGGGCAAAATCCAGTCATTTCAACAGGAATTCACTTGCTATTGAGAATTTCCCAGTTTAATAAAATAAAACCTACCTTTGTAAAACGACAAACATTTGGTGACTCCATTAGCAATAGTTAGCATCACAAAGTTTGTAAGATAGTAATTCAATTAGGAACTAGGAGTACCAAGGACGAGGGGACAGAAACAGGAAGACCGAGGAGAAATGTCTGGAGGTAAGAAGAGGAGAGGAAGTCTAGACTCATGTGAGAAACTTGCTCTGTTACAGATGACCCACTTCCACACTCCAGCCCACCCCCTCTAATATATGTGAATCTCTCACACACTGCTCGCTGGTGTGTGCACATGCGGAATCAATTTCTAAAATAAAAATCCAGGTGTGTGGAAATATGACGTAATAAGCAAAATTCCACATGACTCAGGATTATACTTGTTATATGCAAATTAATAAATAAATTAATAGTATATATATCAGCTTTTGCTGACAGTCAAAAACAAAACATTTTGCTATCAAATTTGTCCCAGCAGATTTTTCACACAGGAAGTGTTTTTTGGAAGTGCTTTGGCCAACTCATTGCATCTCGCTGTTTTTTTCAGCACCTCACGCCATGAGCACCAATGGAGTTTGAAGTAAAAAGTAGTTCAACTTTGAAAATGTGACCCAAGATCCCTGTGATTTGTTTCATTCTTTTCTAGCTATTTTTGAACGCAAATCTCTGTGACTCACAAAAATATGAAGGTGCCACTTCAAACTTGAATTGCTGTGGCGGTAGGAATAAGAATTTCACAAGGCGCTAAACAAGCTCTCAAGAAACTGCTGTCCCTCAGAGGGTTACACAATTGCTGAGATCATGACATTAGTTTTATGCCACATAGGTTCTGAAAATAGGCCAGGTTCTGAAAAAAAGAAGTTAGCTTGTGTGTATGTGTGTGTAGATCTGGTCCAGCTGCACCGTCTGCGCAGGAGGAAGTGTTGCCATGGTGAGGTAGACCGAAGGGCCAGAGACACTGTCCTCTGTTCCATGCTCACTGCAGCTGTCCTCCCGATGTGTGTCAACAGCGTGCGTGTGCGTGTTTCTGAGTGGGTGTGTGTCGGAGAGCAAAAATAGTTTTGCGCAAATGAAAAACAAATGGTTTGTGCTTGTTTTCCATTACTGCTGTCCAGGTGATTGCACGAAGAGCACCAAAGCTTGCTTTTTTTTCCCCTCACATACACGGTTTACATCTGAAGAGTGTGCCTGTGTCCTTTAACTCTGTGGTCGCTGATCAGTCTCAAACTCTCGTCCCAGGCCGGGAGTGAAGTGATGACCTCACCACTGCACTCTGGACTTCCTGTCCCAGCAGCAGAGGGTTTTTCTATCTGCGGGGAATCTGTGTCCTGTAAGTCTGCTCGTCTGAAAGCGGCCCACTCAAGGGCGTGCTGATGAAAGCTACAGTGTTGGTCTGGAGATACCACTCTTCACATACACACATACCTGCAAACTCACAATCTCACATACACAAAGCAGTGTGTTGAGATTTTTGTCTGTAGAGACCATGCCCATGGAGACAGTGTCCATGGAGACTACTGTACATTCATCACAGGGTCCAAGTAAAGCAAAGTAGGGAGAGGTTACAGTGCGGCAGAAGTTAATCGAGGACTAAAGTGAAATGTGTTGCGAAGGCCATTTCACGTTGAGTTTTCCAGTGAACTTCAGCTTCCTGTTCTAAGCTCCACACCTGAAACTAGTCACAAAGCCCATCTCACGCCATCAGTTTCTCTCTCTCTTTCTCTGAGTTTTTGTCGTTCTCTAGGGGCCTTGTGCCTGACACCGCTGTCACCCACCCTTTCGCGTCCTCCCCCCCAATCGACACGCTCCACTTCATTTTACGAGCAGCACACTGCACTTCACTAAAAGAAGAGAAAAGAAAGAGAGAAAACTCACTGAAAAAACAGAGGTTTAGAGAGGGTGACTGTATGCAGAATAGAAAGAGAACAAGAGGGAGAGGTGTTTGTTGGAAACAGAGCGCTAAAGGAATAACTGGATGACTGAAGACAAGACAGTGAGCTGTGGAGGAGAGAGGGATGAGAGGACAGGAGAGGGAGAGTTTACGCATTTACTCTGAGTTTGTTAATAATTAATGTGTCACAGGCTTGAACGGGAATATATCTCTCCACTCAACCCCCCACCCCCCAACCCACTCGCTCCCTTTTTCTCTTTCTTGGCGGATACGCATGGCCCTCACTCCCAGGTGCACAGCAGAGGGAGTGAAAACATCTGAGCTGATCCATGAGGGAGCGCAGGACATGCTCTTCTCCTCAGCTCACATTACAAAATGGCCGCCCACTGATGCCCATCTACCCCGAGGCTGGAAACCAGAACCAGATCAGATCGAGTAATATATTGGACAGAATAATACACAAATCATCCCCAATCTATAAAGCGAAGAGCTGTGTTACAAAACAAAGTAGCTGGTCTGTAACAACAATACATTCGTATTGTTGCTTCAGCCAGATTGAACTAGCTTACATTGCAAGACGGGCCCAAATTCATTTTAAATGGGCAATGGATCTTTAGTACACCCTTTTTCAATTGGCAATGAGTGAAGACAAAACTGTGAGGGATAAATGTACAGCCAAACTGTGTTTTCTGAAATATGAAAAGTGTCCACTGGAAATGTTTTGGTAAGACATATTTTCAGTGTTCTTTCAGTTTGACTCCATACGACCCAGCGGACAGACTGTACTTCTATCCCTCAAAGCATTTCTTCAATGACATCAAAATAAATCAACCAGGGTTGTGCACCATTCAGAATTTAATAGAGATTTTTTTTTTTCAGTTTAATTATTGAATTTAAATAAAATTTTGAAATTAAGTTAACAAACAGGATGCAGTGCTCCAATTCTAATGTGGATGTAGATCAAATTAATTAAATTAATTTAGACCGAATTTGAATGATGGCTTGACAATCATAGAGTCTTGAAATTTTAGTGTTTTATAAGCTTTACAGCAAACAGACAGAAATGTATACTTATTATTATTATTATTATTGACCAAGGTGTGAGAGCACTTAGTTTCTCAGAATGCATTACCTTTGTTGAATTTCACTAAATTGTATATCAGTAAAAGTCACTTTCTGTAATTCCAATTCAGCTGTTCTGTGGCCAGTTGACCCTTCGCAAAAGTCTGCCCTTCTTAGTTACTGTTGCTATGTCCGACAAGAAATGGCGCTCTCACACCATACATCATGTTGGCGCGCAGAGAAAATACATTGCAGAATAAAGAGAAAACTTACAACACACCGACAGACAAGACAGAACCTGTTTCTTTTGGTATGAAACAAAGTCTCAGCTTTCAAATTTTGTCACTTATTCAACCAATAAATATCATTTTGTGGTTCTTTAATGTATTGTGACAAATCACTTTAGTGCCTCAGTTAAAGCGGGACAAGGACCAATCATCTATTCATATTTACTTAAAGCACAAAATAAACATGAATGAACATCAGAAGGTATTTTGTTTCAACCATGGAAAGACATCAATGCAACATTTTTTATGTTCAACTCCACCAACATTAATCTGCTTTTCTGTCTGTTTTTTTTTTTTTTTTTGGACAAAAATGGCAGATTCGGCATTATGATTTGTCAGATCACCTGTCAATCAAACTCCCAGCGAAGGGTCAATTAAATTCAAATACACGCTACGCTCATCATCTTTTAAGCTAGTTGTTGCACTAACTAATTCTACCATAATTAACGTATTCAGTTTAATCTATTAATTGCACACAGCTACAGATTTAGAGTCAGTTTTTTTTCCTTCTCACTAGTTGTTAAAAGTAGATTTAAGGTGAGGAAAATGATCATAGACCATCACTTACAGCAGCATTATCTAAAGGCAGCAATCATTATTACCAATCAATACAATATGTATATTTATATATCCACACATCATACCCAAGCATTCATCTGTCCTGCACTCACGTAACCTGTGAAGATGACCAGCAAAAACTACAAAGAAATCCCAAAACATGACTTGTACTGGTAACTAGCAACAAGATGGTAATTTAAGGTCACCAGTTGAACCAGCTTAGCTTGTTTATCCAGCAGCGATGATCTAATTGATGCATTTTTGTATTGGAATCTTATTATTAATGATTTTGTGAGATGTACAAGTAGAAATGTATGATTAATTCGTTTTTCTGTGAATATCTTCAGCATTTTAAAGGCAATCAAAGTAAGCTAGTCTTGATAATCTTGGCTTTCTCTCTCTCTCATCACACAGCCCATCATATTACCAGCCGGCTGGCGCTTCAGGGTGCTGGACTATGCAGACAGCAGGTGACATGGATTTCAATAAAAGGGATTATGGATGTGATGACTGCAGAGACGGAGAACACACACATCTAACATATATGTGTACACATCTTTTCCACATATGCACAGTGCTATTTAACAACACCATGAACCCTTATCCCAGTGAACTATACATAGAATTGTGCTAGGAGAAAAAAAAAGTAAGCTACTTAATAATAGTAGTTTACATTAGGTATATGTGCTTTTTGCAAATCTGACCACTTTTGGAAGTTCAGTACTGGCCCAATTATTGGTGCTGCCCCAACTGTCCTGACAGGTAATGTTGAGCGTATCTCCCTATAATTGGAAAGAAGGGGTAAATAGCATTTGGCGAACCATGCAAATGTACAAAGAGCATTCTCAACTACTTATATCATGGACGTAGATGAAGATGTAAAGTTTATCAGTTCGCAGTTTCGCAAAAACTTCTAACAAGATGGTGTGGTACTAGTGTTTTCGAGACGAAGATTATGAACATGTTTTAATGAAGGCTCAATGGTACTGGCCACTTCAGAGGTCTGTCTGAGATGTCCAATCCCAAATAATTGTTTGCATTGTCCTTCACCCCATTGCTGCAATACTTGATTGTGTTTGTGTGTGTGTGTAGGTGGACAGAAGGCCTTGGCATGACCTGCCACAGCCTCTGAGGAAGCAAGCTGACATAATGAGGCCGGTAAACAAGCGGCCGTCACCCTGGTCCTGTAGCACACGCACACACACACTGACACTGCTCCACTATCTCACCACTCTTATCCATTGGGGTTCAGTTGTGTATCTCAGCAGGCAGAGAAGAAGAGAGAGACGCACACTTGGAAAGCTCTGCAGCCGTGAAATGTATGCCTCCGTGCTAGGAGAGCAATATAGAATATTATCGCTTGCATTCGTTTCCAAGATCACCTGCGGTTGCTGTGAAAACGTTCCTTTTTAACCTGGTTTTCATCTGCTGCTTTTGGAAGTGGTCTCGGTGCGAGATTTACGGGAATGCAGAGCCAGTGTGGGGAGATTGTGTCTGGGTGTTTGCCTGGTATCTGGGTCTCCTAGGGACTCATGTTTTCCACAGGGAGAAGTGTTGAAGAACAACAACAGCTTTGCCTGGGGTCACTTTCATAAGGCAACTCTGTTACAAAGCCACTACAGCCCCCCCCCCAAAAAACACATGCCTATGCATGCATAGACATGCATAGTTGCAGTGAAATCTGAAAATAGCAGTTCTAGGAAGTAACTAGCTAGCTAAAGGTAGTGACGCTGCAAAACTAAATTTTTCGGCAATAATACACTTTGTCATATTAAGCACATATTCTGTTTCGTTGTAGGAAATGATAATGCTGTTCATAGGAATCAGTTCTTTTGAATTTCTGTGCAAAATTTTTATGTCATTTTTTTTTAAATGGAAATATTTGAACTATAACAGATTTTTACATTTACACTGAATACAAACATTGGAAATGTAAAAATCTGTTATAGTTAAAATGTTAGATTCTTATTGTTTTCTGCAAAATTTTTATCTGATTACAAAAATATCTGATATTTCCTTCTTATATAGCTTCAGTGTAGTTAGTTGCTTTTTGTTAGTTTGTTTATTTTACAAAAGAGTAACTTTCTTTGGAAGCTACAGTTTCAAACATTCTTATTCATTCATGGGTCTTCATTTATTGGCAATTAAATGGGCAAAAATTCAAGAGCACGGGAATGTGGTGGACACAGGAAGTATATTGTAATTTAAGCCACAAATATTGTTACAGATACAGCATTGATATAATTGGTCACTTCTGAAACAATTTTGTGTTTGCATAAGAGACAGATATGTTGATTTAAATGTGATACTATTAATCTCTCAAAAGAAAATAAAGTTATTTTTATTTGTTTTGAAGAATAAATCTATCTACATTTTAATTTATGGTTAAATAGTAAGAGAACCGTAAAATTTAAAAAACTTAATTTTAGAGATATTCTCTGAAAACAATTTATGTAATTTTGCTTCCCAAGTAAATGTTTGGTGTCTTATTATTTTGAATTTTTTTTTATTATAATTTAAATTGTTGAGTATTTACACATCATGGTATATTAGAGTTATTCTGATATGTAATGACCATGGAAGAAACAGCAATTAGAATGAGATTATTGCGTCAGGATTAAAATGTACATATGAATTTGAGAGCAATTTGTAGCTTTAAAACATGCAGTAACGTGCTGATATATTGATGAAATCCATCACTGTAGTCACATGACACATAAGATTCATGTTAATGCAGGTGTAAACAGCTATTACTCCCTGCTGACCACTTGTGATCGAATCACCTAAGAATGTTAAGAGCAGGTGTAAATAGCATGAGTTATTGAGATTAAATGGCAATACTAACAATTATCTTTCTCCAGATATATTACCATTTCTTGGATAGACCCTTAAAATTTCCTCACACCTGGACATATAAAGTGTGAGCTGTGGTGGATAAGAAATGCTAGAGGACCTATAAGTTAGGACATAGGGGATTAAATGAATACACCATCCCAAAACTTTTGTTTTAAGCTTTAGGAATCAGTCATGGGAATTGGCTCAGACATCCTTGCAAGTCTTAAAGTCATCTATAATCCAGCTCAGATGAAACTCTTTCCTGATACACCATTCCACATGTTTTCACCTTGACTTCACCAGTAACAGAGTATAATGGTACTAGTGGAGATGGGATCAGGTTTTCCACATTGGGTTTTTACCCAGAAAAGCAACAGCGAAAGGAAAAATAGAGAGATGGTGAGAGAGGCAGGATGGCGGCTCGGCCGGGCATAATTGGCAGTCTTTGTAGAGTGGGGCCCTTGATTTAATAGGCACGGCTGGTGACTGAGGCAGTGGAGTGCGAACAGTGCGGAAATGTGCTGGAGCCTGGAGCCCTCCGGCCCAACAATACCAACCCACCCCCTCTCGTTCCCTGTCTCTAAGGACGACTAACTCAGAGCTTGCCTACCCCGAACACACACACACGCACGTTCACCTCAGAGCATAAGAATCTACAAAAACATGATTATTCAGTTTATTCTACGGCAAACAAATCCATTACTCTGACTCACACACTGCAGTAATTGCATATTACATCAATATGTTGCACACAGGTGACGCTACACATGACGCTAGATATAGAAACCCAGCAAAAACTCTGACATCACACATACCAGACACACGTATCCATGCAGGATAGATAGATAGATAGATAGATAGATAGATAGATAGATAGATAGATAGATAGATAGATATAGATAGATAGATAGTAGAAAGAAGGTAAGAAAGATCACAGGCAGAATGACAGACAGACAAACAGATAGATGGATAGATAGATAACAGACAGACTGATAGACAGATGATGCCATATAGATAGACAGACAGACATATAGATAGATAGATTTATAGACAGATACAGATAGATATCAGGGTTTCCCATACATTCATTAATTTGTGGCTGCCTGCCACAATATCAACGCTGACCGCCACCGATTGATTCAGATTTTTAATCTATTTAATATGGATACAATTGTATTTTATTGTAGAGCTGCGCCTGCTTGCTCCCTCCCTCTCACAATCTGACAACGGAGGCACGCACGACTAGCCCCTCCTCTTCGAACACGATCTGAATCAAAACATGAATCAATCCGGAGTTGAATGGTTAGTAATGAACACTGTTGCTCAACATAACTCTGAGAAGTTAGTCTATGTTAAGCGCTGTCACGTTTCCATTACAGATACGCGCAAAACTTTAGTGTTTTTTTCCTAAATATCGATAAACAACTATTGCGAAATGACGGCGTTTCCATTAACCGATGTTATGCGACTAAAACGTCATTTTTTCCCTCTCATTCCAGTCTCCAGTCATTCCAAAAATCATGGCAACGGACGTTGGTAGGTTTATATATATCACAGCCACCAGACTAGACATTATATCATTATTATCTCCAGGTTCAGGTTGGTTTGTGTTGGTTTTTGTCCACCTCAATCTCCAGGTTTGTGTGTGTGTGTGTGTGTGTGTGTGTGTGTCAGAGTCTGTGTGTGTCCACCTCCAGGTCCAGTTTGGTGTATGTGTGAGCCTGTGTGTGTGTGAGTCTTTTTGAATGTTTGAGTGTGTGAGCCTGTGTTTGAGTGTGTCAATAAGTTTGTGAGTTTGAGTGTGTGTGTGTGTGTCCATCTCCAGGTCCAGGTTTGTGTGTGTGTGTGTGAGCAAAATTTGCAACAAGAAGTCTGTGGAGCAGTCATAGCATAGAAAGTGTAGCAATGGCATAGCAATGTAGCAATAGCAATGTCTATAGTTCACCCAAAAATGAAAATTTAGTTCACCCAAAAATGAAAATTCTATCATCGTTTACTCACCCTCAAGTTGTTCCAAACCTGTATGAGTTTCTTTGTTCTGCTGAACACAAAGGAAGATATTTGGAAGAATGTTTGTAACCAAACAGATCTGATAGAATTTTCATTTTTGGGTGAACTATCCCTTTAAGGTATCTGACACTAAGTGTTGGCAATGGAAATGTGTACATACACTAAAAATATATGATATATTTATGATATATATATATATATATATATATATATATTTAACTTAATCCCCCCCCGGTGCCCAAACACCACACCACCGCAAATAGAATCTAATTCTGTGGGAAACACTGGATAGATGAAAGAAGGTAAGAAAGATGACAGACAGATATATAAATAGATAGATAGATAGATAGATGGTTAGAAAGATGACAGACAGACAGACAGACCGACCGATAGATAGCAGACAGACAGAGATAGATAGACAGACAGACAGACAGATAGATAGATAGATGATAGACAGATAGATAGATGATAGACAGATAGATAAACAGATCTTAGCACTATTCACAATTTAGCTCCAGTGCATTGCAGACATGTTGTGTGACAAATCTTAGCTAACGCGCTCCAGTTTCAGGGACGGATCACAGTGTCAAATTTCAAGCGACGCCCAGCCTTGAAAATCAGAACCGACGCTCAGATTCTTTGACCAGATCTATACACGCAGGTTTAGCTGTGAACATCAATACGTGTATATGTGTGTCTGTGTGTGTGTGTGTGTGTGTATCACATCATCAACGTTCCTCGTCCTGGGCTCTCTTTGAGAGGGTGGGTCTGGGCGGCAGGTCTGTGATTAGTTCAGGCCAGGGGAGCGCTGGTATTGATTGGCAGGCTGGAGACACTGGGCTGCCTTCCACGCTGCTCTAATGAGAAGCCCTGACCTCCTCCAGTCAGCAAGGTCGCCAAACCCTACTGTAATTGCGCTCTCTCTAATGGCGTCAGTCACGCATCCGCTCCAGCCTTGGTAATGACAATTACCATAATGCTGCTCCGCTCGCTAGGAGCCTCTCCATCACGGTGCTAGCTTCGGAGGGGAAGCGAGATCTGGAACACTGACGCACAGGATGAGGACACTTAGGTCTCTTTATGTGTTTCAAATAGCCTTTGCATGTGCGTATTTGTGTGTCAGACAGATAAAGAATAGGGTGTTGTAACCTCAGACATAAAATGGCTGTAGACCAATAAGTGTGATATTTACAGGTCAATCAGCATTTGGATCAGTTGCTAGCATGCTAATGCAAACACCCTCCGTCACCTCAAAGTGACTCATCGCAACTTAAGTATAAATGCAAAATGTCCCTTTTTGCAAAGATTCATGGGATTATTTTGTCTCCGCTAGGCTACTTACTGTAACTAGCTCTATTAACAAGGTATACCAGCTTTACCAACCAGGTAAAAGCCAACCAGACCAGAGCCAATCACCCTAAAAACCTGGTGTTTTCAGTGGTCAGTTGAAAAACTTGCAAAACTATCTTACATATATTTATAGGTTCTCCATGCATGCATTTTATTTACCTTCATTGCAATCAATGATTCACTGTCTGACTCCCGTGTAACATAAATACAGGCCCTTACCATTGATCCATGCAGCCCACAACAACATAGCTATGAAATAGAAGCCAATGGTGAAAGCAAACTCTCAGGTCTGTGGTGGAGCAGAACTTTGGCCTGGACACAGATGTGTGGAAAGGTGAGAAAAGGAGAGTAGAAAGCTCTTGCGAATATATAAGTTCAACTTACCCTTAACTCCAAACAGTCCTTACACAATCCCTACCTCTTTATTACACACACACACACAATCACAAGGGAGGTAAGTTAGAGTTTGTGTTGTGATGCAAGGAGATTCAGGCAGCACTCAGTGCTTTCAGAGCTTTTGGCAAGAGAGAGAGAGACAGGGAGAGAGATGACAGAAAGGAGCAAACGGTGCTCCGTACATCACAGATTTACTGCTGCGTCTCTAATCTATGGTTGGCGATGTATTTAAGTGAGACGCTCATAAAAGGAAAAACTAGTTTGTAAGAAAGAGGCCTGGACGATAGCTAAATCAGCACAGGCACAAAGAGGCAGGCGTCTGAGAGCTATTGACCCTACATCGATCCGCAGCCTGTGCGCTGCTATTGACCAAACAGGGGAGAGACCAGGGGAGCCAGAACATACCGCACCCAACCAGAATGAAATAGAAAACAACCTCGTTCACACATACACTGGAGCACAGAGTCATGCTAACCTTGTATATGTGTGCTGTTGAGGCTTTGCCTTTGTATGTGACGGCTTGCGTCCTTAGTCTTATTTGTTGGCGCTCGGTACCCGCTTTCTCTTTTGGCTGAATGAGAGCACTTCCTTCCTGCTATCCTCCACTGATGCAGGTGACAGGAGCCCAGAGACCTGGCAGGACATGTACATACACACACGCTTGCACACACGCAGTCCAGATGGTCCCAGACCCCAGTGACTGTCAAGGTGGGCCACGACCCAAAGCGTACAACCTCCCCATTCCCATCTCCCCCTGCTTCTAGGTCTCTTTCTCTTCTATTTTCCTCTCGTCTTCCACACTATACCTTCTAGTCAAAGGTGAGTCACGCAGCTGCCAAACTCTGTTTAAATGTCAATGGGTGTTCACGGGAGCATTCTGATATAGAAACCCCTCAATGCCCTCTCTGTCCTCGACACTGCTTGATTCAAATCGTTCTGGAAAGAAATCAAGTTGATTTTGTGCTTACACTTTGCTTGAACACGTTGGTGCGCTGGTCACGTGGCTCTTGGAAATCAGCGAAAGGGTTCGTTTGTCGCCTGTGACAACAGGTGTAGAGCTGCAATCCCTGGGGCATCAGAAAGGATGTCGGATTGGTAATTGGTGAACGGGGCGTTACGTGGAACTGCGGCAGCCATCGGCATTGGTGGGGAGAGTCCTCTGTAGACGCCTGAGAGTGAGAGATGAGAGACAAAACGGATGGGGGAACGAGGCAACTAGGGAGGTGAAGGCTGTGAGCGGAAAGATGGAAAGAAACGTGTGGGGGGGGGGGGGGTGTAGATAGTAAGAGCAAGAGGGGTGGGGGTCATTAAACTGGAAACCAGGAACCACACGGGAAGTAGAATTTCAAATGATTCCCCAACAGCAATACCAGCCTAGCGGTAGGGCCATCTTGCTTGCCCTCTCTCTCTCTCTCGTTCTCTCGGAGATGCAATTAATTTGGATGGAGGCTGCCAAGAGCGGAGAGATAGAGCGATGAGGGGTGCGCCCTCTCGCACTCTGTCTGCCTGCGGTCTCACTCTTGCAGAAGAGCACTTTTTTCCCTTCCATTACGGCTATCCACCGCCCGTCTGCTTTCCAAATGGCCTCCAATCCGACAACACCAGCCCAGCATCCAAACAGCTGCTGAGCTGCACCCAACAACCTAGCACTTATTTTGGAAAACAGGAAAAGCCTTGTTCGAGACAGGCTGCTGTTGTTTGTTTGTTTGTTTTTAATTGCACTGCTCACACTTTGCCGTCCTAAGAGACCTCCTAGCCTCACATTCGGTATGACTCATAGATGCGTCTCGCTCCAAAGGCCGTAATGGAAAGAACTGAAGGCAAGGAAGAGTGAGAGAGAAAGAAAGAAAGAAAGAAAGAAAGAAAGAGCAAGTGAGGAGGAAGAGAGAGAAGTGTCATGGTACACAAAGCACGTAGCATGTAAAAAGCAGGAGGGACTAGTGCTCAAGGCCAGAGCGTGCGTCGATACGAGGGAAATTGATCGTAATCAACAGCGCCTGCAGAGCGAGCGGCTGCCCGTCGAAACTCTTCCCCCTCTCCTCTCTTCTGCTCTCCTCTATTTCTGCACCCTGCACCTTTTTCTCTGCTCATCTTCTGTAAGTCCCTCCTGGAGCTTTCAAAGTCCATGTAAACAACACACAGAATGCAGGAGATGGTGTGTGTGTGTGTGTGTGTGTTCAATGTATGTTTTGTTGTTAGTTGGTTAACCTGCATAGGTACAGGTGTCTACATTAAAAGGCAACATTATCTTCACAAAAAAATAACATATTATTGCTCTATTATTAGAATACATTTATTTAATTTAAAGTTTAATGAAAAGCATTAATTATGCAATAGCACATATTTCTGAAAATAAATATTGTTATTTGTTAATGACAATGCAAATAACTACATTTTTGCAAAGTTCTCATTTAATTATTGCTAATGTAATTAAGGATTACCAAATTACCTTAATTAATATTTGTGTATGCATGTATGCTTATATACTTTTTAGAACGAAAAAACAATATAGTCCTTTTAAGCCAATGAGTGTTAAATCTGTGACATCATTTCCTGTTATGCCATTAGTTTGCACAGTTGGTGGAGAGCAGCTGAGGCATCTGGCTCAAACTGTGGCTGTGAATTCTGAAACTGTTTTGTCCTTTAAAAACATATGTTGCTAACAAATTCCAACATACTGACTACAACAGTTGCCAGCTTAATTACACTTAAATTGTTAAGTTTTTGGCCTCCTTCGGAGACCAATGGCTATGTCTAAAAGCTAAAAAATGCTGCCTCCACAGGTAACATATAAAGGTAGCAAGGCAACAAAGCATGTCATACCGTCTACTGAGATCTGATCACAACATGCATCCTTCCCTGCCTGTGATATCCCACAATGCTGTGCATTTAATTCCAGTGGTTCCAACCTTGCGTACTTATGCATTATTCTATGTCCGTTTTTAGTATAGTGTGATTAGTGTGTTCAAACTCAAGATTCCAAAAGAGTGGAATTTGGGATATTTTCATGCACTGTCACAGCTTTAATCATGTGCTAGAGGGGAGGGCAGGGGCTCCATTGCAAAAAAAATTCTAGATAATTTCTACACGGTTGAGTACATAGTGAATAGAATAAGTGTATAGTGTATAGTGCGTGATTTGGTACACAACTCATGACAGTTGAGCTAAAAAAAAGTCTAAAAGTTGATGGTCAGTTTGTGTGTAAATGTATGTTTTTTAACAATTTTCAACTTTTACTTTCATCTGTAACAAGAAATTAGTATATTAGCCTATTAATTAAATAGTGGCTTAGTTATCAACAAAGCGCTCCGTTTTTATTTTATTTTATTTATTTAGATCATAAGACCAGTATACTGCCTTATAAGTCTGTCGAAATCAGTGTCGGGAAGTAGCCTACCTGCAAAGTCATTGTTGGCCTTCAAATTGTTCAAATTGACAGATGTTCAAATGTTCAAAATTACAGATTTGTAAAAACGCATTTAGAAATATTTTTCAGTCCTAATCACACTGACTGAAGCGTAAAACATTCCACTTCCTTCCTATAAAAGTAAAAAAAAAATATATATATATATATATATATATATATATATATGGAGAGGCACAGACGCGGGGAGAGAGAGAGAGAGAGAGAGAGAGAGAGAGAGAGCGAAATAAAGAAAGAAGCTGTGTATTAGAAAAGGTGAAGGTCCAAGGCTTTTACGTTTCCGCTCGCTCACTCACTCTCTCGCTCTCTCTTCCTCTTCCTCCACACACCATGGTATAATTTCTCATTTGAAGACGCTGGCATACCTGGCTGTGTGGCTGTGCTGTTAAAAGCACCGGCCCAATTATAGCATAACACCTAGCCTTACGGTTTCCATGGTTGCGCGATGTATCTGTCCCACGGGACGCGGCGTGGAGGAACGAGCGTCTTATCAACCATCACCCTGGTAATAACACTCCCCCGAGCCTCCGCGCCTCAGCCAGGCCTTAACGAGAAGCCCGGGTGAAATCTCTCCTCCGCTTCAGCGCCAGCCATTGATTTGAGCTTAATCTGTTTCTGCGGGTGTGCTTGCGTGCGCGTGTGTGTTTGTGTGTGCGTGATTGTGTGAATGTGTTTAGGGGGGTGAGAGGTACCATTTATTTAACTGAGATTCTCAAGTTGCACTTATTCGAGTTTCTGTTAATGCAAGCTCTAGCTTGAGAAAAAAAATAAGAGTTGGAAAGTGACAGGGAAAAAATCTGAGTTATCTGATTTTGCTGTTATATTGCTAGTGGTTTTACCAATTTAATTAGTGTGTAATCTAGATTGATATTTGTATATTTTATATATAAAAAAATTGTCTGCTTAAGTCAACAATATGCAAAAAAAATGCAATAGAAATATATTAACAACAATAAAAAAAATTGCATTCACAAAAATTTTACATTTAGTCATAAACTATTCCTAAATGATTTATCATTAATGGCTATCATGTTAAAATAGTTATACACAAACACACAATTATAATTATTTTAATGATGTTTATTTTATTTTTATTTAGCTTGACAGCTTCTGATCGCTGTATGCTTTCTTTGTATGGCCAAGAGCAGTGTTTACTTTTCATTCAGCTAATGGAAATGATGTAGAAGAAAAAAAGGGATTTGCCTTGCATTGCACTTCCCTGCAATGGCTTTATATTCCTGGTATATCATAGTATTCCCTACAGAGCAGTAGGTGGGTAGAAATATGTCAATCTTATTTTATTGGAAGTTCATACACTACTGTCATGTGCTCTTATAGGATGTACGTATATACTGTATATCTACCATATGCACCCTAGGCAATACATGCTTCATGCATGTACTGTAATAAAACAATGCCCACCTGTCATTGTTTACGAGACGAGTAACTGTCTGAGGGGACATCTGTCAGCTCACCAGATGTGAACATATTCTGGTGCAGAAGAAACTCGCCAATTTATAAAACAGCTTGCAGATACTGTGTTATGGTTTTGAGGTGTATTGTTACGTACAGTTGTGGGGTCTGTTAATGTGGAGAACTCCACAGCGATGGTGACGTGTCTTCCTCCACTACAGCAGCTCATTGGGTTTGCTCATTCACTCCTCACCCTCAGCCACAGGCCCAGGCCCTCAGGCACTCTGCCTCCCACAGCGCTGGAGCCTCTCCTCTTCTCCCTCTTCCTCTCGCTCTTCCACACCCTGAGGAGAATAGTCAGGCAAGGTTGCTGCTGAGATCCACACCCTAATTCAGTTATAAAGTAATCAGTGTCCCAGTTCCTGGTCAGAGTGGTCAGATTCACTTTTTTTGTTGGGTTCAACTTTTTGGATAATGTTTGGGTAAATAAGATTTAGCTGCTACATGCAAATTTTTTTTTACATTTATTGGCTGTAGTCTTCAAAAAGGGAGTTTTACTCTATTTTTTTATTTATTTATTTATTTTCAAAATTGGTCCTTATACTAAAGTGTTACCCAAATATTAAAACATTCTTAAATTTAGAAACATTTACTTGAGAAGCAAAATTACATAAGATATTAACAATGGTTTTCTGGGGGGATTATTATTATTTTTTTAAAAAAAATTTTTGAGGAAACAAGAATATATAAGGGAGGGGGGGAGAAAAATAAACATAAAATTAATTAAAAAACAAGTGTTTTTGATGTAATAAGTTTATTTTTCTTATATCAGTGGTAAATGTTAAAATTTTTCTCATTTTAAGTATGAACTCACTTAATTTTTTTTCTTCAGAAAACAAGACATAATCGCTTAATAATAATTTTGCTTTTCAAGTAAATGTGTTTTGATTTGAATGTTTTAGATATTTGTACACATAAAATCTCTTCTTTCCGTAAATATGTATTATATAAATAATAATATAAATTATGTATTCATAATATCATGAAGTTGTAGGAACTGGGAATTTCCTATGAAATATAAATGAAATACTTATTTGTCATATAAAAATTCATAAAATGAGAGCCATTTTCCATTTATAATATGAGGACAGTTTAATCACCCTAAAAAATAATAATAATAAAACTAATAATAATTTTACTAATAATATATTTTTTATATATTGTTAAAGAAAATAATAGTAATTTTAGGTTTAGTTAATATTCTTTTTTTTATCCCAAATTAAATGCAGAGATAACTAAAAGCAAGCAATTTATAGGCTGATTTCCTCCTTTGGTGCCACTAGTGTTGCAGCAACTTTCATATTTGAGATAAAATCTTAGACATAGCACCTTCTGAGGTGTTAGAAAATGTTATAGACATGAGTACATCAGTGATCTTGGAATCAATTGCCGCTTATGCGTTAGGCGTTGATATTCTGCCCGTTCTTGTTTGCTTGTATGTTGCTCTGAACGTCTCCAGCAAAGCGGTCCAGCAGGGTTATTGGGCTCTGCTGGCTGTCACTGTTGTCTTGGCTCAGGCCATCATGGGGAAGCGAGCGTGGGGCTGGGGGAAGGGCATGCGCGTGTTGGCCGTGAGGGTGAGCAGATCAGCGCGGTTGCATGTCTGTGTGGCTGTGATAAGATTCTAGGATTCTCCCACTGTGACAGGTCTGCTCGGTAGCCTGACCCGCCACACCACAGCAGCCTGATTAACTCTACCTCACCATTTACTAAAGAGTCCAGTAACACGTTTACCCACCACAACCTCACTGACACATTATGAACGCCCACAACGTGCCTGAAGAACCTTCCTGGAAGCCTCCAACCCTGATCGAAGCATCTACAGCTTCATGTGCAACCTGAGATTCACCTTTAGCTTCACACTCCTACAGGAACACAACTGCATCATCTAACGCTAATCTATCTATCTATCTATCTATCTATCTATCTATCTATCTATCTATCTATCTATCTGTCTATCTATCTATCTATCTATCTATCTATCTATCTATCTATCTGATTTAAGCAAAAGAGGCTAGATTTATGACATAGCATATAATAGTGTTTTACCATTTTATGATGGCCACCAACTTACTTGGGTTAAAGTTGGCCTATTAGGGTGCCATAACTATATCCTGCTGAAAAAAACATATTAAACTTGCTAAAGCTGGTTTAACCTGTTCAGATTGACCTGTTGGCTGGATTTAGAGAGGTTTTGTGCACTATTCAGGTGGTTTGGTCTGGGAGACCAAGTTGACAACCAACTAAACCAGCTTAACCTGTTAAAGGGTTTGTTCACCCCCCAAAAAAATTATGTCATAAATTACTCACTCTCATGTCACTCCAAACCCGTAAGACCTTCGCTCATCGTTGGAACACAAATTAAAATACTTTTGATCAAATCTGAGAGCTCTCTGATTATCCCATAGACAGCATGTATACTATCACGATCGATGCACATAAGCGTAGCAAGGACATTGGTAAAATACTCCATGTGAAATCAGGGTGGATGGGCATAATATTCATTATATATTAAATATTTTACTAGTGACCATTTTTTGGATGGGTCTTAAAATTGCAACTTGAGCTGTGGTTAAATGAGTTGTAGTAAAGATGGATCATTCAACATGGCTCAGTCTCAATAAATAGATTTGTGTAGCTGAATACCCATGAAACATGGGACTAGAAACGCCAAGGTCCTGAATGCATGTATACCTTGAATAAGTTGAGTAAGTCACTTCCAAAGCATCGGCCAAATGCATAAATGTCAACAGACATTGAGATGGATGGGAATGCTAACAGATAGCTTTCCCTAGATATATTAGGGCTTAAACTTGGGCCTAAATAAGAACAATCTTGCGGGTTCAAGATTTTTCTATTTTTAATTTGATCATGTAATTTGCAATGCTTCATTGGATTTAGAGAGGTTTTGTGCACTATTCAGGTGGTTTGGTCTGGGAGACCAAGTTGACAACCAACTAAACCAGCTTAACCTGTTAAAGGGTTTGTTCACCCCCCAAAAAAATTATGTCATAAATTACTCACTCTCATGTCACTCCAAACCCGTAAGACCTTCGCTCATCGTTGGAACACAAATTAAAATACTTTTGATCAAATCTGAGAGCTCTCTGATTATCCCATAGACAGCATGTATACTATCACGATCGATGCACATAAGCGTAGCAAGGACATTGGTAAAATACTCCATGTGAAATCAGGGGTTCAACCTTAATTGTATGAAGCTATGAGAAAACTTTTTTTGTGCACCAAGAAATGAATAACATAATTTATTCAGCAGTTCTTCTCCCTGAGTTACCTTCTTCCACCATTTTGGAGAGTACCCCAGAACGTAATCAACGTAATCAGTTTTGTTTACGTTCAGTAGACAGTGAAAACACGACAAGGATGTAGCCAAAAACAACATTTTTTAAAGTTTCACTTATACACGACAACATTTTCAAAACGATTCTCTTTTACACATATCTGCGAAAATGACCAAAAACGCTGTATTACTTATGCCAGGCTAGAAGTTGGTGCTGTCATCTTGTTAATAAAAAGTACCTGTAGGGAAGTAACGATTATATGTTTTATATTATGTGTCTCCGCTGTTGGTTGTAATATTGGTAGAGTAAATGCGCACTTTGCTGAAGAAGCTTTAGCAAACTCTTGAGCAGCAACAATAGTACCATGTACTCCGCCATTGTTGTGTATGTTTGTTTGCACTTGCTTTTAAAATCAACATGTACTGAGCATGTCACACCTAACACATACTACGCACGCACATGACTTCACCATTTTCAAATATTCCCATAATGGATGTTTACACGGAAATGGTAATGGTGGCGTTTTCAAAACGTTTTTTTTTTTGCCATTTTTAGTCCCAAAAAGTTGTTGTCGTGTAAACGAACCGCCAAAATGCATAAAATAGTTTCCTGTTTTTTTGAAAACTTTGCTGTGTAAATGTCCCCCAAGTCAGATTGTAAAACTGAAGTAAAAAGAAGTAAAACTGGCTTTCTCACCTCAATTATACGAGCAAAAACATGTTAGCTCATTGACAATGTCTTCTGACTTTTTTTATTAGCAGCATAATATTCATTATATATTAAATATTTTACTAGTGACCATTTTTTGGATGGGTCTTAAAATTGCAACTTGAGCTGTGGTTAAATGAGTTGTAGTAAAGATGGATCATTCAACATGGCTCAGTCTCAATAAATAGATTTGTGTAGCTGAATACCCATGAAACATGGCACTAGAAACGCCAAGGTCCTGAATGCATGTATACCTTGAATAAGTTGAGTAAGTCACTTCCAAAGCATCGGCCAAATGCATAAATGTCAACAGACATTGAGATGGATGGGAATGCTAACAGATAGCTTTCCCTAGATATATTAGGGCTTAAACTTGGGCCTAAATAAGAACAATCTTGCGGGTTCAAGATTTTTCTATTTTTAATTTGATCATGTAATTTGCAATGCTTCATTGGATTGTAGTTCTTTCCTTCACTAAAGCCGTTGTATCTTTGTCTTTTTGTTATATTTTCATATAGTTCTTTGCTTCAAGTAAAGATTTGTAACACTTGTGATTCACCTCATTGTTGACAGTAGACTTGGTTATTTGTTTATAGCACTTTAACACAGACTTTTTAGAAATGAAAAAATAAATGGAAAGAATACTTTTCAGAACCAATGCTGCTGGTAAATAAAATAAATACAAAATGTAACATAGGCATGGATGGATCATTTACAATAAGATAACCATAATGCATTTAGAAAATATAACTTTAACCAAAATTTGTACAAAAAAAAAACTAAGAAAAAAAAATTACTCAATACTCATACAAATCATGTTGTCACTTTTCTGCCATATTTCGTATATCTTTCTCTTCTATAAGAAAATTCAAGTGAACATAAATTACTTATTTTCAATGTGTCAGTATTTTTTGGATACAGTGCGAATAACCGTATAACACTTTATTCCCTAAAGTCAGATATTTTAGACGGAAAAATATGTCTATTCAGCACACGTAGGCTATGCATGCCTTTTTTGTATCTGTAGATACATTGGCTGAAAACTATGTCCTCTCTCAGGTATATAGTTTCACACTGACCAAAATAAAAAAAAACATTGTTTCTTCAGCCCAACACACACACAAACACATTGCATTCACTAACAAGCTCAGCCATACTACCATCCCTTTCTTGCTCTCTTTATCCACCCCCCCACCCCCCAATACATACCTCTCTCTCTCTCTCTCTCTCTCTCTCTCTTTTTCTCTCTCCCTCTGTGATGGCAGGACGGGCAGTGAGCTGTGTGGCTGGGAAGAAGCGAGGACGCCGCGGCGCACATTAATAATGCAGAGCCTCAGCTTCCTTCCAGCGCCGTGGCCATGGCACTGGCCCATCGCTGTCACCAGGGGGGAGCTGGGAACATTCTCTCTCTCTCTTTCGAGCTCTACTTCTTTCAGTCTCTCTCACATAAACACACACAGACATACACACTTTTACACAAACCCAACCAAACTGGGCCTCCACCTGAGACTGTGGCTCATTACAGATCCTGCTCTGATGACTGCACCACAGACCTGGGCTCATTACGGCACTGAGGACTCTATCCAGCACTCCAGGCCTGCAGCTGGTACCTCCACCTCTCTCTTGCAGCATGACGCTTTGCTCTTCTGTTCGCATAATCCGCATACTTTTACTTCCACCTGTCTAACTTGGTCGTAAAAATGTAGTTTTATTAGTTCACATTTGCGGTAGGCCAACCTTGTTTCTTGGATGCAGGGGTGTTACGACGACTGCGATTTCTGCATTTATTCCAATTTAATCATTACTTTTCAAAGTCTCATTACTCAGTGTGTCCCATAGGTATCGCTTGACCCTATTTAGGGGGGCTTTCGTCCGCCGTCTTTCATCTCAGACCCTCTAAAAAGCTGCAATTAACTCGGCTGCTGCAGAAGCTGTCGGAGGCTAGTTCACTCCCCTTACCAGTCGTTAAAAAGTTTGCTACATTAAGTATTATTCTTCCCGCTAGTCAGTGGTGGTCCTGGTCATAGACGATATAGGGCACCAGTGAGATCTCTCATCCGCCTGCATAAAACTATGTTAAAAATGCAGGTAATTTGAACATATTTTTATTTTATTGTTAATTTTAATTAAAAACATACTCCACCCAAATGAAATTTCTATCATTATTTCAATGTACATGTTTTTCCTTTTTTTCTGTGGAAGTCAAAGGAACATATTTGAAGAATGTTGGTAACTAAACAATTTCGTTTCCCATTGACTTCCATTATATTCTTGTACATACAATGGAAGTCAATGGGCACCAAAATGGTTTTGTAAGCAACATTCTTCAAAAGTATCTAAAAGAAAGAAATGAGTACATATTTGGAATGACATGAGGGTAAGCAAATAATGACAAAATTGTTGGGTGGAATATCCCTTCAAGCAAGATTTAATCGTGCAACTTGTACTTCAGGAAAGAAATATCCCTCTTATAATGCTTTTTAAAATAGTTCCTACACCCCTGATTGTATGTCTTACTTATTAGACAATGAGTTTTAAATTTGACCATGTCCATAAGGCTTATGGGGTAGCGTAATATTTCATTTTTGACAGGTATAAAAACAAGGCTGTGAGGGATTGCAGCACAGTGCGTTCATACCAATTGTTTGGAATGGAAACGTCTTCCTAAAAAAAAAGAAAAAACATGTAGTTGACAAAACAGTTTTGACTGTTTGACAATTTGTTGATAATTGATAGTTGATGATTGACACAATCTTTATACAGGACCTTAATACAGTGCAACTGCACGTCTGTCCCTCACAGACACGTTAAATTCAACATGGTGTCTTACCTGATTAAGGTCTATGAACATAGATAATAATTCTGTAGTCAATTCTCAAGTCCATCCTTGAAAGTTTATACACACAAAAATCCAAACACACAATCCATGTGAATGATGCAGCCACCCCCTATTCTCTTTTGCATGGTGATCTTCAGAGCAAAAAGCTCAAAAGGTGTTTGAGCTGCCAAAAGAGCCTTACCTTCCCATTTACCTTACCACTGATTAGCTTTCAAAGACTGCTGGTCAGAGACGTTGGCTGAGTATCAATAATTCATTGTCTTTTAATTGTGTTTTTTTACCTTTAAATGTCAGACCGTACTGTACAAAGGAATGCAAAGATATTAAGATCAGTGGGCCACAGACCAGAAGCCAGAAGCACACTCTTCTTCATTGTCATTGCTATAAATGTGTCAGATATTAAGTAGAAGAAGATGAAGAAATCAAAGACTCTTGATAAAACATCTTTATCGCATCTCAAAATGACATATTTTGTCCCATTGCTTTTTATTTTACTGCTTGAATGGAAAAGGGAACGACCTAGAGGATTCTGCGAACATTTCCATATTGTTATAATTTGTTTTTGTACGTTTGTTGCTGTTTCTTAAAAAAACATGCAAATAGACAGACGTCAGAGCTGTAAATTTTCGACACAAATACATGCATTTGTTTTTATTCACAAAACCAGCCCATGGTTCTAATCCAATACAAACATTGCTGCTTTTTTTAAAAGATGTAGCTACCGGCAATGTCATGAAAACAAAACAAAAAAAGTTCAATCTTTTTCAGTGCGTTCGATAGAGCCGACCAAGCGCTGTGGAGGGCTCCGTAAAGATTCAGACCTGTACACTGAGAACAATAATGTGACGAGCCGTAATAAAATGTAACATCACGTGGAACGTGATTCGACGTGATACTACGCGACATGATATGATGTAATCTGACATGATATAACAAAAGGCTGTCAGTACAGTAAAACAAACTGAAATATTTAAAGTTTGGAGCTTCCAGTAGTAACAACCCTACAGAAACAATGACAATTTTATCGTCCAAGTCGTCGTCAGAGTAGGGTTTTTTATGATGCATATTTGTTCATTCAGAAAACTGGATTTGTAGTTTTTGGAATATTTACTCTCCATTGAAAGACAAACATTGATCAGTTTTTAAAACTCTAAATTTAAATCAAACTAAAAAAAAAAAAAAGAACAAAAACAGAAACAATCATAAAATACAGTTTATAAGTAAGAACAATGGTCCTAAATTACAATAGTGCTTGCCATTAGCCACTAATTTTAAAATATAGGCGTAAAATTTACATTCTCTACACAAGTACTGTATCTTTCCACACGTGAACAACATTAACACCAAACACAGAAATTTTGTTGATTGTCCACACTGAGTCCGCCATTTCTGTTTGTCAATGAACAGTTCCATGTCTAAGCCACAGAAAAAATCTGCTGGAAAAGGAACAAAAAGGTACCAAAATGGAAACATATAAAAGGGAATGAAAGTTGCCATAGATATTTTTATTTATGTTTAAATTTTTGGTTCAAGGAATAAGTAGGTGCATCCATTACTCATTTGATTCTTTTTGTATTGTTGTTTCATTGTTCTGTATCTTGTGATGAAGTTTTTTTTTTCATAGTTGTCTTGTGTTTCTTTCTTTTTTTTTATGTAGTTTGTGTATGTCAGCCAGTGTTGGTGCCCGAGATGATCCAAGCGAGAGTTGGCATTGCACTTGATGGCAGAGTTTTGGGTGGAGGTCAGAGGTCACAGTCCTACTGGAACCACCGGAACGCTGCACCTGTCGGCAGCATCACCTTCTTAGAGAAAGAAAAAGAGAAATGGGGGGAGGGGACAGAAATGGGGTGCATTTAGTAGAGTGTGAGTTGGATAAAAAAAAAAAACCATATAGACCTAAATTTGTTAGATCCAAATTAGCATTTTGTGGCTTTTAGTTATGTCTGTTAGCTTTGAAGTCTTCCTCTTTCACAGCAAAAATACTAATGACTCATCCTGTACTACACAGATTTTTGTCCAATCACATACTCTCTAGAACGTGAATTCCCCGCCTCCGAATACCACCTGCAACCGACTAGTATTTAGCTAATTAGGTCTCACAAGGTGTGTCCGAAAGTGCTCACTACCTAAACAGGTACTTCATTTGATGAGGAACAAACTTTGCTCCCATTAAAAAAAACATTGTCTGTACTGTTGGACTACAAAAGTCTGTATTATGATTGAAATCGAAACGTACTCTATCCGCCATTTTGGCTCTTATATCGTCACTTCACTGCCAATCATGAATCTTCTCCTGGGGCCTCATGAGATAGAACAGTGTCCATTGGATGCCCATTCCAGAATTTCATCAGAAGTAGTAGGTCATTGAGTAGTCTCACATAGATACTACGATCCAGCTTTCATTGGCTAAGGCCCACCCATGAGGCCGTTTGACCGACATGTCAAACAACCAATCACAGTTCATTTCATTCAGCTGGACGTTTTGGGGTGTGGGAATGTCGCCACAATAATAGACTGGTGTGTAAAACTCTTGAACATTATTAGATTATATGTCACGAACTTTAAATATTTAACATACTTTTGAAACTCCATTGTTTAGTTGATCCTGATAAGTGCTCATCTTCACAGTTGACGGCTTTCTTCTTTTGTGAGGGGGTTTGGTGCCACAGTATCTTTGTTTTCAGGTGGAACGTTAAAGAACGCAACACACACATCTCCCAGAAATCCTGGATAATTCAACCAATCTGATGATGACTTCGACACTACTGAAGTGTTTCCATTTTTGTGTCCCATATGCATCAGAAGTTTAGCCAACGGTCCATGGGTGTGACATCTGAGGCTGAGACTAGTCATTGAGTACTTTTCGTCTACTTTTTTATAATACTACAAAGTCAAGCACATTAGTAATTTTGCACAGTGTTTTTCATCTACTATATTATATAAAAGTATGTATATTAAAATTCAAGTTGTAGGCAATAAGTACTTTTTTGCTTACTGTTTTATGAATACTAAGTTTCACATACCCTTTTTTGCTTACTATACAATATTAAAGTATGCATATTCAAATGTAAGTTGTAGGTCACTGAGAACTCTTAGCTTACTGTTTTACAAATGCTACGAAATGACATACTGCAAATTTGACTGTTTTCCGCTTAATAGTATTAAAATATGCATATTTGGATGAAAGTTGAAAGTCATTGAGAACTTTTTACTTCCCGTTTTATAAATGCTATGAAATCCAGAATGCTACTTTTTTAACATATTATTTTTCATCTACTATAAAGGATGGAAATATGCTTATTCGGACACAAGTTGTAGGTCATGGAGTACTTTTTTGCTTAAGTTTAATAAAAACTCCAAAGTTTGCATACTACTAATTTCACATATTTTTTTTTTCCCGCCAGCTATATGTTTCACTTACTATTTTATGAATACTGCAAAGTTTGACATACTACAAATTTCACATACTCTTTTCCCTTACAATATAGTATTAAAGTATGCATATTCAGATGTAAGTTGTAGGTCACTGAGTACTTTTCGCATACTGTTTTATGAGTACTATAAAACCAACATCCTGAAAATTTCACACAGTGCTTTTCACCTACTATATGGTATGATAGTATGCATATATTTGGATGCAGGGACAGATGTGACGTAGCTAAAGCTTATTGGTTAATTCTTAAAAAGGGGATAAGGTCTTAGATATCTCCTGCTTAAACTTCCTGTTTCAATAGAAAATATGTCAGAGGACAAACATTTGACAAGCAAAGCACCTTCAAATGAAGACAATTATGTGATTCAATTCTAAATTTCATTCTACTATAAGCAGACACCATTTAGAAACTGTTTCCAGGCTAAAATACAGACTTTGGTTGTTTTGCATCCTTTCGCTCTTCTCTGCGGCCGTGTGATTCATCTAATTCCTCCTTCTCCCTCTTTCCTTCCCTGTTCTGTCTTTCCTGCCCCCCTCCTCCTCTCCAGCCATGGGCCATGGCCCTGGCTCCACGTGAAACCCAATACGCCACATTCATTATTTAGTCACCACGCAGTCACATCGAAAACCCACCACACTGCTCTCGCCACGGCCTCTTTATCTCTCCCTCTCTGTATTCTTTCAGTGCTGCACGTCTTGTCGGTTTGGCATCTGCGGCGGGACTCAGGTGGGCGCTGAGTCCGGGCCAGCTGAGGAAAAGCAAGAAGCCTTGTGAGGCAAGGTTGAGGTTGAAGGGGGCTAAAGCTCAGTCATTGCTGAGAAGATAAAGTGCCTTTCCCCCAACAGTGCAACACTACTGCGGCAGAGAATCTTAAATGTTCTCCAACACTGGCCCAAGCAATGAGCAGAAAAAACACAACCCAGCTCACATGATCACACGTGCAACAGCCCACACACTCACTATCATTCAAGCGTTCCTGAACAAGACAAACTAAGACAGACATATTTTAAACAAACAGAGAAATATATGGGCCAGACTTAACGGACTAAACTAGAGTGCTCCCATGACAACAGCTGGGCATGCGTTAATTCTGAACACTTTAATGGTTTATCACTTCCTAATATCATGTTGTAAATCGAGGTTGCAGGTGTATTTTAAGTATTTATTGGATGAAACATATTTTCATTGTCAGCCAATTTTCTTTTTTTTACTTTGGAGAGTATATGAATCTTATTTTCTCTCAGACTCTCGTGGCTGATACAGAAGATACAGTTTCAGACATCAAAACTGAATGCAACATTGCAATTTTCCTTTATGGAGAAGATAATCACAGAATGCATTGAGATTCAATACCCAAATATATTGGTAAAAATAATTTAAAAAGTACTATTTTGCTTAGTATTTATGTGTGAAATATATTTATGGTTATTAAAGCATCATATTGTTTGCTTAGTAATATGCTAACATCAGACAGCTTTAGAACATTTTTTTTTACTTTTAAATTTTTTTTTCATTTTCATACATTTTCCAGCAATATGTTTTTTTCTGACATGAATATTTTGCTAAATATATGTTGCTATTAAAATATTGGCAGAGCAATTAAAAGTCTGATAATTGCTCAAAAATCCTTACTGTTAAGACCATCTCAATATTCTGTTTTGTGCTGCATTTCATGCATATACCTAATATAGAGACTTAAATGAAATTTTAAGTAAATACTCATCTGAAAACAATGCAACATGCATACAGCTGACTGCATGTAAAGATAAAATGCAACACTATGGGTGTGTCTTGAACACAAACGCCTGAAAATTCACTGGTGGTGACCTTTGGCTTGTCACAACCCACTGGAAGTGACCCTAACGCCCAAGCCTCTTTCAGAAGCCTTGCCCACAGGCAACCACTATAACGCCTGACCCACGACCTTTAACCCTAAATCTATACAAACACTGGATCCTGACAAGGGGGTGACTGCTCAGTAGCATGCGTTTCCAAGGTCATCATTCCTGCAAGGTGTCAACCAAAAGATCCACCATCTTAATCTGTGTTTATTGATTTTCCTATGAATAAGTTACCGCTCCAATCTGCTGAGGGTTCAGTTTCCACAGGTCAGTGATACACTGGAGCTGTATTACTGACCTGAAGGGACAAGAGCACAGTTTCACTGTTTCCGTTCAATAAGCCTGAGCTAAAAATTGTGGATTGAAGGTTAAATTAAGTTATTGTGATTTATTGGGCCATTGTGATCTCTTGTGCTCAACAAGACTGCATTTGTTTGATCAAAAATACAGTAAAACAGTAATATTGTGAAATATTATTAAAATTTTCTAGTTTAATATATATATATATATATATATATATATATATATATTTATTTAATTTATTTCTGTTTGCAAAGCTGAATTTTCAGCAACCATTACTCTAGTCTTCATTGTCAAACAATTCTTATTATGAGTTTAAAGCAGTTTTTTCTTCTTAATATTTTGAGAAAACCATGATACATTGTCATTCAGTTTTGGGTAAGTACTTTTATTCAGTAAGGACACATTAAATCGATCAGCAGCAACAGTTAAGACAATAATAATTGAGCCTTTTAGAATTATTTCTGAAAGATCAGCTGGAGTAATTCATGCTATTTATTGCTATCACAAAAAATTATTCTAATATATTAAAATAGAAAACAGTTGTTTAAATCATAATATTATTTCACAGTATTAGTTTTTACTGTATTTTTGATCAAATAAATGCAGCCAGTGTGAGCATGAGACTTTTCAAAATCATGAAAAAGTATATATATATATATATATATATATATATATATATATATATATATATATATATATATATATATATATATATATACATATATACATATATATATATACACACACTGTACATTTTTGACCCTTTTGAACCCTGTTTCAGAAAGTGTCTATGCTGATCTGTTTATTGCTTTCCATGAGTAAAGGTGTGTGCTGTATGCAGCCCTGCGGTCATGTGTGCCTTCGCTTTGTGATTGAGTGAGAGTGTGAATGTGTGTGTGTGTGTGTGTGTGTCAGGGTGACAGATAGAGGTGCAGGGTGACAGCTTTTCTCTGTGTGCACATGCCAAGAAGAGACCGTCTCCCCCTTTCAGAGCACTGATACCACCATCATCTCAAATCAACCCTTCACCCTCTAATGCGACTGTCATGAGACACACACACATACACACATTTACTTACTTATCTAAATGGGGACATTGCATAAACTTCTATTGGTTTTATATACAGCTATAGTAATAAATACCACATCCTAACCCTAACAGAAAATATTTAGCATTTTTACAATTAAAAACTGTACAATTTATAGTGTATTTTTTTCCCACAGAACATGGTATAGATATACCATGATATATACAAGATATATTTATATATTTACACTGTCAAAAACTGTGCTGAATTCAATTAAGTTGATTTATTCAAGTCATCAATATTAGACTTTTATATGAATCATCATGAATCAATCTATTTTATATTGAATCACCTTGACTACATTAGGTTACACTTCTAAACATTTTAACACTTGTATGCTACATACTAGATTAAATTACACCAGAAAACCTTTTGTAACTTTAGAATCAATCAATTAATATTAATAATAAAAATAAAAAATTACAAAATAAAGTAGTCGTTGGTGGTTTAAGCTGGTCTAGCTAGAGGCTTAGCTGATTTAGCTGGCTGGTCAGCTGTTCTTCCAGTCTAAACAGCTGACGAGCAAAACTCTCTTGAAATGTGCAAAACAAACCAGCTTGACCAGACAAGACCAGTAAACCAGCTTAGTGTGGCTTAAGCTATTTTAATTTTATTTAAATATGACAAACACACACTCATTTAGTGCTAGAAGCTGACATTGATATGCGGAAAAAAAGTTTACATATAAATTGATATATAAACACTCTGACACTCTCACTCAGAATATATATATATAATAGAGCTGAAACAACGAATCGATTTAATCGATTAAAATCGATTATTAAAATAGTTGTCAACTAATTTAGTCATCGATTCGTTGCTAAATAATTTATTTGCCGTAAGCGGCTTATTTCGTGCATATTTCAAATCTGCGGTGACCAAAGTGTGGCAGTAATGAGCCACCGGAGGATTTACTCAGCCAGTACAACAGGAGAAGTAGCGAATAGCCAATAGCTGGCCTCGTTTTATGTCACGTGCTTCCCGAACTGCGTCTGCAGCATTCAGCAGGATGTGGGAGTACTTTATTTTGAGCCTTCAAAAAAGAAGATTAACCTGTAAACTCTGCACTACTGAACTGTTTAAGGGACCGTTCACATATCGCGTCTTTTGCGCGCTCATGTTCGTTATTTCCAATGTAGGCGCGCAGTATGCGCGCTCATAATGGAAGCGACGCGGTCGCGACGCACCCGTTTGTGACAAGAACTAACCAATCAGCTTCATCCTTTCCCGTAACAACGTTAAAAGCTCAGTCAAGATGAAAGGAACAGCTGATCATAGCTGTATATGGATTCCCATTTTGAAATAAATTTAGTAGCAGAGCTACTGCAATCGATTTTTTGAGCTGCAAATCCATTTATCCTTTGCTGAAATTTCCGCGTCTTCTAGGAGAGAGCGCGTCATGGTTGCTTAGCAAAGGCAGACGCCTCAGGGGCGCTTCTGCCCGAGCGTTTTGGAAAGAAGGAGAAAGCGGTGCGCCTAGCGTTTTCCACGCGTTTTTAGGCGCGATATGTGAACGGCCCCTAAGCCTTTTATTTGTGCAGATTCTCCAGTACAATGTTGTTTGCAAATGTTTAGTCGTAAAAGCTGATAACATTGCTTTTTAACAGTTAACATTTAAAGCTTTACAAACATGTTCTGTGATCAGTTTGTCGTTTACCAGTTCATAATTCAGTCTTGCAGCCTAATTATGACTGAATGAGAGAGGTAAATGTTTAAAGATATTTGAAATGCACTTTTTTTTCTAAGTATTCACTGCTCTTTTTCACACAGCAGGTTTTTTGTGTGTCCGTTTTTTCTGGACAACCTTCTGATGGATTTTACTTTAAATTGTGAGTTCCATTCAGGTTTCATGCCATTGGCACTTTATTCGAAGGATTGTTTACAATTTCACAGCATAAGCTATAAAGCTGTTTCCCAGTAAATAATAAAATACAACGCACTGCAATCTTATTCTGTTTTATCCTTATTCTTCGTGAAAATATGTTCTGAAAGATTCCTTAATAAGCTTTGTTCGGGATGTTAAACTACTTTAGGAGCTCTAAGGACTGCCATGGTGAAAACATTATTTGAAATCTCCTTGTGAAATTTGCTAGAGTATGGGTCAGTGTTCTGATTGCAGAAGAGTTCGACAAAGGATTACTAACACATAATAAAACAACTCCAGGTATATTTGTGATGAGGATATGACAATGCAAAATTATTAAAATCTCTTAAAAATCTATGCTGAATTATAAAGACCCTTTATTAATAATTTACTTTGGGGGAAAAATGGGAAAAACTAAAATATAAGTACATAAACCGATTAATCGATTAATTGTAAAAATAATCGACAGATTAATCGATTATCAAAATAATCGTTAGTTGCAGCCCTATAATAAATATTTAAAGTGATAGTTCACTCAAAAATGAAACTTCTCTCATTAATTACTCACTCTCATATTGTTCCAAACCCGTGAGACCCCCATTCATCTTCGGAACACAAATTAATATTAGACATGGACTGCAAGTGTCCTTAAACGATCAAGGTCCAGAAACATAGCAAGGACATGGTTCAAATAATCCATGTGACATCAGGGGTTCAACCGTAATTTTAGGAAGCAACAAGAACACACTTTCAAACAAGACTTTATTCAACAATTCATCTCCTCCTTGTCACCCTGGTGCCATCTTGGAGAGTATCCACTAAATGTATATAGTGTATGCTGTTCTGTGTCAGCTGCGCCATGCGGAAAACAGCATACGCTATTTACGTTCAGTGGATTCTGAGATTCCATCAAAAATATTTTAATTTGTGTTCTGAAGATGAACGGAGGTCTTACAGATTTGGACCAACATGAGAGATCCTTTTTGGGTGAACTATCCCTTTAATGTAAGAGTGAAATGTAAACAAACAGTTCCTTGCAATTTCCTCACAGATACATATGCTAACAAATGCTAACATGCAAACTGATTTACGCACATTAACACAACTAAATCAAATGAACAGTCAGTCACGCGGCCACATGCAAGCAAGGTTCTGAGATCTTGGTGTGAATGTGAGCATCGGTCCGGTGAGCCTCACGTTCCTAATTCTACCATGCTTACTTTATTTCCATTCAGACGCAAGCTTCCTAAAATAATTCCCCACATCTCCAGTCAGTGAGGTGTGAGGTGGCAAAGGCCTTGACCGTCTGCACGCTACCTCCCCCCTCACTCTCCCCTCTGTTTTTATGGCTCTCTCTGAGATGCCAGCAATGCACCGTGAAAGCTGCAAAACACCCAGTACTGCAAGATCACTCCCTGCCTGTACCCTCTCTCTTAAACACACGCACACACACCCTGTTGCTTTACCATACACACCAATACAATACACCTGTCAAACACAAACTTGAATATAAGTTCAGTGCATGTTCAGGCTTCAGTTAGCCCTGCAAAATGTGCTAGGATAGGTTAGACTGCAAGAAGCTGGCTGACCATGTTAGTCTTGCTGGGCAAACTAGTCAAAAATCACATGCTTTTAGATAGAACTACATGTTGTAGTTAATGGTGATGAGATACTAAGCAGTCTAAATAAAATAAAAATAAAAAAATTACTGGTGATACTAGTCATCGTTCTACTTAGGAGCTTTATGACTAAGTTTGTCTTGCTAATTTAGCTAGTTAAGACTCCTATGCTGAAAGATAAGATTTTTATTATTGGTGATGAGGTGATAAGCAGCCTCAACAGCAACACTTTAATGGTAAAACAGCTTTCATGAAGCTGGTTGGTCAGGTTAATCTTGCAAGTTAAGTTAAGAATTTCAATCTCATAGATACAATAGTATTCCATTTTTTATTTAACTGGGATGAGATGTTAAGCAGTCAGCATGCATGTGGCTGGTTGACCAGATTAGACATGCTTGTTAATTTAGTTAAGAATCCCATACTGATAGATAGAAATCCATGTTCTAATTAATGGCGATAAGATGTTCAGCAGTGTAAGTATGTTACTGGCAAAACTTGTCAGCCTACATGAAGCAGGTTAGTCATGCTAGTTAAGTTGGTTAAGAATCCCATGCTGACAGATAGGATTCTATGTTGTAATTAAGGGTGATGATGAGATAAGTAGTCTAAACAGCAAAACATTACTGGTCAAACTAATCAGTCTGCATGAAGCTGGTGGACCAAAATAGTCTTGTTGGTTAAGCTAGTTAAGAGTTCAATACTTATAATTAGGATCACAGGCTTTAATTAATAGTGATGAGATGTTATGCGATCTAAATAGCAAAAAATTACTAGTGAAACTGGTAGGCCTGCATGATGCTGGCTGAGCAAGTTAGTCTTGCTGGTTAAGTTGGTTAAAAATTCCATGCTGATGGATATGATTTCATGTTCTCATTATTGGTGATGAGATGTTAAGTGGTCTAAATGACAAAACTTTATTTTCAAAACTGGTTAGTCTGCAAGAAGCTGTTTGGCAAATTTAGCCTTGCTGGTCAAGTTAGTTGACTCCCATGGTAATAGGTTGATTCCATTTTGCAATTAATGTTGATGAGATGAAATCAGGTCTAAACAACAAAAATGTAACCGGTCAAACTAATTAGTCTGCATGAAGCTGGTGGATCAAAATAATGTTGTTGATTAAGCTAGTTATGAATCCCTTGATTATGGATAGTATTTCATGTTCTAATTAATGCTGATGAAATGTTAAGCAGTCTAATTAGCAAAACATTACTAGTGAAACTGGTAGGCATGCATGATGCTGGTTGACCTAGTTAGTCTTGCTGGTTAACTTGGTTAAAACTTCCATGCCAGTGGATATGATTTCATGTTTTAATTAATGGTACAAAACTGTACTGGTGAAATTGGTCAGTCTGAAAGAAGCTGGTTGACTAAGTTAGTCTGGCTAGTTAAGCTAGTTAGGACTCCCACTGTAATAGATTGATTCTATTTTGTAATTAATGTTGATGAGATGATAAGAGATCAAAACAGCAAAATGTATTTCTCAAAAGATAAATTTCAATCAATGTTCTTGTATTACAATATGTATTATATACAGTATGATGACCTCTTCTACAAAACCTTAACAATCTTTAGGTTTCGTCAAGACCTTAACGTGGCATTAATCTGTAGCTAACAATATGCAGAATCTATCCATTTAACTTGTATTCACAAATTTGAAAAAGAAGTATCAATTGATGTGTTGTGCTCGGTTTGGTTTACACTGCACTGTTTCAACTCCATCTAGTAGCAATAAAACAGCAGTTGTAGCACATCTCAGACACTTAGTGCAAAACTATTCCCATCATAATAGGCGCTGGAATTAACATCTATTTAAGAAACCATAAACCGACAGCGCTTTATGTTTTAGACACATTTTAATCACATGGGCTCCCCGAGACGCCATCAGACGTGACCTTGTTTGACTCCACACTGACTGGACAGCTGGGGGAGCAGACAAGGCATGGAATTATTAGACCATTTTTAATGACTGAAATGTTAGTGACACAGCATCACCCTGCCATTATTATTCTTACGGATGGTGTTTCAATGACTCTGTAATCAGCAAACAAAACAACAACAAAAAAAATCATAATAAATTGATGTAAAGGTTTTATTTATGTGGAAGACATCAAATGGACAAATCTATAATCTCTGTGAATATAGCAGATGTCTGTTGAAACGAAACATGAGTACCTTCAAACTAATTTAATCATTTGTCATCTTTTTTATCTATAAATAACCTAATACATTAGGCACAAAAAAGACTAAACATGAGGAGTGTGAAAAGAAAAAACTATATATAATAGCTGGAGACACAACTGAACAGGTTGTAACTGTATTTTTTTCTTCCAGCCAGACAGTACAAGCATACACTGTCTACGATCTGATAGACAAGCAAGAGTCACAACAGATCAATTCATGTCAAACTCTAATTAAATTGAAACTACTGATATATTTCAGGATGTACAATATTTGACCTTTTTATTTGCACCAGGTTGTTTTGTTTGTGGGAAGCTTTTATTAATTACACAACCTATCTTCGTGTTTTTGAAAGAAGTCTCTTGTGCTCACCAAGCCTGTATTTATTTAATCAAAATGCAGTAACAACAGTAATATTGTGAAATATTTGTAAAATTTAAAAGGACTGTTTTCTGTTAGAATATATTTTAGAATGTAGATGTAATGAAACTGTGATACACTACCATTTAAAAGTTTGGGGTAAGTTAAGGTAAGTTTTTTTTTTCTTCCTATAGATGTAAAAGGGACCGTAAAGACATTTATTTATTCTTTTAATCTCACAAAATATTTTTATTTCAAATAAATGCTATTCTTTTGAATTTTCTATTCATTAAAAGTATTATTATTATTATTATTATTTGTTAAATCATACAATACAATACAAAAATATTATGTAGCACAACTTAAACATGAATAATAATAAATGTTTCTTAAGCAGCAAATCAGCATATTAGAATGATGTTTAAAGGATTATGTGACAAGGAAAACTGGAGTCATGCATGCTGAAAATTCAGCTTTGCCATCATTTTTGCAATATTATGATTTTTTATGTATTTTTGATCAGATAACTGCAGTTTTACATTTTAGCATAAAAAGCTTATATATATATATATATATATATATATATATATATATATATATATATATATATATATATATATATATATATATATATGAAAAATGTTACAGACCCCAAAATTCTGAATGGTAGTGTATTTGGTAGTTGGTTAACATTATCCACTAGACTATGTAAAAGAGCAAATTAAGGGTATAAAGACAAACCTGACAATATTTGCAATGAGGTTCATGAAAAATTATGCAACTGGATATGAACTAACAATCTGAATACTTCTACAGCATTTATTAATCTAGGCTAATATGCATTTCTACATATACTGATGCATCTTTAACATACAAACATTAATCACAAAATAAAAATCATATATTCTTGAATCAACATAAAACTAGATTACTAAATGCTGTAGATCTGTTGTAGTTCATTACCAAACGCATAAAATAATGTTGACAAACTGAACCTTGTAGTAAATTATTTTCTATAATAATACATTTTATTTCTATGAAATAGCATGCACAGATCGTTTACAATAAGCCAGGAATGTGAATTAAGCAAATGGCATTAATTCTGATTTCATGATGATTTAAAGATAAATAATATGTGAAATTTATCCAGCACAATTCGAACACTATTCAAATTTGGCAATTTGTGCAATTCGAACAACTCGGGTTGACCTCAGCAAGAAGTCTATAGGACCATCAGCCCCCACTGAAGAGAGAGAGGAGGGGTGGGCTGTTCGTCACTGACACCTGGTGCTCCAGATGACAGCCCTGTGGCCAGATGGATTACGTCGTACATAAAAACACAAAAATCACATATACGTTCACATCATGCCCACGCTACATCCTTAAACATACCACATCGATACGATTCTTGATCTTAACAAAAGCAGCATCTCTCAAACCACCAGTCTATCTCAAAACTGAACTAATGAATGAAGGGACCTATAAAAGTGGCCATACCAGAGGGCATCATGTCTCTGAGGAGTGTCCTAGTAGTGTCAGGGAGGTAGGATGTGGGAAGAGTGACGTGATGCCGCAGTGGGGGGCAGATTAGAATAAACCCCATGGTGCATGTCTCATCTCCCTCCCCCTGCTACTGTCAGTGCCACCTGTCACCCCAAAGCCTCATCTCCCAGCCTAACCCTCAGCAGACACCGCCACCGTGTACAAAGTTCACCCAAATCAGAAGCAAGGAAGGTAATTATGCTTTCTGGCCACAAAAAATTCTCTCTGTAACATTAGCGAACAAATGCAACTAAGTTCACAGAGTCTCATTATCGTTTACCTCCAGTGCAGCAGACGGTTTCTTCTTGAGCTCCTCACACTTGCGGAACTTGCAGATCTGGTGGCCTGTCTTGCGGTTCCGGCAACTGCTGCACTGCTCGCAGTTAATCCTGCGCCGGCAAGGTGGGCACATCCCACAGCGTTTCCTTTTCTTCTTCCCGGAGCTAATGGCGGAGGCCAGCTCACTTTGCACTGGGTACTCCGTCAAGCCAGCCATGTGCAGTGCACTGTCGGCGAGGAAGACTCCGGCAGGCGTCATGATGAACAGCCCCGGGTTAAAGGGGAAGCCACCGCTGCCCACACCATACGGGAAGTCTGTGTGACCTCCCACCGTGTCGGCCACCGACGCCCCTTCCAGGTCGACCGTCCCCACCTCGCTCCCACCCATTCCCATTCCCCCTGGCAGCAGCATGTGCTCCATGCCCGCCCGCTTGAGCAGCGCAGCTGCCTGGGCAAAGTGTAACAGGCCATTCTGTCCCTCCAGCATCTGCTCCAGGGTTCGGTCCAGCTTGCTCGGCACCAAGGCCGAGGCGGAAGGCTGCTGCGGCTGCTGCTGGGCGGGCTGGGGCTTGGCCGTGTGGCTCTTGGCTTGGCCGTTGTGTTTCAGTCCGTTGGCGGTCTGGGGGCACGCAGCGGTGTACTGTGAGAGGGTTCGAGACCTTTTAAGGCTCTTGCTGAGGGGCTCACTGATGATGCCGCTCCGGTTGCGGCGTTCGATAATGGGGCTGTCTTCCCCACAACTGCGCTTGTCCTGGTCCTGGTCCGTGTCCTGGTCCTGGGCCTTGGGTGTCCGGCTGCCCTCCGGCTGTCCGCCAGACATGGTCCAGCACCGGGGTGTGAGCGTGGGAGGGGGGGCGGGGTTGGGGAGGGGACGGGGCTGGCGAGGGAGGAGCCAGGCAGCACTCGCAATCCGCTCAGTGCCCAGGTGAGGGTGGAGCCTCCCCTTAACGGGCAAAATGGCCAGCCAATGGCAGGCAGACCCCGATGCCCTTGACTCTAGACTTCAGCCCTCATCCACATCTTTCCGCCAGCAACCTGTAGACTAAGACACAAAGACAGAAAGAGAGAGAGACAGAAAGATGTTGAAAGCATTCTGATTCTTAAAAGAGACCTTGACAACAAAAAAGCTGTGACTGAGAACAATAAGCAGAGATTTGGACCTTTCTTTCGCATGGCTCCAACATTTTATTGAGTGCTGTACCGATGCCCCTACTGTGCCTGGGAAATCAATATGTACATTTATCTTCAAACACTATGTAGACGGAGTAAAGCAAAAATTAGATGGACGTGATCAGTACCACAGCTAGATGCTGTGACAAAAAGCACCTCGAATGATAATAAATAAAAAAAATACCATAAAAGTAAACCATGAAAACGTTATTTCACAATTATAAATTTACCACACCAAATTGGTTTATTTTTCAGAAAAGCATGAATTACTGTTTCTGTAAAAGATGAGACAGAGTTGCTTCACTCAAGGTAAAGCAGACAGTAAACATTACTGTACAGTAAGATAGGAACCAATTAATTTGTCTTTATCTAAATAGCCTGTGTATCATAGAGAATGAATAAAATCAATATTAGTGTGAATACATCAAAGTCTCATGCCACTTCAGTCAACTTATCAATGAAGAAAATCCCTCTTAAAAGTGTGATGTCACCTGTGCAAGCAAACCAATTACCTGTCTGTTATTTCATTCATTTATTCACTGCAGTAACAGTGAGAGTACAGGAAGAATTCTCTTTGAAACTATGTACTACTCACTTTGAAGAGCAGAGCACATAAAGTCTGAAGGGTGCCGGGCATTATCTCCCATATGTATACTTTTGCTACATATTTCAGTGCCACTTTATTTTGAATCTGAATGTTACCATGATACCCTTGACAATCTATAATAACATATAGCTGCTGTGCCTGTTATAAAGATGTAAAGAGGTCATTCTACAAAACAGGTGTGATTTCTGTATCAGTAGCTATCTATTGTTAAATGACTTCAGCAATGAAAGCATATGCCATCTTTTACTATGTGCTAAAATAGATATGTCTCTAAACAGAACATTTCTTGTGTGGTTTTTTCTTTCCACTTCTTGCTGTTTTAGCAAATATCCACATTTTGATAAAACAAAATAAATGAATATAAAAGCTGTTTTGTTTTAATTTGCTCTCTTTATACAGTATTTTAGTTTTAGAACCCACGTTATATGTCAACCCTGTTACCATCATGTTTTGTGCCTAAACTAATGACTTCATAAATCCAAAAAACTTTCTTATAAGAAATCATATATTCAAGAAGTTAGCTTTCCAAGGACACTATATAATTTTATCATTATACTTTTGAGAATAGTCCCCAATTTTAAAATGTCATCCATGCTATGTTTTTTAATAGTAAATAGTTGATAACTGACAAGTGAATGTCTGTAGAATTATCAAAATTTAGTTCTAAGAAGCACATATAGTTTCACGACCTTGAGTGCAAGGCTTGTAATGTCCAAAAAAAAAAAAAAGAAAAAAAGAAAACCCTGGTCAACCCTGTTACCTCCCTGGGGGCCTAATTATATCCTAGAGTTTTTCATCCCAGAATAATTCAAATGTATTAACGGTAGTTTAAGATGTCACTCTGTAATTTATTAACACTTTATCTGTTAGAATGTTTAAAATCTTGGAGAAATGTACTTTTAAAATCACATTAGCAAACTTGAAAAGGCGCCTGTTTCGTAACATAATCCGAAGAGACCCGCTGTCAATCATGCAGTGAAATATGAGACACGACAGAACGCCGCTGAACGACCGGACACAGAATTTTTCCTCATGACAGAATCCAAACGCCAAAAACTCAACTCTTGTTTTTTATTGGCTGCCCCCAGTCCACAACAGAGACATCCACAAACACCCACACACACAACCCCACTGAGAAAAGCTGAGGAAATGGCCGGGCCAGTCCTTATAAGGGAAACAAAGGGACAGGGAGGGAGAGAGGAGAGGATAGGGGGTGGTGGAGGGGATCTACGCAGTGTGTGGAAATTGGAAGGCCAGAATTAGTGGGAGGTAAAGCTTCAAAGGCAGGAGCGCAGCCCCCGCATTCTCCCCAGCTCAGGGGTCTGTGGCGCCAGCGGACCACAGCCAGCCTCTTTCTCTTTTTCTCCTTCCCAAACCAGGGGCCACACTGCACCAGGCTGCTTTACCTCACGCCTGCCAAACCTTCCCTGCCGCACACATCTCTTGCTGGGACTGTGGAAGCACCCGACCTTCACGTCCCAAAAGCGCTGAAATTACATAGCAGCGTTTTTATTCAGTATTAGCAGCAATGACTCACTTCCCATCCAAGCTAAGGAGAAAAACATGTCTCTAACGGACCATGCTAGCTTGCCATGGACAGCCCGTGGTTTCTCTTTTATCCTGGCTTGGAATGGCTATATGGCACATCTCAAATCCGTTCCACTCTTATGGTTGCTGCACCAAGCCAACAGTTGGCCACACACCACCACACACCAAACGTTATCCTAGCAGCGTGTCGCAGTCCATCCCCATGATGTACACTCTTATCCGTGTTATTGTTTTGTTTGTGAAATTCAGGTTATGATATGCTGTAATCCAAGACCAGTGAATGCTACCATTCTTTTTTAGAAGAAACCAATACTTTTAATCAACAAATGATGCTTTAAATTGATTAAAAGTGACAGTGAAGACATCTATAATGGTCCAAAATATTTCAATTTACACATGCTGTTCTTTTCACCTTTTTATTCATCAAAGAATCCAGTAATAATGTTTTTCACAAAAATATTAAGCAGCACAGCTGTTTTCAGTATTGATAATAACAAGAAATGTTTCTTGAGCAGTGAATCAGCACATTAGAATGATTTCCGAAGGACACTAAAGACTGGAGGGATGAAGCTGAAAATTCAGCTTTGCCATTACAGAAACAAATTACATTTTAAATTGTATTAAATTAGAAACAAATATTACTGGTTTTACTGTATTTTCTTATTAAACATATGCAGCCTTGGTGAACATATGATATTTCTTCCAAAGCCTTGAAAAATCCTACCAACCCCAAACTTTTGCGTAATGTTTAATTCAAGTCAAAACACAAAATGTGTACGAAAGAGGCAGAGCGGCCAGTCAGATGGTGTAAGAAAAAGCCAAGGGACAGGTGGCTCAATGTTAGCACTACTTGCTTAATTACTGCTCCCAAAGTAACCATTAGGGGGATGGAAATGGGCCCACAAAATGACTTAGCAAATAAGCCCACTGCACATAAATGAATCGATTTGCTTCCTCCTGTTTTGAGAAGTTTTTTCCGTTAGGAGTGAATTCAGTCACACAGCTTCCCAGTGAACCGGATGCTATCTGCGGTAAAACACTACCATTGATCTCAAAGCAAATAAAATGCAAACAAAGTGTGTGATGTTACTAAGCATTGTCAGCTCTCTGTATTTTGTTGTTTCCATCTGTTCCTGTAATGACTGACCTGTGTTCGCAGAGGTCTCGTAAAAGCTGAAATAAGTGAATTTGTCTGTCGCTGCCTCCACATCGGTTCCTGTCAATCATAGTAACCTCTTCAACATCAGGTCCACCTTTAAGTTAAACTATCTTCCAGCTTCTCTACACCTGTGTCACAGACTTCACTGAGGACTCAAGTCAAATGATGTGTCCTCTGACCCTCTGATTTTATCAACCTATCCATCTACAGATGTGTGATTCCCACATCCTGTCAACCACATGCACTTCACGCTCTTCCAACATTTTTGTCTAATTAAGTCACAGATTTTTCAAATTAAGTCAAATTATTGTTATTGCAGCACTCTCATTTCATTCATTCCTCCTTGACAGTATTTTATTTCCACCACATATAATTGCCATGTATTTTGCATGTGCATAAATCCATCAAGATTTACTAGCTATGCTATTATAATGACTAGTACCAGCAATTTGTCTGTCCACATTGAGCTCCAAGTGGTTGCATGATGTGACACAATCTCAGAACATCTTTCATGTTTAATGTACAATTATGAAGATACATTTTTGGAACAACAAATGACATTTCAAAGCAGTACGAAGCCACAGACATAGAAACAGTGATGCACGAAATGGAAATTTTAGGTGATATTGATTTTAAAAGCCAATAAGTAATACATTGGAAAGATACGACCTCAAGATCAATCTACCTATTTAAGACTGAATGCTCACCTTAATATTCCCATATTCAAACTTCACATTTAAAACTGCTTCAAATTTTACTAACTGTGCAAGAAAGAAAATGACATGCAGTAATTGAACAGTAAGATTTTTAATGCTTTTTAAATAATTATCTTCTGCTCACCAAGCCGTGCATTGTTTTTATCCACAATACAGAAAAGGCAGTAATATTGTGAAATATTTTTGCTATTTAAAATAACTGCTTTCTATTTGAATATATTTAAAAATGTCATTTATTTCTGTGATCAAGGCTACATTTTCAACATCATTACTCCAGTCTTCAGTGTCACATGATCCTTCAGAGATTTATTCTGTTCAAGAAACATTTTCTTCTTATTATTATTATCAATATTTAAAACAGTTTAGTAAAATTGTTTTCAGGATTCTTAGATGAATAGAATGATCCAAAGATCAGCATTTATCTGAAATAAAAACCTTTGAAATGGGGTGTGTGTGTGTGTGTGTGGGGGGGGGGGGGTTAATACATTTATTTATCAAAGTTCTGCTGTTTTAAACATATTAATAATAATACACTTTTTTGAGCAGCAAATCAGAATATTAGAATGATTTCTGAAGGATCATGTGATACTGAAGACTGGAATTTTGACGCTTAAAATTCAGCTTTGAAATCACAGGACAGATATTACATTTTAAAATATATTCAAATAGAAAGCAGCCATTTTAAATAGTAAAAACATTTTACAATATTACTTCTTTTGCTGTGTTTTGGATCAAACAAATGCAGGCTTGGTGAGCAGATGAGAATTCTTTAAAAAACATAAAAAAATCTTACTGTTCAAAATCTTTTGACTGGTAGTGTAAATATATATATATATCCCATGATTATTTGGCCATAATTTATCAGCTTAGATATATAATCTTTTTTAATATTAAGACAGAACAGCTATACTGTGCATCTCTAATTGGAAGTGATCAACAAAATGCCCTGTCAAATTTCTCTGATTAGGCCAAATAAGAATGGATTAACACAGAAGAGATCATTTTTATTGCTTGTCCCTTTATTGCATTGCGTCATTTGTGTGACGTTATTGAAAACCCCATATTGATTGACCACTCTTCTGAGTATTGGGTTGCATGTGTTTGTCTTATTGTTTGTGGTCCTAAATGGAAGCCAATTAAATTACACAATATTCAAGATAGTTCTATTGAGTGTCTAATGTGGTTGATGAAGTCATGAAAATGTTGGTCCTTTTCTTGGGGTTTGACTTTCATGTTAAAAATGACTTAACAAATAGGGTAGATGACTCAGGGTACAGCAATAGCTGATGCAGATGTGGTGAGGTTGAGGCTCAGCCGAGGGGTTGAGAACTTTTAATGCACCTGATTGTGCGCCGCGTTTTAAGAGGTGTATGCCATACATCAGCCCACACACTGCATTCTCTCCTTTGCGGCAGCACAATGCCTCACTCACAGCTGTAAAGATGGCAAGCCAGACCCCAATGCAATTAACCTAGGCCCATTCAAAAGCATGGTTATGAATGATTGTAATTCTTTGTATTCATTCAAATAGAGCTTGTGTAATCAGACCCTTAACCATGTAATCAGCAGCTCAGTTGAGGAAACATAATGACCCATTTATAGCTAATGTGGAATGTCAAAGCTGCGAAATATTGGAGAAAAATGCATGAAGTCAGATGAGTCAATAAATAACTGAAACAACTGAAAGAATAATCAGACTGAGAACAAACTGTCTTAGGCAAGACCATCATTCACAGACAAATTCATCCCGATCTCATCTGTCATATGGTCAGAATCAGTTCGACTGATTAATCATTCATTGGTTGCGTCTGTCAGTCGCTTCACACGAAATTCAGATATAAATGTAAAAAATGCTTTTTTGTTCCATCCTTAAAGTGAAAGTAATATAATAAATTGGTATCAGAGACTGCCGAAATACATCAGTCTGATCAATTCAGCTCTCTTTACTCTTCATAATCAATAATGTTTGACTATTTAGGGGTGACAAAGGACAGAACGGGGCTGTACTGTAATGGCAGTCGGCAACATTACCTCATATGATCTAAAAACAGAAATGAAACCATTAAAAAAGTGAGGATGGAATACAAATAGCTCTTTCCTAAAGCTGTCATTAGGTTACATAAACTGCAATATCCTATTTTGTTGATATTAGCCTTTGAGGATATTATTATTTGATCAAATGGAATGAGTATTGAGTAACTGACAAGTGGGGATTCATTTTCAAACGGAGGTTGAGAGGTCAGAAAACTTACAGCTGAACAGGAAAAGGCAACATGAAAAAGCACACAAAGTTGAGAGAAATAGACATTGTTGTCCTTTTCATTCTGCTATAATGACAGCTGCTAGCATTGATGCTAGCAAACAGTGTGGTTGTTGTGTGAAACCATCAACTAGCTAAATGCTGAAAAGGCTACTTTTGGAAACTGTATGTTACTAGCAAGTCATCAGATTTGCTTTTCTATAATATGTGTAAAGGATATGATCAGTTAGGCCTACTGCAGATGCTAATACTTTCGGAGCTCATGCTGTTAACGTTTGACTGACTGAAGCTGTGCTAATGTTCTGATCAATCTGAGCCAATCTGTCACACAGTAATGACTTGATGGCACAGAGTAACAATTTGGGGGTTTCATCTCTTCCTCTCTCACTGTCTTTGCAGTCAAGGACACTAATAATATAAATATTTCTAAGATATTAATATGCCAAAAGCAAAATGTGGCCAAATGTGTGAAACCTTACTGTTAATGTTGATTTGGTCAGCATTTATAAATTGGGTAACTGCAATACCCTGGGTGTCAAAAAGTATAAAAGATAAAAGTAGTGTGGCTGTGATAGCCGCAACACTCATTTTAGCAGAATCATTAATGTACTAAAGCACAAGATAATAGCTACATAAAGATGTGTCTGGAGAGTTTTATGACTGATATCGCTACATTAAAAGGAAGGAAGTCCAGTAATGGCTAATTACACCCAAACAGCAATTTGAGAGGATGGTTTTGGAAATATTAAACTTTGCTTCCTGTAAATCCTTAAAATCTTTAAATTATAGGCATAGATTCTCCTCTAATTTCCATCTGCCATATTCTGCAATTATTTTTCATATGGCAGTTACAGTATGTCTGTATACACACGTTGTTTTATGTTGGCACTGGTACAAGTTATGAAAATGATATCTCAACTGAGTAACTGGAAGATACGTCTCCGCAGCAGGCTATTTAAACATTTATGTTAACTGACAAAATGTATTAATTTATGCATATTTAGGTTTGTGAGGTCTCTAATGGTAATATGTCATGGGAAGCTGTTTGCAAAGACAGCTTATGTCTCATCCCTAGGGACAAACACACGACTAATCGATCCTCCCCCTACTGAATAACAGCTCTACAACAGACAGTTCTGCAGTGAACAAGAGTTGTACGTTTTTAAAGTATCAGCTATGTAAAGTATCTTATTGTCATTCTGTGTCCTGCTGATTTTCTGAGGAAAAAATAATGACTATCATACATCTTTACCATGATTTATAGAAGAAGAAGAAAAAATGTCATTCAGTGTATACCAAAAATGATGTCAGGCATATTTAGATCAAGAATTATTACATTTACATTTAGTCATTTAGCGGACGCTTTTATCCAAAGCAACTTATATTAAAAGACACAGTGCAGTGCAACCCCAAAATTGTAGCTAACTGTTATTTTAAATATTTACCATGCTTTGCCAATATCCTTCAAACCACTAGGTTTTACCCATTTAACAGCAAGACAATCTATCTATCTATCTATCTATCTATCTATCTATCTATCTATCTATCTATCGATCTCTCTGTCTATCTATACAATCAAATTTAGTATGATCACTTATATATATTAAAATATTTTAAAGAGTACTGGTAAGAATAAGTATGTTTTCATATATATATATATATATATATATATATATATATGTGTGTGTGTGTGTGTGTGTGTGTGTATTTTAATTAATGAATCATACATTTAAATTGTACAGCAGTTTCTTTGAGACATATTTATTTATTTTAGGCTATGTATGTGTGTGTGTGTGTGTGTGTGTGTGTATATATATATATATATATATATATATGTATATGCTTTTTTTTACACGGACCTACATGTTTTCTTTTTTTTTAGGTTTAAATGGAGAAGGGTTTCTCTCACCACATTGGGAAATTGAAAACTTGGAGTGGAACTCAAACCTGGAGTTCGTTTTTAACTATTTTCACTAATACAGTTTATTTAGTAAACATCAGCATCTATCTATCTATCTATCTATCTATCTATCTATATTCTTTCAGTCATTATATAGCCTATTTAAAAAAAAAAAAAAAAAAAAAATCATTTGAGTCAATCAGCCAAAAACACAAAACTTTTAATATTTGTAAAATGTCCAAGACCAGTTAAAAGTAATGGATAAACCACTGCCATTAAACAGCTGCAGCCTCAAAGAGGAGAAAAAATCACTGAGGTTACTTCGCAACGTCACGCAACGTCGTGTAATTCTGGTAATGGGGAGTCCAACGTAACATATCTCTCAAGACACGCACACATCTATCTCCCCCTGCCGCTGTCTTTCTTCCTCACACCGCTTCACACACACACATACACACACACACACACACACACACACACACGCATGCATGCTCTCACACGAAAGCACTACACACGGTCCACGGACACACTTGCGCACGAGATCCAGCGGACGCTGACAATAATTCATGTTTTCAGAGCTCGCTCCGCCAGATGTGGACTTTGCCGAGCGGCGTCCCGAGTATTTGCATAGCTCAAAGTTAAAAGCGCTTGAAAACTTCTCCAACACTTTACGTCATAGCGAAAGTTAATGACTGGTGGCAATCACACAAACAGTGCGTGCATGAGCGCCACGCGCTGTCGGCCGCGGACTGCAGCAGTAAATCCCCGCGCGCTCTCCGCGGCGACATCAGCCTGATAATATCCTCTCGGCGAACAATGAAGCGCACATTTTGGCTAATCCCTCCGCGATGAGTTCAACAAATTACCATAAATCACTAGCGAATAAACAGAAAATTTGAAATACAGTCCAAAAAAAAAACCTTTTGTATTTTACAATATACCGTTATGTTAACGAGCACCGCGTTTTAGTAACGCACAGGTGTGCTTCTGCTGTAGACCAAAAGTTCCGCGTCTATAACATAACGCATCATAAACTACAATACCACCTGTCGTTACATGCTGGAGCAACTATCATAAACGTCATCGGCATCATAATTTTACTAGCAAATTATCCAAGAGAGTGTTAAGTTTGTTCAGCCCACCGCAGCACTGAAATACGATTAGAATTTGGATATGCTGTCAATTGATAAAATGTGATAGTTGCGTTCTGAAGAACCAAAGCAATATTACTTCCTGGGAATCGTTATCGCGTTTTCATAAGGACAAATACATACAGTAGGCTACTATTAGGACATAGAGCACAAATCTGGGGGAATGAGTAAACATCGTCCAATATGTGTCGGATCTTTTAATTTAATTTGACATTAAAGCGGCACAAAAATACCTTTTGTCTAGACTCAATGATCTGAAACCTGGGTCTCTGCGGTGCCAGTGTACGGTCTGCAGCAGCACGACTGACAATGTACAGCACAATCATTCTCCCGTTCCCCCAGTCAACAAGATCATTAGGCAGATGACATCCCAACTTTGAGCAGACTTCAACAAAGTATGATTCCCCCCCTTTCGATGTATCTGCATATTTGCAAACACTGGCCCCTTTTTTATTCGCACCTACCAAGGCAGATCCGAGCAGAGGGGAGGGCTTCCACTGTCCGAGCGCCCCTTCTCCAAGCCTGTCGTAGAGATTGATGGCAAAAAGAAGGGAGAAAAAGCTTATTCTCCACTTCCAGAAATCATGTAGCCTTCGACCGAGCCGAGCGCGCGAGGAAGAGAATAGTGAATTATTGCTAAACGTACTTTCTGGGAAGCTGAGCGTGTGGGCTCACCAACCTTTCGATTCTCGCAATCCCACCTCTACATCCAGAAGAACATGCAAACACATTTCATAGATTTTTGGAGCTTCACGTAAAAACCGAACTGGACTTTCGGCGACGCTGAGTCGGACAAAACGCACAGATAAACAAAGACATTTCGCGTCACGCAACGCTTCTATTCGGCGACGTTTTAAATGTAGAAGCGGAACGCGTAGGGTGTTCATCGATGCGCACGAACATTGTGAAAGATTTGAGGGTTAATGTTGAGGACGGAGATTTGTGGCGGCTGGGTCCCGCTTTGCTCTGTGCAGCATGTAAATTTTTTTTCTTCTCTAGGAGCAAAAGTTGATATGTCGTCATACCGCTTTAAGACTGAACTTCCCTTCAACACATTCATATTTACCATCAAACAATGTCAGAAGGATGCACGTGGTGACTGCATGACTTGTAATACTACTGTTTGGTTTCATTTCGAGATATTTTTGTGTTACTCGAAGGAATATATTATTGGAAAAATATGGAAAACAATATGGAAAAATAAACTATTAAAGTTCCAAAAATGTCTGCGCATTTTTAAACTTTATGTAAATTATATACTAGTTATATATATCTTATGGGCTGTGATTTTTTTAATGCGTGATGCTCATTTTTGGTTCAGTTATGAGGTTATTGAAAACCCCATTAAAGATACATTTCATTGTTTTTACCCAAATAAATAAACACTTTATTCTTCTACAATCGTCATGTTTTTAATTTGTTAATTAAAAATTACTTATTTTATCATTATATATATATATATATATATATATATATATATATATGTGTATATATATATATATATATATATTTTTTTTTTATGCTGACTTTGATTTTAACTGTTGAGTTTAAAAAAAATCCTAATTCTGTATTCAACTGATTGTAAATAAGGGGAAAACTTTCAAGAAAATTCTGTATTTTTATGGGAAGAAAAACAATTCTTGCCATATAAGTATAGTATAACAGAATCCTTTTGTGTTATTTATTTTTCTAAATTTAGCATTGTTGCAATTTTGATTTTAAAATATTGTTAATTTTGGGGGGAAACGTGATACATAACCCACATGCAAGTAGCCATTTTTCTCTCATGTGACAAGAAAAATGTATAAAACAGTGAGTACACCTTTAGAGACCTCATAACCGTCAAGGTCATTCAGTGTTTAAACATATTACTTATTTAGCCAATTTATAAAAGGCATGTTTAGTCCAGGTAATATGAAGCACTTTAAGAAAGCCCCTGACTTTTTATCCAACATTTTAGATACTTTTTATTTTAATAATGTTTAAGTTGTAGGCTATAAGTTGTAGGCTATAAGTTGTTAAAGGTGTAGATACAAGTCTAGGCCTATTTAATGTGCAAGTAAATAATTTACGATTTACTTGATGGTTACACCACTTTAAGCATTAGTAGTAGTAGTAGTAGTAGTAGGTAGCAGTGAGATATTAAACGTTTTTTATTTTTATAAATAGCAAATAATTTTGTAGAATTTTTCATACTTTTTTTAAGTATGTAACTAACATGTAGGCTATACAAAGATTACATTTCTAAGAAACTAAATTTTAAGATTTTAAATAAAATGTATTTCCTCATATGAATTAGCTAACATATGAATAACTTTTTTTTTTTTAAATAAAGCACGTCTTTTTAAACGTCTGTGCACGTTAGTGACGCAGAATAAACATTATACCGCCATGAATAGCGTGGTCTGCTTTGGTAAACAGGGGTCAGCTGTGGTCGTTCAGCTCCTGGTTTCTCTCGGTCCACTCCGCTTCTTTTGAATGTCCTGTCTGCTGGCAGGCGGCCAACCGAAGTGTGTGGAAATGACACCGCCAGGGCGGCAGAGATTTTCCTTCATTTCTCTCCTTCCCGATCGCAGACGGGCTGACATTGGCTAGAAAGTGGAGCAGCTCGTCAGGGACAATCAATGCGAATCGATCGAGCCGCGCGGGTTTGAGGCTCAGAGCTGGAAAATAACGCGCGTGAGAGCGAGCGAGAGAGGGAGAGAAAGAGAAAGAGAGGACAGGGAGGGGAGGGGATGTGCTACCAATACTCGCCTCTCTTACACACAAATATCGTTTTTACTAAGCCCTCATTTCATGGAAGGCGCATCAAAGACAGTTTATTCCTGACGCAATTATATTTTATCATATTCAGCAACATTTAAAGGATATTGTTTTCCCCAGCTGTCAAAGTTAGCCTAACGAAACGCTATGTGCTTTGGCTGCAACTATAGGCTAGGTTTATCTTAGCAAGTGTGCCAATACTTCAATATAAATACACTGGGGTCCAAAGGTCAAAACCACTACAATGCTTCTATTTTGTCACCTTTCAAAAAAAAAAATTCTGTTATAAATGAAAATATTATCATATAATTTGAGAGAAAAGTTGAATTGAAAAATTTTAACATTTTCTGAATACTACTTACATTTGGTTTATATTTAATTTTGGATCCCATTTTCAATGTTGTTGCTGACTTTTAGACATTGCTGCATTTGCAACATCCAGTGGCATTCATAGATCTGGGCATTACATTATGAGGTTCTCATGGTGATTAATATAGACTTTCACATGTCAAATTAAAGGCAAACATATATTTCATAAATATTTTCTTGTACAATGCGGTGTAACTGCATGCATATTGCCATGCAGCCTAAAAAACTGATACCCAGTGTCTTTGGGTAACATTCAAAATGTCTTGGTAGCCCATAATAACACTCTGGTAATGGCATAGCAACTATGTGGTGATGCCATGGTAACACAGCCATAAAAGCATTGGTAAAGCTGTTTTGCCAAAAAGAAAAAAGAAAAAGTACAAGTGACTCTATGGGAACTGTCTGATGGAATAGGATATATATATATATATACAACCCGAATTCCGGAAAAGTTGGGATGTTTTTTAATTTTTAATAAAATGAAAACTGAAGGAATTTCAAATCACATGAGCCAATATTTTATTCACAATAGAACATAGATAACGTAGCAAATGTTTAAACTGAGAAATTTTACACTTTTATCCACTTAATTAGCTCATTTAAAATTTAATGCCTGCTACAGGTCTCAAAAAAGTTGGCACGGGGGCAACAAATGGCTAAAAAAGCAAGCAGTTTTGAAAAGATTCAGCTGGGAGAACATCTAGTGATTAATTAAGTTAATTGATATCAGGTCTGTAACATGATTAGCTATAAAAGCTTTGTCTTAGAGAAGCAGAGTCTCTCAGAAGTAAAGATGGGCAGAGGCTCTCCAATCTGTGAAAGACTGCATAAAAAAATTGTGGAAAACTTTAAAAACAATGTTCCTCAACGTCAAATTGCAAAGGCTTTGCAAATCTCATCATCTACAGTGCATAACATCATCAAAAGATTTAGAGAAACTGGAGAAATCTCTGTGCGTAAGGGACAAGGCCGGAGACCTTTATTGTATGCCCGTGGTCTTCGGGCTCTCAGACGACACTGCATCACTCATCGGCATGATTGTGTCAATGACATTACTAAATGGGCCCAGGAATACTTTCAGAAACCACTGTCGGTAAACACAATCCGCCGTGCCATCAGCAGATGCCAACTAAAGCTCTATCATGCAAAAAGGAAGCCATATGTGAACATGGTCCAGAAGCGCCGTCGTGTCCTGTGGGCCAAGGCTCATTTAAAATGGACTATTTCAAAGTGGAATAGTGTTTTATGGTCAGACGAGTCCAAATTTGACATTCTTGTTGGAAATCACGGACGCCGTGTCCTCCGGGCTAAAGAGGAGGGAGACCTTCCAGCATGTTATCAGCGTTCAGTTCAAAAGCCAGCATCTCTGATGGTATGGGGGTGCATAAGTGCATATGGTATGGGCAGCTTGCATGTTTTGGAAGGCTCTGTGAATGCTGAAAGGTATATAAAGGTTTTAGAGCAACATATGCTTCCCTCCAAACAACGTCTATTTCAGGGAAGGCCTTGTTTATTTCAGCAGGACAATGCAAAACCACATACTGCAGCTATAACAACAGCATGGCTTCGTCGTAGAAGAGTCCGGGTGCTAACCTGGCCTGCCTGCAGTCCAGATCTTTCACCTATAGAGAACATTTGGCGCATCATTAAACGAAAAATACGTCAAAGATGACCACGAACTCTTCAGCAGCTGGAAATCTATATAAGGCAAGAATGGGACCAAATTCCAACAGCAAAACTCCAGCAACTCATAGCCTCAATGCCCAGACGTCTTCAAACTGTTTTGAAAAGAAAAGGAGATGCTACACCATGGTAAACATGCCCCGTCCCAACTATTTTGAGACCTGTAGCAGAAATCAAAATTGAAATGAGCTCATTTTGTGCATAAAATTGTAAACTTTCTCAGTTTAAACATTTGCTATGTTATCTATGTTCTATTGTGAATAAAATATTGGCTCATGTGATTTGAAAGTCTTTTAGTTTTCATTTTATTAAAATTTAAAAAACGTCCCAACTTTTCCGGAATTCGGGTTATATATATATATATATATATATATATATATATATATATGTGTGTGTGTGTGTGTGTGTGTGTATGTATGTATGTATATATATATATATATATATATATATATATATATATATATATATATATATATGTGTGTGTGTATGTGTGTATGTATGTATATATATATCCAATTCTGTCATTATATACAGACTCACACACAAAATAACTGTGAAAATACAAGACCTACACAGGAATAGCTCCGTGATATGCCAAAATGTCATTAACCAAATTATTAATGTTAATTATCTAATTTAGCCTATTAAGTAACCTGTTGCTAAGCAATAAGTTGTGACATATAAATCTGTTCTCATTATTAGCTGTCAAAAATATAGAACATCAACAATACAGATTCTTCTCAGTTGAGAAAAAAAAATATCTAGCATGTACAGAGGCCACTGTTTTCTAATCCAGGTTTGTGCTGCGTTACACGTGTTGTCTAAGTTTGACGATTAGCTTTTGTTTCACTGCTGACATATTTTCGTGGTCGTGGGCTGACACGCACGGGTTTCGTCAGAGAGATAAGCGCACAATGGACGCATCCAGTCCCTCACTGACGGGCTGGCGTGAATAAATTGGACACGCATTGCTTCGTAATCCCCTGAGTGTCTCTATGGCTCTGGCAAAGTGCCTGGCCTCACCGTATCTTACATTAAGCAGACGTCAATCCGTTCGTCCTCCTTTCGCTTTTGAAATTCACTTCCATGTCGAAGTGCCTGACCGCTTTCTGTGCCTTGGCTCCGCCAACTCTCAAGTCCTCCAGAAACAGAAAATATTATGCGACAGTCCGGCACTGGTGTCTGACTTATGATTGGGACTGTTTGTAATACCACTGAAGTGTGTAATATACTGAATGCAACGCTAGTGCATAATTTTTTTAGGAATTTTTGTTCCTCATGCAACCTAAATATGTAGGTGAACAAAGCAAAAAGCTGTAGGCCTATCCAAATAATTTTTAAACAAAAGCAGGAAAATTAATAACCTACTTGTAATGTTTTGATGGTGGACCATCCTTGTGTACCGTAGCAATATTTATTTATTTTTTTAGTTTATACCGTCTCTTCACCAATTGTGCATTAATTGGATCAAAAGTGCAGTAAAACGGTAGTTGACAGCCCTGTGTTCCTGTTTTGTTGTGTTTTGCTTCCCGAGACCCAGTTTCTCCCTCGTGTTGATTGTCTTCATTAATTTCCGGTATGTCTCATTGAGTTCATCATTTAGTTCTGTTTTTAAAGTTTGTTTTGCCCCTTCCTTTCCTGTCCGGTGTTAAAGAGCAGGTCATATGGGTTTTTGAAAAATATCTATTTTGCAGTTCATAACGTAGCTATCCTTAAAAACAATCTGCAAAGTTGTTAATCAAAAATGTGCATGATAAATAAAGATATTGTCTCTCAAAAGAAAACGTCGACTCAGAGTCACCTTAACAAGTTGTTTTATTTTCGAATATTTTGCCTGTTACCGGTGTGCGTCACTGGGTTACACATTTTCATAATTCCTTCCTGCCCACGAAATACGAACAGAGTCCGACCTGCCCACAGACACTTTACACTATTAGTCTGTTTACATAATGTAGAGAAGACACTGTGTTCAAGAATACCACAGAAATACAATTCAAACCTTTTGTTGTGTGCATGTCATTTTATCAAGGACTGCTTTTCTAATCTTGGCTTTTATCTTTGTTGGCTTCTAATCTTCTTAATTTGGACTAACACGCTCTCCGAAACACAACCTGTAAGTTTTTGTGCTAATATGTGATGTACAGTATAGTGCAGCTTTAGGTTTCCAGGTAAAACATCCTGTATAACTGTCTTACTGAAGTAGTTCTGATAATTCGCTGTGAACCCACTTTTTCCTAATAGTGTGTCAATTATTTTAGACTGATGTTGTTTTAATTACCAGTACTTCGTTTTATAATAAAGAATGTAGTGTAGCACACAGACTTTATAATCATTGTGAAATTTCTGTTTATTTAGCTGCACCAGCAGTTATAGGATTAATGCGGGAGAGATCAGCGAGTGTTAGGCTGGTGCTCCTGTAATGCAGCTGTTTTGCATTCTGATTAAACAGAGTATCTTTTGTCTGTCATTCTTCAAACATTACAGACTGTATTGTTTCATCAGCTAGTCACATTAGCACTCGGCTAACGTACCCACCATTATTGGATCATTGATACTTTATCTACAATCTCAATTAGGAGTGTCAATGGTCCACCTGAGAGATAGGTGGCGGTAATGCGCTTATAAGCCTGCGATCCGCCATAATGCAAGAAGAAGAAGAAGAATGCCTCACACGCTTGCTGCTGTAAAGCACGTTCACAAGAGTTCCAACAGTTTGGACATTGCATGAACCAGAGGTAAAAAAACAACAACAACAACTATATAAATACTGTTCAGTTTCTTGCACAGACCCAATGTATCGTCACGAGCCGCAGGGTTTAATTTGGATTTGTCTGTGCATGTTTTTTTTACTCTCATAGATTCTGTTACCATTTCCCATGCATTGTACTGCTAAGAGACTGCAACGACTGGAGCTAAAAATCCTAATTTGTGTTCTACTGAAGAAACAAAGTCACCTACATATTGGATGCCCTGGGGGTAAGCAGATAAACATCAAATTTTCATTGTTGGGTGAACTATCCCTTTAATAAAGACTCCAACCAGAGACTGCCTGCTCTGCCATGGCACCCTAAACTGACTGATCTGCCATGGGTCCCGGGGCCGGTACCCCACTGGAGGCCTCCCATCCCATACAAGCCTGTCCCTAGAGGCCTCCAGAGCGCAAAGACACGCTTTCTGGGAGGGGTCAGCCCTGTGTTCCTGTTTTGTTGTGTTTTGCTCCCCATGTGCTCCCCGTGACCCAGTTTCTCCCTCGTGTTAATTGTTCATTGATTTCAGGAGTGTCTCATTGAGTTCCTCATTTAGTTCTGTATTTAAAGTGTGTTCTGCCCCTTGTTTCCTGTCCAGTGTTAAATGTCAATATGCTACGTATGTTCCTGCCTGCCCTATGTTTGGATTAATAAAGACTGTTCTATTTGAATTCTCCTACGTCTCCACACTCTTTCGCTCCTACACAGTAGACACCGTGACAGTAGTATTGTGAAATACTGTAGCATTACAATTTAAAATAGCTTTTTTATTTGAATGTATTTTAAAATGTTATGTATTGTGAACGATGCACAGCTAAATTTTCAGCATCCATTACTCCAGTCTTGAGTGTCACATGATCCTTCTTCAGAAATCATTAATATGCTGATCCTCAAAAAAAATGTATTATTATGAATGTTAAAAACTATTAAAAACCATTATACTCTGATGAATAGGAAGTTCAAAACAACATATAAAACATTTTGTAACAGTACAAATGTATTTATGGTCACTTTTGATAAATTCATCCTTACTGAATAAAAGTATTAAAAAAAGAAAAAATAGAAAAACAATGAACAAATATGTGTGTGTGTACCTGGTATTCCCTATATGGAGACCAAATGTCCCCACAAGTATAATACCAGTAATTTTTGACCTTGTTGGGACCTTTATTAAAAAAAAAAAAAAAAAAAAATTCTGTGATGTGATGTGGGCAGGGGTTAGTGGATAGAAAAATATGACTTGCACTGTATAAAAACCATGACACCTATGGAGAGATCCCCTAAAACATGGAAACCAGTGTGTGTGTGTGTGTGTGTTTATATTTCAGGATTCAGGAACACTTTTAAGGAACAGTTGTGAGGCAACTTCAGAAAGCAGTGAATCTAAGAAGTGAGTGAATTACTATCAACTAATCAGGCTGATGTAATTAAAGTAACAGAATGATAGTGACAAAAGCTGATGAAATCATGAGACCTGACAGAAAAGATGTTCTTTTCTCCATTATTAGTTTCAGCTAACCCTGACTATAAGTAGATCGGGACACAAAACTGAATTAACTCCCTAAAAATATCAGAAAGTATCGAAACCATTCAACATTCTAGATTCACTGCATGAGACTGACCCTTAGACTTCATAGCATTCCAAGCTTGACCTCGGCATTTCTGAAGAATTGTCAGGATAAGAAACTGACATTGGATGAAACTGAGAGACTGACTCTGGGATTCTGAACTGTCGCATGGCTGTGCAAAGCGTGAAACCAAATAGGGGCCCACATTTTAAGTTGACTCGCAATAGTCAATTTACTTCTGAAATGTTGGCGTTTCCATACAACAATGTATCCCACTGCTTAACCACCATAGTAAGAGGCATTGTTGTTGGAACTAACCAGCTATGTTGCTTGTTTTTTTGAAAATGGTTGCATCTCTGTTGTTTGGACCACATTGGTTCAACAATATAGGACAGACATTAGTGACATCAGGCACAGGTGGTGAAGTAATAACTTCTACTAACTCATTGATTTGAGATCTGGTGCAATTGTCATGGAAGATTATGAGTATTTCATTGTTTTTTGTTACTGGTCTTATTTCTTTCTTTTTTTTTTTGCTGTATATGGAGATCCAAACATAGGTTTGGGAAGAGCCTAATCATTTAGTCCTGTCAATCATTATTAGTAGCATATATAAGCAACATTTGCGCTGTCCCAGCAACAATTCTTCCGGCATCCCTCCACCTCCCCATCTCCTCCTTTATTTCTGTTCATCTACCTCTATGTAGTACAGTAGTGAGGTGGGGTCGAACACATAGCTCAAGCCGAGCCTCGGGTTTGAACCTCTGTCGAGGACAGCAAGCTAAGTTCGTTTACCTCTGTGATGAGTGGGGTGGGGCCGAGGACCGTGGGAACGGAGCGAGGCCGGTGGAGTGATTGGGAAATGAGCGACACCTGCTCTACTCACCGGTTTCTAATCCCACAGAGGAGATTGGAAGGATACAAAAGAGGAGCGACGACAGTGAAGGACGAAAGAGGACCAGGCCTGGGTTTTATTTTGTGTTTGGTTTTGTTTGTGTGCGGCAGTCATCCGCGAGGGGCTGTCGCGCTGTTTTGTGTTTATTTTATTATTAAACTGATTTGAATGTCTGCCGGTTCCCGCCTCCTTCTTCCAGAGATTATGAAGTTTTTATACCGTTACAACCATTAACTATTAAAACTGTATGGGCAGACAAACTTGTGAATTTATATTTTATTTATTGCAGGGTCCTCCTTATGTCATACTTCGGGGTTCCAGAATCCAGAATCCGAGCTTGCAATGCTGTTTGCATATGTGCTTTTGGGAAACACACCCCTGGCCATTTTTAAGGCAGCATAATAGATGCTTGTTTATTACAGTATATCCTAAAATCCTGTGCTAGTAGTTGGTGGAAAGAACAAAATAAAAGAGGTAAATTAATAAAAAGTAAATTAACTGAAACATTTTCGAATGTTTGTTTGTTTTTTTCTAGCAAGAAATAAGAATTTAAATGATTAAATATTTTACTGGTTATGACTAAAATGCACTTGAATTTGTACATTATATCATTATATATGAAATGGCATCGGCCACATTCACACAGAAGCAGTATGTGGTTGTCAGTCCTGTTTTTATATTGATACAGTTCCGTTGACACAGACACTGACTTGTGATCAGTGTGTACCCCTGTGTGAAGCTAAAATAGAGGTAAATGCAAAACTGAAGAGACCAGTTATAATTTGGCTTTCACATATCCCCCCCCCCCCCCTTCCCCCCCCCCCCCCCCCCTAGTTACTGTTGCTACATCCGACAAGCCACGGCACTCTCACTACACACATGTACTGTGTTCAGAATCGCCCTGGGATTGATTGAGTGCACTTGATAACGTCCACTATAGTTTACAAATGGCTTTCCCTTCAAATAGTGCCCTATATAAGGGAATGGGGACAATTTCCGACACAGCAATGTTCTCATGCAGTAAACAAATACATTGCAGAGCAAAGAGGACACTGACAATATGCTGACTAGATTAAAATGCAAAATGAACCAAAACTATTATATATACTAGATCCCTTGCACCAAAAGCAGTTATTGTAAATTAAATGATCACAGATAATAATTTTGATGTACACTGCTTGACTGAAACCTGGCTAATCCAAATGATTATATTGGTCTAAATGAGTCTACTCCACCAAACTACTGTTATAAGCATGAGCCCCATCAGACTGGTCACGGCGGTGTTGCAAAAATATATAGTGATTTTCTCAATGTTACTCAGAAATCAGGATACAGATTTAACTCATTCGAAATACTTCTGCTTAATGCTACACTGTCAGATATTCAAAAGAAATCTATTTTACCTCTTGCTCTTGCTACTGTGTATAGATCACCAGATCTGTATACAGATTTCCTAAAATAATTAGCAGATTTCCTCTAAGAAATTGGTTACTGTTGATAAAGTGCTAAATGTCACCGGGCCCACTCATAATTTTAATCATACACTAATACATTAAAAGGGTATTCTTAAGGCATTATAATGAATGCACAATGCATTATAAAAAACTTTATATGTTATATCAACTCATGAATAATCATAACAACAATTATTATACATCATAATACTTACATTTGTGGTTATAAATCTAAGAGTATGATTATTTATAACACTCAGTGAACACCATATTTAATTTACTTAATTTAGTACTCTAATGGACTGTATCATATCTTGAAATTGCTTGTTTAAAATCTGCACAGTATCTTACTACAGCTTGTGAGTGGTTAGATGTTGTGTGTTATTCAAGTGTTTTTTTTTTTTTTTTTTTTTTGTAGGGCTTATGTTAAATAATTGATGTTAGCTTAATACTCCAACTGAAGAAAATGCAATGTTTTATATGGTTACATTTTATTTTGATGGTCCCCTTAATCAATGGATTATAAGCAACTTTGCCACAACTTGCCAACCATCTCTCATTGGAGTACTAGTATGCTCAAGAATGGTAGAATCTAGTATGGAAGAATAAGTTGACGTACTTGCAAAGACACTTATGTCAGTGTATTTGTTGGTTAACCATCAAAAAAAAAATTGTTAGCATATATTTACTGTCATGGGCTATGTTCCATTCAGCTTAAACACTCCCAAGAAACTCCAGGACACAGTTGATTCATTTCCATGAAGTTTACTGGGAATTTTGTGAAACTGCAATACAGTACAATGAGATGTCTATATTATTAATCAAACTCAAATACACAATAACAGTGTAAGTAGCACCACTTAACTAACATAGCAGTGTAGCCTATATGATAAACACAATCAAGCTAGTAGAAACAACCAGCAGCAATAAACAAACTAATTTAACCGTCTCAATAATCTTACTAACTTAAAAGTAAGCAGTAACCAAATATTAAACGATGATAAATACTTACAGACGTTGCCTTAGCAAAAAGGAAAAAGGAAAAGCGATCAACTCAGAACGACTGATAGAGCTCACACATTCCTGTAGCTGATTACCGCATGGCAATTTTACTTCCTATTTCCCCACATGCACTAGTATTAAGTTACTATGGTTACAAGATAAACAAACCACACTGAACTGCTGAAACAAACACATTTTCAAGCAGCATGACACTCCCCGCTTGGGGTCTTTAAAGAGCCCACATTAATTAACAGAATCAGTCTTTGGAGAGAGAAGCAGAACCACTTCTTTAATGGGCCGAGAAAAAGCCTTTCTGGTTCCATCCTTGACGACTTCCACTTGAACCTTCCGGACCAGTCCATCTTCTCCTGGAAAGGTTTTTGTGATGATGCCCGTAGGCCATTGATTTCTCTTTGCCTGATTGTCTTTCAAGAGAACTATGTCTCCTTCCTGGAGGTTCTGCCTTTTTCCTTGCCATTTGTGCCGAAGCTGCAATGTTTTGAGGTATTCATGTTTCCACCTGTTCCAAAACATGTCTGCTAGGCCCTGAACCCGCTTCCATTCCTCTCTGATGAGATGCGCTTCCTCAAAGCTTCCTGACGGAGGAGGAGGAGCAGATCCTGTCTTGAGAGTCAGGAGCATTGCTGGGGTGAGGATGACAGGCGATTCCGGATCCGATGATACTGGGATGAGCGGTCTAGCATTCATGATTGCAGCTACCTCAGCCATAAGTGTGGTCAGAACTGCATGTGTAAGGTGAGACCTCCTCTGCTCAAGCAGCATGCAGTCCAAAATACGGCGGGCAATGCCAATCATGCGTTCCCAGGCGCCACCCATATGGGACGCGTGGGGCGGGTTGAATACCCAGGTGCAGCTCTGTGTGTCCAGGTACTCTTCCACACTGTTGAAGCCTGGATTAGTCTTGTCCATCTCCAGCTCACGAGAGGCGCCGACGAAGTTAGTTCCGCAGTCAGAGCGAATCTGCTTTGCAGGGCCCCTGACTGCAAAGAACCTCCTCAAGGCATTGATAAAGCTGCTGGTACTCATTGCTTCAATTACCTCGATGTGAACTGCCCTTGAGCACATGCATGAGAACATCACAGCCCATCGTTTAGAGTTGGAGACTCCTCCTCTTGTGCGGCGTGAGACAATGTCCCATGGTCCAAAGACGTCGACACCTACGTAGGTGAAAGGAGGTGCTACTTGTAACCGTTCTGCCGGCAGAGCTGCCATCTGCTGATGTTCAGTCTTCCCCCTCAGCCTTCTACAAGTGACACATCTGTGAAGCAGACTGCTGATGCAGCGTTTAGCTCCTACCAGCCAGAACCCTGCCGCTCGAATGGCACCTTCGGTTAGATGTCTTCCTTGGTGTTTCACTGCTTCATGATAGTGAGACACAAGCAGGGTTGCGAGATGATGTCGGCCAGGAATGATGATGGGATGAGCCTCGTCCGTGCTCAGATCTGACTTTCCAATCCGACCTCCCACTCTAAGAAGTTGATCGTGGTCCATGATGGGGTGCAATTTCCACAGGCTGCTGGAAGATGGGATGTTGGATCCTGAGTTGATACACTTAAGTTCCTCTGCATAGCACTCATTCTGGACACTCTTCACAATGCACACTTTGGCCCTTAGCAACTCTTCCTCTGTAGAGCGACAGATGTGCCAGCCCTGACATTCATTCTGGGTGGAGTGGGCAAAGGAACGAGCCACGTGGATGAGGTGCGCTATGGCCGTGAGGAGAGTGCTGAACTTGGAGAAGCGTTCAAAGCGTTGTGGGTGCACCACATCTCTGGTAACATGTGTGAGACTTGTCACCACCTGAGGACGCACTTCAGAGTCAGTATCAGGGTCAATAAGGTTATAAGTCTCTGGAAGCTCAGGTGAATACGAAGATGCATCATGGAGAAAGGCTGGTCCTTTGAGCCAAGTTGTGCTGCTAAGCAAAGCTGGTGTCACAGTTCTTGACCCAATGTCAGCTGGGTTGAGGTGCGTTGGGACGTACTTCCACTGACCAGAACAAGGTGATTGATGGATTCGTTGGATCCTGTTGTGTACATAGACATAAAATCTCCTTGTTTGGTTCTGGATGTACCCTAATACAACCTTGCTATCTGTGTAGTAGGTGATGTTGTCGAATGTTGTGTCCATCTCTGTGACTACCATCTCAGCGATCTCAATGGCGAGTACAGCCGCACAGAGCTCAAGTCTAGGGATAGTTAAACCAGGTTGGGGGGCCAACTTTGCCTTCCCGAAGACGAAGCCAATCTCAGTCTGTTCTTGGTGGCTTGTCACCTTTATGTAGGCAACGGCTGCTATAGCCTTGACTGATGCGTCTGCAAAGACACAGAGCTCTCTTCTTAGCGCACCTGCGGTGGAGAAGGACGTATAGGGGCGTGGTATCTGGAGCCCCTCTAGGTCTTGGAGTGACTGTTTCCATCTAGTCCACTCAATCTCCATGTCTTTGGGAAGAGGTGAGTCCCAGTCCTCTGATTGCTTGGTGAGTTCCCTGAGTATCAGTCTTCCATGAACCGTAATGGGTGCAAGGAACCCTAGAGGATCGTAGAGGCTGTTCACGGTTGAGAGTACCCCTCTGCGAGTGAATGGCTTCTGATCATCTTTGATTTGAAACATGAAGGTGTCTGTGCGCATGTTCCAGAACAATCCAAGGCTACGTTGAATGGGCAGATCATCAACAAAGAGATCTAGGTTGTTGACGTCCTTGGTGCGATCTTCGGTTGGAAATGCTTCGATGACTGCCAGTCGATTTGAAGCAATTTTGTGCAGCCTGAGGTTAGAAGCTGCAAGCATCTTCTGTGCTCGCCCGAGGACGCTGATGGCCTCTTCCTCTGTGCCGAAGGACTTTAAAGCGTCGTCAACGTAGAACTCGCGGTCGATGAATCTTCTTGCATCACTGCCATAGTCGGCTTCTGCTTCCTTAGCTGCCCGTCGCAGACCATACACTGCAACGGCAGGCGAGGGACTGTTCCCAAAGAGGTGAACTCGCATTCTATAGTCCACTATGTCGGAGGTAGAGTCGTTGTTTCTATACCACAGGAAGCGGAGAAAATCGCGGTGGTCCTCCTTAACGACAAAGCAGTGGAACATGTGCTCAATGTCGGCGGTGATCGCCACCTGTTCCTTCCTGAACCTCATAAGAACACCTAGAAGGCTATTATTAAGGTCGGGCCCAGTGAGCAAAACATCGTTGAGTGACACTCCTTCACATGACGCGCTGCTGTCGAAAACCACACGGATTTTATCTGGCTTCCTAGGATGGTACACACCGAACAGGGGCAGGTACCAGCACTCTTGTCCAGGCTGCACTGGCGGGGCAACTTCTGCATGTGCCTTCTTAAGCATCCTCTCCATAAACTCTAGGAAATCGGCTTTCATCTGTGGTCGTTTTTCCAATGAGCGCCGGAGTGAGACAAGACGGTCGAAAGCCTGTTTCCTGTTGTTAGGCAGCCGCTGTCTTGGTGACCGGAAGGGTAAAGGTGCAACCCAACTTTTGGAGCTGTCCTGATAGCACTCAGCTTCCATTATCTTCAGAAACTCTAGATCCTCCATGGATGGAGCGAGTCTGTGGTCGTCGGGAGTACGAGCGAAGACAGTCTGCCCCAGGCAGTCTCCACTGAGCATCATTAAGCCACAGGTGGAGGTAGGTGCAGGATGATGCTGAGTTTTAGGCACTTGACCAAATACCTCTTTCACTCTGATCTGGTTGTTGCATGGCTGAAGATAACTCGTACGACCGTTCTCTAAGATGGCTGTTTTGTAACTCCTCACTTCAAGTGGTCTGTGGGCACCTCCAAGACACACATCGCCGACGACAACCCATCCTAGGTCAAGCCTTTGAGCAAACGGTGCATCTCCTGGGTCACTTATCTGTTCTCGGACCTTGTGTGCCTGTAAGATGTCTCTACCCAGTAAGAGGAGTATTTTGGCGTCTGGATCCAGAGGCGGAATCTTGTCGGCGATGCGCTTCAGGTGGGCATGATGGTAGGCTGCTTCCGGCGTAGGAATCCCGGAGCGAACGTTAGGGATTTGGTTGCACTCGAGGAGTGTAGGCAGAGGAATGCTCAATTTCTTGTCCACCGGCTCCACAGTGTATCCGCTGGCTCTCCTCCCCGCTGTCTCTGAACGCCCCGCACAGGTCTTGAGAGTATATGAGTAGGAGCTTCCGGAGATCTTAAAAACCTCGAAGAACTCCGACCGCGCCAGGGAGCGATTGCTCTGCTCGTCCAGTATGGCGTACATTCTCTTGGACTCCTCCCTGCATCCATTTGGGAACACGCTGACGAGACAGATCTTGGCACATGCTCTGGCACTCAATCCTTCACCACATACTTGAGTGCACGTCGACTTGACCTCCTGGATGTCTGCTCTGTCCTCCTCGCCGCCGTCCTCTGAAGTGGAAGGGGACGACTTAGATTTCCAGGTAGGTGGGCAGGGGTGGAGCGCTGTCACATGAGCAGTGCTCTCACACTCTGTACATTTTAACTCAGCAGTGCAGTTCTTTGCAAGATGCTCTGTGGAGGAGCAACAGCGAAAGCAGATGTAATGCTCTTTCAAAAGCTGTTTGCGATCGTTTATGCTCTTCTCACGGAAGCCTCTGCATTTCCTCAGAGGGTGGGGCTTTTTATGCAAAGGGCAGTATTTATTTGGATCAATTCGTTCCAAACTTTCTCTGCACTCGGCCTTAGCAGTTCCTGAGACCTGCGTCTTGTGAACATAAACCGATGTCTTTATGGGCCTCTCCCATTTACTCTTTCTCTCTGCTGGAGCTTGCGTGAAGAGGTTAAAGCTTGCATCGGTGCGAGCCCTTGCCTCCATGGCGATGAAGTTTACAAACACGGAGAAGGGTGGGAAGCTAACGAAATGTTCCTGTTTGTATCTGGTACCAAAGTAAAGCCACTTTTCTTGCATGTTGTATGGGAGTTTCTCAATGATAGGCTTAATTCCTCTGGAGGTATCCAAGTATGACAAGCCTGCAAGGTAGCCATCTTCCTTGGCAGCTTGTAGCTCTGACAACAGGTCGGCTAGATCCCTGAGTCTCTGTGGATCCTTTGTTGTGACTTTTGGAAAGTTTTCTAGTTTGTTGAACAGAGCCTGCTCGACGGCCTCTGGCGAGCCATATATTTCGTCGAGGCGCCCCCATGCCATGTTCAGTCCAATCGCTGGATCCTTAATGTTGACTGTTTTTATCCTTCTTACTTGTTCTGCTGACTCTTTTCCCAGATACTTGGTGAGGAGGTCGAGTTCTCCTGCAGCAGACAAGTCTAGATCGGCGATAGCGTTCAGGAACGATGTTTTCCAGGCCCAATAGTTCATTGGCTGGTCATCATATGTGGTGATGCCTGAAGTCACCAGGCGGCTGCGAGCAAGGTATTTGATGAGGTCTCCAGTGGACGTAGAATGGCCATAGCTACCTCCATAAGGCGTCCTGTGAGCAGGCAGGTGTGCAGGAGATGAGGAATCTTTCTTGATGTTCTGTTGCGGAAGATTCCCACCAAGCTGAGGAGCTGGAGAGGAGTTGAGAGGCTGCTTGAAGCTTTGTTGTGGCAGTGCCCCACTGGTCTGAGGAACTTGGTGTGGCATAATGTCAGCGGAAGCAGCAGCTTGGGTTTGACTTGCATTGAGTGGGTGGTGTGTTGAAGGGATAACATTGATAGGTTGGTGTGGAGGATGAAGCGTTGGCGAAGCATAGTCACTCCCTCTTCTGACGGATAGACCCCTGCTGCATAGGCTGGCTTGTGTCGACACATAGGCGGCGACGAGCTGGTCTTTGACCGATTGGGGGACTGGGCTGTTAGCCTTACTGCATACTTCGAAGCCCATATCTTGTAAACCAGCCACGAGAGCATTTGCCTCTGCAATGGCAGCATCCTTTTCTTTTTCGTCATTTAATGCATCAAGATTAGCTTGAACTCGTGCCTGCTCCACTTTAAGTTCAATTTCCTTTAGCGCATGTACCGCTCTAGCTTGCGCTGCTTCGGCCTTTGCCTTTGCCATGGCGACGGCCATGCTCATCTTCGAGCTGGACGATGTACCAGATGAGCGACTGCTTCTTGAGCGCACAGTCTCAGTCTGGTTATCTCCATTTCCTTTTTTATTGTTGTTACGTTGTGACATTGTGACTCACCGCGTTTTCAATATCAGGAGAAGGAAGCTAGTATGTAGCTGACAGGGAGCTGTAGCGTTAGCCGCTTATCTCTTGGTATTGAGTTGCTCTGTAGGATGGCAATCCTTGTGTCCCTCATTAGCTGTGATGCCGTCTTTTCACTGTCATGGGCTATGTTCCATTCAGCTTAAACACTCCCAAGAAACTCCAGGACACAGTTGATTCATTTCCATGAAGTTTACTGGGAATTTTGTGAAACTGCAATACAGTACAATGAGATGTCTATATTATTAATCAAACTCAAATACACAATAACAGTGTAAGTAGCACCACTTAACTAACATAGCAGTGTAGCCTATATGATAAACACAATCAAGCTAGTAGAAACAACCAGCAGCAATAAACAAACTAATTTAACCGTCTCAATAATCTTACTAACTTAAAAGTAAGCAGTAACCAAATATTACACGATGAGAAATACTTACAGACGTTGCCTTAGCAAAAAGGAAAAAGGAAAAGCGATCGACTCAGAACGACTGATAGAGCTCACACATTCCTGTAGCTGATTACCGCATGGCAATTTTACTTCCTATTTCCCCACATGCACTAGTACTAAGTTACTATGGTTACAAGATAAACAAACCACACTGAACTGCTGAAACAAACACATTTTCAAGCGGCATGACATTTACAATTACATCAAAATAATTATACTGATATTACAATAAAAATAGTTCAAAGCAAATGTGTCATAATACACAATCATGTGATCTGATATCTGATCTTATGGCTGTTTGAGAGAATTGTTTTTATTATTATTATAATTATTACTACTTATAAGTGGTCTTTGACCGCTTTAAGTAAAGTAGCATTAGAAAAATATGAGACTTATAATAGATTATAATTATGAGAAATATAATACATTGTAAAAGTTGAATGCAACGTGTTCAATGTGTTATAAATAATCATTCTCTTAAAAGCTATAACCACAAATAAAAAAAAGTAAATATTATAAAATATTAAAACTTATTCTTATGAATATTCATGAGATGATACAACATATTATAATGTTTTTTATAATAGATTATGCATTCATTATAATGCCTTAAGAATACCATTATAATGTATTATAAATACAGGCTTCAAAGAAAGTGTTACCAAAAAACTGCAGTGGTTTACAGCTATATGACTGGAAGAGTTTAGAAGAGCTGGAAGAGCTTAACTTAACACTGCATCTAAACCAACAACATGTTTATTAGATCCTGTTCCCTCTAAATTACTGAAAGAGTTGTAACCTTTAGCAGAAGAACCGCTTCTCAATATTATTAGCTCGTCGTTATCTTTAAGTCACATCCCAAAACAATTCAAGCTGGCGGTTATTAAGCCCCTTATTAAGAAACCACAACTAGATCCTAGTGAACGGGCAAATCACAGACCATTTCAAATCTTCCGTTTATGTCTAAACATTTTTTACAAATTGTGTCTGCTCAACTGTGCTACTTCCTGCAAAAAAAAAAAAAAAAAATTATATATATATAGAATTTCAGGTTAGGTTTCAAACCCCGCCACAGCACAGAAGCTGCACTTGTTAAAATTACAAATGACTTGCTTCATGCATCAGACCAAGGCTGCATCTCATTGCTAGTTTTACTTGATCTTAGTGCTGCATTCAACACCATAGATCATGACATACTCATAATTCGATTACAAAACTATACAGGTATTCAAGGGCGGGCTCTAAGATGTTTAGATCCTGCCTGTCCGATCACTACCACTTTGTTTATTTAAATGGGGAGTCATCTTAGTTATTACCAGTAAAGTATGGAGTGCCACAAGGATCTGCCCTAGGTCCTCTGCTGTTTTCAATATACATGTTGACCACTGGCAATATTATCAGAAAATACGGGATTAGTTTCCACTGTTATGCTGATATACTACAGTATACTATATCTCAACGAGACCAGATGAAACTTCAAAATTATCTAAGCTAACAGAGTGTGTTAATAATGTGAAAGATTGGATGACCAATAATTTTCTCCTATTAAATTGGGATAAGACAGAGATATTTCTTATCAGATCAAAAAAACAGTACACCGAATCTCGTAGATTGCTATTTGCAACTAGATGGAAGCACTGTTACTTCCTCTACAGTCAAAAATCAGGGTGTTATATTAGACAGCAACTTGTCTTTTGAGAATCATATTTCCCATGTTACAAAAACAGCATTCTTCCATCTTAGAAACATTGCCAAGCTACAAAACATGTTACCTTTTTCTGATGCAGAAAAGCTAGTTCATGCATTCATAACCTCTAGACTGTACTATTGCTATGCAATGCTAGGTGGTTGTCCTGCATCTTAAATGAACAAGCTACAGATAGTCCAAAATGCAGGTCAAGAAAATATGATCATATTAACCCAATTTTTACAGTCTCTGCACTGACTACCTATCAGTTACTTACCTATAAGGCCCTTAATGGTTTAGTTCCTGCAACTTAATTTTCAGTAAAGCTGCTTAGCAACGATTTGTATCCTGAAAAGCGGTATACAAATAAACTTGAATTTAATTGAATGGAATTGAATTGAACAAGACAGGACAGGTTTCTTTTGCTGTGAAATTGTGTCATTTTTAAGAAATTCAAAAAATTAATACTATTCTATTGCATTTTAATGTGTCACGTCACATCGCTGTAGCACCTCAGTTCAAGCAGCACATGAACAGGTCATATCGTCCTTTTTACTACCAGTTACTTCACGAAATAAACATGAATGAACATGAATGATCAAAAGTTATGTAGTTCTGACGTCAATACACACCATTTTTTAAGTTCAAGTCTGTCAGTTAAACTCCCTGTAAAGGGTGAATGAAACAAATTTTAGAAAAAGACCAATCAGAATTCAATATATGTTGTGATGACATCATTGCTTTTGGTTGGATTTTGCATAGATATATGTAGATGCCACATTCGACCACTCCAGATATGTTGACACATCTGCTATCTTAGAACGGTCTATGTCGTCATTCACAGTAACAATCAATGAGTTTCAAAACATTGTTCAGAACTCATTACAACATTGTGCAGCATCTGGTTGTAAAACTGCCTAAATGTAAAAAAAGTTTTTAATATGCATTAATATGGATTTTAAACTAAAGTACCTTTTAAATGCCTTGTCAGCTATCGGCTTTGTCATGTTGTATTTAAAATTTAGTTTGAAGTTATATACTGTAAAAAGACACTATGAAGATACAATACTGTAACAATACTTTACTTAATTGTTTCCAAATCAATATTAGGATTAAACTTTCTGAATATACTTTTTTAAAGAATAAAAATAATAATAATAATAATTTAATCTGCACTCAACAATGGCAGAACTTTTCTGCTGCACACACTGACAAAATGTCTTAAAAATAATTTTAAAAGTAACCTTATGATGTCAAAACAAGTGATAAATGTACAATTGTGTACTGCATGTGCAGTATTTAACACCCCCTTGTCAGAATCTTAAGACCCTAAACAGATAATATAACAAAATCTATAACAAACAACAAAATCTACAATAAGGTCCCATTAGTCAGAGTTAGTTAGTGTGTTATAACATCAACTTATAATCCTTGTAATGTTAGTTCTCAAATACAAACGTTCATTGTAACTTCATGTTAGCTTATAGGTCCTGTAAATAATATTAACAGATTTAACTTTTAATTTCAATAATGTATTAAGAAATGTTTAAGTTAACATTAACTAAGATTACTTGAAGCATTTTCATTGTTGGTTCATGTTAATAAATGTTAACAGCTAATAAATGGAATCGTTTAGTAAAACTTTATGCTTTTAATTCATATTGCTAAATTTCCCAATTACAGGTATCCACACTAGAGATTAGGAAGGAAAGAAATCGTTCACCCTTAACTTCCATAGTATGGGGGAAAATACTATGGTCATCAGTGGGGACCAGAAACTGTTTGGTAATGCATTTTGAAGAATGTTGGTAACCAAAGAGTTGCTGGTAGTCGTTGACTTCCATATTATGGGGAAAAATACTATGGATGTAAATGGGGACCAGAAACAGTTTGGCAATGAATTTTGAAAAATGTTGGTGGTAACCAAACAGTTGCTGTTAGCCTCTGACTTCCAGAGTACTTTTTCCACCATGCTATTGATAGCTTTCAGTCACATGACCGGCTCGAAGACCTTGAGGGCAAAACATCCATAGAACTGCAGCACAAAAAAACTATCAATTTTCCATCTGTTTCACAGCCTCAAATATTTAGATCCCCTCTAAAAAGAATAAAACAAAGGTATGTGAACAAAATGCAAGTTTTTGCCATTTGCAATCCATATTAAGCACCCGCGGCAATATTTAAATCATTAAACAGTGCGACAAACATTGTAAAAGCACTGAAAGTGCCTTAATATATTTAAAACAGTAATATTAAAAGATAAAATTCAGTAATCACTATATTTAATGATAGTTTACATAGGCAAGCAGATGAGGCTGGAATATGAATGCAATCCGCTTAATGGTTCAGTGTTTTCCTTAAAGGGTTAGTTCATCCAAGATTGAAAATTCATCCATCTTCTACTCACCCTTGAAGCATCTTAGGTGTATGTGACTTTCCTCTTTCAGAATAATCCAATCGAAGTTATATTAAAAACTGTCCTTGCTCTTCCAAGCCTTTCAATGGGTGTTTGTTGTCAACAGTTCAGAAGACGTGAAATAAAGTACGCACATCTGTAATGAAACCTCCCTCAAACGCCTCCAGGGGGGTGAATAAAGGTCCCCTGTAGCGAATCAATGCGTTTTTGTAAGATAAATATCCAGATTTCAAACATAATAAACACTTTTTTTCTCACTTCTGCTAACTGTTGGGAACCGGAAGATATGCAGGTGGATGTTGTAGTTCATAAGCTCTGCGTGGTTAGTGACGAGCGCGGAGAGAGAACAAAACAAAACACTGGTCACAAATTAGAAGCACAAAATGAGGATTTGTAAAGAAAAACGTCTGAGGAATTCAAAATAAGCCAAGAGGAGATTGGTTTTCCTTTGCTAAAGTAAGGAAACTTTGTTTCCTCTGCTCCTACATTTCCCAGAGGCGTGACGCATATGTCTTCCATCTTCCGCCTGCACGTCTTCTGGTTCCCAACAGTCAGCAGAAGTGAGAAAAAAAAAGTGTTTGAAATCTGGAATCTTTTGAGGCTGATTTATACTTCTGCGTTGGACCTTTACGCCGTAGGCCAGTGGTTCCCAATCCTGGTCCTGGAAAAACCCCAACACTGCACAGATGTCTCCCTATTCAAACACACCTGATTCAACTCATCAGATCATTAGAGAAGACTCCAAGACCTCAAATGTGTTTTAGATAAGAGAGACACCAAAAATGACATTTCCATAGTTTTTCCATTTTTCCTCCATACCATGGAAGTCAATAAGGACCAGAAACTGTTTGGTAATGCATTTTGGCTATTTTCTTTACTTTATTGGTATAGGACAGTGTAGAAGTTACAAGATGCAAAATGTGGGAGAAAGAGAGAGAGGGGGCGGGATCAGGAAAGGTCCTCAAGCCCGGATTTGAACTCTGCACCCATAGTGCAATGGCGTTATATGTCAGTGCCCTTCCTACAAGGCTGTCAGCATCGACTGGTAATGCATTTTGTAGAATGCGGTAACCAAACAGTTTGAACAGACTTCCATAGTATTTTATTTTCATACTATGGATGTCAGTGGGGACCAGAAACTGTTTGGTCACCGAAATTCTTCAAAATATTGTTTGTGTTCAGAAGAAGAAAGAAATTCATACAGGTTTGGAAACAGCTTGAGGGCGAGTAAATTATGACAACATTTTCATTTTTGAGTGAAAATTTCTTTAACTAGATGTTTAAAATACCAAATGTGTGTCCTAAAAGTGATGGCAAAATAGAAAATACTGATCTGTCTGTTTGGCTGAACATTGCCTGAAAGAGAAAGAGTGCTCTGGTAGGGAGCAACGCATGACACAGGAGAGGCCATGGTGGGCGCACTCGCCCCGGGGCTTCGGCCACACTCAGATCTTTGTTGCGTTCGCTCTGCGTGAGACGAGGCAGAGGCACTTTCCTGGGAGAGTGAGAGAGACAGGGAGAGGGGGGTATTAGTTTTACTCTGCCCACTGCCTCCCACTCCAGCTGCATACATGACTAGCACCGCAGGAGTGCCCCAGAAGACTGCCCGAAAAAGAAATGCCAGAGAGCGAATAGAGGAAGATGTCCGGTTTCGCAGACGCTCAGGAATGTTGCAAGCTGTGTGAGATTTCCAAACAAACACCGCAGTGCTGCTGTCTCCACTCTGCCCCGAGGCACAGCCCAGCGCTCCTTTACACGCTCACCTCCCACAGCCACCTCAGCACAAGTTTCCCATCAGTCTGGATGATCTGTTTCACTAATGCGTCAATTGTTCAGTTGTTGTTGTTGTTGTTTTTTGCAGTGCTGTGTAATGCATACATTGTTTACTCTGGCCTGTATCTAGCCTCTTTCCCCCATCCAAAGTGTTAGATTATGGGACATGCAGTACATTGACTCTCCCTGTGCATTCAAGAGCATATGGTTGTCTTTGAAAAGCCGACCCTGACAGGATGACAGGCAAAAACTTCTGCTGTCTCTCTGCCTTTGACACAGTAGTACAAAAGAGAGAGAGAGAGAGAGAGAGAGAGAGAGAGAGAGAGAGACCACAAAGCTCCATCTGAACCCTCATGCACAGAGATCCATCTGAAAACTGGCAGGCAAAACAAAAATGAAATAGAGGAGGAGGAACTCAAGAGCCAAGTGACTACGACTGTCATCAGAAGAACAGGTGTGGCCAAATACTGATGTTTTCAGGAGATGCTGATGAGACAGATCCTATAGTACCATGTAAAAATGTTTGCTCTCGTCTGGGATTCCTAAACATTAAACATCAGCCCAACAGCCCATGTTAAAAGTGTCAACCATGCAAATGACTATGAAACAAAGAACAGATGCATAATGATGTAGCGAAGAAGGAATCTAGCGATCTAGTCATTTAGAGATGAGAAAAAACTGCAATGAAAGATCACCATCTAGTGGTCATTTGGCTATATTGCAGATTTAACAGAACAAGTTACAAGTTAAAGGGTTACTCCACCCCAAAATGCAAATTTTGGCATTAATCACTTACGTTCCAGACCCGTGAAAGCTTTGTTTGTCTTCGGAACACAATTTAAGATATTTTGGATGAAAACCTGATCTGAACAAAAATAGTGCATAGGCTGCTTACGTTTAGCGGATATTCAACAGTGATGCGGAGAGACACAGAGGAGACAAATTGTTGAATAAAGTCGTTATTTTTGTAATCTTCACATACAAAACATATTCTCGTCACTTCATAAAATTCTGACGATGTCTTTCATACTTTTCTGGACCTTGACAGTGTTATTTACTTGGCAGTCAGTGGGACAGTCAAAAGCCTCCCGGTTTTCATCCAAAATATCTTATCTTGTGTTCTGAAAACAAACAAAGCTTTCAGGGGTTTGGAACAACATGATGGTAAGTGATTACCCTTTTAATGAAGTGATTGCTGTTTAAAATAAATGCTTTAAAAAAATCCATTAATCAAAGGATAATAACAAAAATGATATATTAAGAAAATATTAAGCAGTACAACTGTTTATATAATAAATAATTATAAATAAATAATATAATTTTTTATATTAATAAATGTTTCTTAAACACCAAATCAGCATATTAAAATGATTTCTGAAGAAGTATGTAACAAAGGATGCATGCTGACAATTCTGCTTTGCCATATAAATTACATAATAGTCTAAAGCTAAAAAAAATGGTGAAACAAATTTTAATATAAATTCAAATTCTGCTTTGCCATATAAATTACATAATAGTCTAAAGCTAAAAAAAATGGTGAAACAAATTTTAATATAAATTCAAATTCTGCTTTGCCATATAAATTACATAATAGTCTAAAGCTAAAAAAAATGGTGAAACAAATTTTAATATAAATTCAGTCTCCTTGAGCATAAGAGACTTATTTCAGAAACATTAATAAAGCTTACATGCCTTACCAAATTTTGAACGTTAGTGTATAGGCCTATTGCAGGTGCAGGTTCAAATTTGGTCAGTGCCACCAAGCATCATTTTACCGGCTTGTCTCACAACCATCAAGATGCAGGTTTGAAGTAATATGACGCTGAGAATCAGAATTGCATTTTTGGAAGAACTATTCTTTTAATAAAAGCTAGTGACAACTGTTTGGTATTTCTGCTGCTTTCAGTATTTGGTAGATATAATGTGGCACATAATGAAAAAGACTATTTCTAATCGCTGTTTGAATCTCTATTTGCAAACAGCAATACAGCGTACAAATCAACTTGAATGAGGTAACAATAAATAATAATACTGCACAGCTGAATGTGATGAAACTCTTGAGTTTTTGCTTGCATAACTTTAGCCTGCCCTGACCTCTATGGGAAGAATAAGGTATTGCAAAACTCTAGAAACGTGTATATAAATGCAAAAGCAGTTCAGCCTCCTGAACCAATGGGAGTTCCCTGCAGCTGTTTTTCACCAGCAAGAAAAAGCTTCATTAATGTCTTTCCGCAGTGTCAATTCAAAGCTGACTGCCTGTTGCACTTCCTTGTTTCAGCCTTCGGTCAGTGATGCCCTGGGACATGTAGACTGAAAAAAGTAATATAAGGTAATATATCTTTTAACACTGCAACATAAAATAAAGCTACTGGTGTCTGACTGTTACATTAGATGCACTCAAGAGTTGTCCATTTGAGAATATGGGTTTCCTCAAATCAACTGGGAGATGATAAAACATTAATATTATTCAACATAACAGAATATTTAGAACTAAACTGATGATAACATTCTCACATTACCATCTGTTCAATTGTTGACTTTCATGCCGATTTTGTCTAATACCCAGTTATCACAGTTTTACGGCGTGAAGTACCACTAACTGTAATAAATGCTATTATTTATCAAATCAAGCTGGTCTTAACTGGTCTGTTGGACAGTTTTACTTAAAATTATATTAAAAGTACTGCATTACTTATTACTAATTACTTGCCAAATCCCATATCAACCTCGACCATTTACACAAGTATAGACATGAAACTGCTTTTAATTAATATGAATTAATTTTCAAATTAATTCAACTTTTCTTTTAAATAAATAATGTAAAAATGTATAATATAAATAAAAAATGAACAGTATATAAAACTATTTTTGAATTTACCAAAGTATTTCAAGACAGAAGGTTCGATTAAAAACATAAGCTACATTTTAACAATTAGACATTACATTTTCCTGTAAAGTCAAGTATTGTTTTATAATTGTTCTAAGTTCAATACAGTATTTCATGCAATTGCATCAGAAGTAGCTAATTCAATTACAGATAATTAAGAGTAGCCTAATTCAAAGGAAATGTTAATTAATCTGTGCATACAGACAATAGGTTTACACTAAATAAATAGTTTTACCAATGACATTCAATAAAAATTTGTTTAAACTTATGTTTAAAAACTTATTTAAAGAGACCATATTTACTACAGCCAAATAACTAGCCTACTGTAAAATATTCTGCACATTTGTTTAATGACTTTTTGATGACGGTTTTGGCTAATTCCAAATTCTCCGTTTTTATTGAAGTGTCATTATTGAGATCATAAATATTCTTAACTCCCGTTTAATAATCTGGCAGAGCGAAGATGCCACAAGCGTGATGCGTTTTTACAGACCTGAGTGGCATTTCAACTTGATTATCAGTCACGGCGATGAGCGAGCGGCGCGTTTTCGGGAAAGCCCTTCACCTCCACCTGATGGCAGCATCAGCAGGCCCTTCACGCGGGTGCGTGGGAGTTCCCCGCTTCGCCATGTCGGGGTGGTGCAACGCGCTGAAAGGATCTCCCGAGCGCGCGCGCTCTCTCTCCCTTTTCTCCACCGCCCCCACCCCATCAGCTCCATCCTCCCCCTCACGACAGTCTCAGTCTCAGCAGCAGTATCATCAGCAGCATCGTCCTCCTCCACCCTCTCTAGGCAGCAGCATCATCCGGCGGTGAAACACGGAAGGAGACGCATCCGAGTGATGCCACTGCACCAACCGCATCTCGCCACCGCGAAAACACGCCGAGAATAAAGCGCTTCTTCTGCGAGCAGGGAGAAACACATTCGCCTGGAGAGATCCACTGCCCATGAAGATGTCTAACGCTGACATGGTCTTGAACTCCACCGATCGGGTAGTGAAATGTAAGTCTACATTTCCTCCCTCTCTTCTACCTGCATCTATATTTTGTGCCATTATTTACGCACTAATTGTTCAAATATTATTACAGCTAATTAAGACGTATAGATTGCGTTTATTAATGTGGTCAGTTCATCTTTAGGAGTGAACGTTTTTGAGTTAGCGATGATTTTCTCTGCTATGGATGGATGGTAACTGAGTCACGGAGGCAGAGGGAGATGTGTTAAATAAGGCAGATCCAGTGGAGGCGGTGATGCAGCAGGATTTAGGTGGCATCACGCAGTCCTTCCTGTATTCTTCTGAGACGATCATGCAATAAGGTTTTCAGTTCATGTTTAGCTGTTTGCTTTCTCTAAGGAAAGCCTCCGGCATGAAGGTAAATCATTCGAGATGGAAACTGTCACGCCCCCGTTGCGTCTGATTGATTTTCGCACATTTGCTGGTCACGTAGCGCACATTAATCTTCACATGTAGGAACATAAAAGCATAGATCACTGAGACTGAATGTAAGCGTCTCGGTCTTATATAGAAACTAGACTTAATTGAAGGTCATTTTTTGCTTTTAAAAACAGTTCAACATTAAAGGCACTTTCATAGTTAAATTATATTGAAATAATACATACACACTCATGAGGTGTCAATAGTCATATCAGTATTATTATAACAAAAAGCTGTTTTTGTTTTAAATAGAGCGGGTCGCGCGTTCTTGGGCGCTGCTATGTTTGGATCACGTGACCAGCCGTTTGATACAATTAATCGTGTTACTGATAAAAAAATGATTTTGCCAGGATGCTTTACAAAGCATACATATAAACGTACATTCTAATAGCATCCGACACAACATAAAAACAATGCCATGGTGTGGATCAACAGGTGTGTGACCCACCAGATGAATGAAAAAATAAAAACAAAATGGCAACCTAACCCACAAAAGGGGAAATATAGAGAAACATGGGAAACTGAACAAAACAGAACATGCACAAACAGATTCAGTGGTGTCAGCAGTGAGTGAGCAAATTTAATGCATCCAGGCCAATAGGTGTCAGTATATACAGTCCAAAACCACTTGTATTATATGGATGAACTGGAGCATATAAATGTAAACAACAATTAACTTACCATAGGCTACCTTTCTGTCCTTGATGGTGACAAACAGAAAACAACTTCATCATTTTAATAGAAACATAATTTCTTTTAAATTAGTTACATTTTTGTGGTGTTGGCTTTCATTGATGCATTCTGACTCTTTGATGGCAGTTAATGGGGCAAGTTTACACATTTACACTTTCATAGATTCTCCTTTCTCCTCTCAGGGTTGCAACTTTTGTCTTTTCGGTCCAGCGAAGTAAAATTTGTGATATTAATAACAGATACAGTACATTCTTGTAAATATGTGTTTTGAGTGAAATGCAGACTCTGTAGGTATTCAGCCTCCTTAAAAAACAGTAAACCCCCAATGTTAATCTTTTTCTTTTCTTTTTTTCTTTTTTTTTTACACAAATTAACACTTCAACCTAGCTGATTGATTTGAATTGCAAATATCTGTGGACTTTTGAAACAATTTCCAGGATAACTCAATCTGCATGCTAATGCGGCTGCAATGTGTTTTCCACTGTGTTGATTCGATAAATAGTATTAGCATTTAAAACACGCTTTGTGTCAAAGACGTAGTTCACCCAAAAATGAAAACTCTGTCATCATTTACTGTTTAAATCCCATATGATTATCACAAAAAGCAGATGTTAGGCTGATTTACGGCATGAATGTTGTGCATAATTGCACCTGAGATTCCTGATTTGTTGATATGCACATTTTTTGGCAGAATTTTTTATTTCTATCTGCCTTTTAATGCTGAATCTTATGATAAGGCCCATTATAACTGTTTTTTTTTTGTTATAAGTCATCTGACCTCTCTTAAAGTTAAGTTTGCATTAGTCACTGCTACATGTAATGAGTCACAGTAGTGACCCCCCTCCAACGCACCGACTACCTCATAGAAGTACTTTAGATCTAGCAGTTTAAGCCGTAATGCCATTCTCTGAGCTACCTCTGTCTCCTCTCCCCCCTTATGTATAATTGAGGGCTTTTATCATCAACAAAAATGCATCAATAAATAATCACATGTAAAATCCCAGTGATGAGGTTAGCTAAGCATTCATATTTAGCATTGTGCAGCGCCAAATGCAGGAGACAAACAAATAATTTGTCTCTGTGTAGAATCCTCACAGCAGCAAAGCAGGATTTCATAAAACACTGCATGGTGTATGATTTGCAGAGTCTCATTTACTAAGTGCAACTAGAGTTAGGCCTTTCATTCCTGCACTGGCATAATGGATTTTAGGCCGCTTTCCATTTAGTGTTTTGATATGCTGGTTTATCGCCTCGTCTCATGGGAGCTGTACTGAGCATCACTCTTTGTATGCGAAATCATTATATTGTAGCCACACTTTTAGCATTCTCATACTCGTTTCCAGCTTGCACATAAATCTGTCTTAATGATCCTGGTATGAAGGCAGAAAACCATTCACAGGGTTGCAAAGGTGAAATGAACAGACTAGGGATGTTGTGATGCTTCATTCGTGTCTTTCTTATAGCTCAATGTTGTGGCAATTCTGTGATTGTATTAACTCTTTACAATTAACACTATTATTATTATTATTATTATTATTATTATCTTTGTATATTTAATAACATATATTAATTTATTTGGTATAATGCTTATATATTAATATTGTTTTGGCCTTTTCTTCAGGCTACGGAAGCATGGGAGTGGGTTTGCATCTTGATATGCATTTCATTCCGCAATACGACAAAACAAAATTCAAAAAAGGGATTTTCCACATACAAAAAAGTATGAAGTGGTCAAAAACTGTGTCTGACCCACTCCATTTCTTCTGGCGTATTGCCGTTCAGTTAATTACCATGCCCTTTATGATAATTACAAAAATACACACACTTCTTTCATAATTAACAGATCAAACTGAAACAAAACACAAACAAATAATATTAAAATATAAAACAAAATTAAATTTTACAACAAATATAATATATGTTGTTAATATAATAAATTATAGTTTTTTATGTATAATAAAACTATTTATAAGGACTGCATCTTTTACAAAAATAAAAATATTATAATCATATTTATATATTAATATAATATGTGACCCTGGACCACAAAACCAAAACCAGTCTTAAGTCGCTGGTGTAAATTTGTAACAATATCCAACAATACATTGTATTGGTCAAAATTATCGATTTTTCTTTTATGCCAAAAATCATTAGGATATTAAGTAAAGATCATGTTCCATGAAGATATTTTGTAAATATACTAGCGTAAATATAGCAAAACATAATTTTTTTATTAGTAATATGCATTGCTAAGAAACCTCATTTGGACAACCTTAAAGGTTATTTTCTAATTTTTTTTTTTTTTTGCACCCTCAGATTCCCGATTTTCAAATAGTTGTGTTTCTGCCAAATATTGTCCAGTCTTAACAAACCTTACATCAATGGAATTTTTTTTTATTCAACTTTCAAATGTTGTATAAATCTAAGTTTAATAAAATTGACACTTATGACTATGGTCACATATAATAAATATATTTGATGAATAATATTAAATGGTATCTACAAAAACAATTAATTAATAATATATAAAACCAAGAACAGTATGAGGAGTATATCTTTTACATGTGTGAACCTGCCATCCAGCATGTTGATGTGTTTATGTTTCATGCAAAAATCTGTGACATGTCAAGAAATTGGCCACTTTAGGGGAAAAAACTCCAAAAAAACCCCCCAGACTTTTACTGTATATTGATCACACAAAGCATTTTTCTGCATTTTGTTATTGTTTATATACAAATGTGTCAAAATTGCACACAGCTGTAGTTGCGATATTACTGTATTTACTTGTGTTTCAGAATAGTGTTACAGTGATACTATCATTACACAGCTTAACAACTAACTACACAGCAGGTCTCTATATGAATGGCTACTGAGAATGAGTGAGTCAATTGAGCGCATTTTGAACAAATTAATAAATATAATCTGGCACAGTAGTTTGCTTTTATACTAAACGTTGACATAGATGTTTACATAGGTGTTTCTGGGGAGGATATGATAGGTAAAGTGATAGTTTAAGGCTCTTTAAAAATACAATTTGTCAATCAGCGCCTGGTTTTAAAGCCCAGAGGAGGAAGGTCAAGTTTTGCTTCAGCCTCTAAATTCTAGTGTGTAGATGCCAATAGCCCACTCACTGCTCTGGGATGCCTTCATGACAGGCTTAGAACGGCCTACTTTACTAAGTCCAATTCTAGGGCATTAACTGTGTTAGTTCTGATGGGGCTTGGCGAGCCACAAGGGGCTCAAGAGGTATTGTCTGGATATAAACAGGACACTTGGAAAGGTGAGTCACCTAGCGGTGATGCTTCTCTGGGTCATTTGCTGATTAGGACACATGAAGATTACTATTAGTGTTATTGCAATGCTGCTGACCTGACATTGTTATACTTACAAACGAATAAGGAATGTTGCCAAGTAAGGTGTGCTGTTGTTTGCTTGTTATTGTATGGCAAACTAAAATAACAGATTGGTTTAATGCATTTTCTGGGAAAGAAAAGTTGGTGGTGCTTGAAAGAAACTCACTGAAGATACGCTTTAAATCAGTACCATATCAGTTATTGGTCGTTATTTTAATTGATTGTTATTTACCAATATTGGATATTTCATTGTGCATACATTTGCCCTACTTTTAAATTTAGACCACCTTAAAGCTAATCTTTGATACACTAATAATTTACTAAATGTACCAAATCTCGTAATAAATAGATTTGATTGTCGTATAATAAAATGGGTAACACTTCACAACAAACTTCCGTGGTTAACCTTAGTTAATTACATTATTTAACACGAACTATCAATGAAAAAATTGCTAACACTTTATTTAAAGGTCTTTGTTACACGTTCCTTGCATTTATTTTTATAATAGCAATAAATTATTATAATAAATACTATAATAATAATAAACCAAACCCTAATCCTAGCCCTAACCATACGGTAAGTCTATGTATTTATTTACTATTACTCAGTACTTTAATATATAATTACACTGTAAGAAGGACACCTAAAAAAAAGTGTAACCAAAAGTTTTCTGAAGCATTAATTAATCATAGTTCATGTAAGGAAGGTTTTGTAAAGTGTTATCTAAAAAGGTGATGCTTTAATTTGTAGCATTTAAAATGATTGGTTTTAGTTTTTAGGGTTTTGTTATTCATTTATTTTGACAACTGGTAATGTTTTTTTAATATCTCTTTTATCGCTCTTTTATCGGTTATCGGTCATAACATGCAAATATTTAGCATCTTATAATGTATTGGCCAGAATTTTATATTCATTGCTATCATGCCCAGGTGTTGTGGGTGGTTGCAGTGGCATTGCAGTTGCTAAGATGTTCTTATATTGGTTTTTAGAGTATTTGCTATGCAGTTGCTATGGTGTTTTCTGGTCGGTTGCATAAACTGCTTATACTCGTCTTTCCAGCTGATCAGATTTTTCTTTAATACTGGTCTTATTTATTAGACAGTTACATGAAAACATAGTCAACTTGAATTTGAAAAGTAAAACTGATTACCCCTTGGCTAACCACTGGTTGGTTAGGCTAGTTCTTAAATCACAGTTCCAACAGAGTGGCTATGTTAATGAAAATCATAAATCTTGTTACTTAGAAAAGTCACTTCTCTCATCAATAAACCATATGATTTGAGTTACCACTCCTCTCTATATTTCAAATTGTCAAAATTTAGTGTCAGTGTCCCCTAATCTTCAATAGTAATTGAATCTTTTTACGTTTTCAGTAAAACAAAAGCTTGTTGTGTTTATTAAATCCACCCAAATAAATGGTAAATGGTTTCAAACACATGCTCTGTTATTTAAGCATTGCTTTCTTTATCGGTTCTTACAAATAGCTCAGCATGAGCCTTCTCTGGTCAAGCTGTTACAGTTTCCCATATTCATCACCTATATTTTTTAATGAGTTATTAAGCCTGTGTTTTCCCTTTAATTAGTGTGATTCCATGGGCTATTCATTGAGTGATTGTCCAGAATTGTTGTTTGAGCAATAAGCTCAAAGCAAAATATGAGCATAATCCGTTAGGTAGAGTCCATTCAGAGTGTGTGAGGGTAGAAGGTAAGGTGGAGTAATTACTGACAGGATTGGGATGGAGCGAGATGGATGCTGGGGATCCGCTTGCCTGATATGTACATGCAAGCTTTATATAGTAGTGTGAGTGAATTATTTAAACATTGGTTTGCAGCACTGTTTCAGTTCACATGGCTCTCTTACATAACAGCACTTCCCCGAGGTCTACTGATGAGATGGAGAAGACGAGGGAGATGAGGGAATGAAGAAGAAAGGATGAAAGAGAGGATGAACAATCTTAAGGCCTATTCACACCAGTGTGAATATTCCCTTCAAATATTCAGTCAGAGGACAAATGTTGGGAAAAAACACCGGGTTTCTATGGGCCTGTGAATATGTGTGAATATTCATCTGCCGGCAAATCTAATGAAATGTTTTTATTTTTTTGATTGACCAATAAGATATTAGCTTTTGATCATGTTTGCCAAGTCGCTGCGGCACAGTCTGTTACATATGGTTATGATGTTGTCTTTGTACTCAACCAGAAAAAGAATACACATTTGAAACATTTTCTTTTAAACACAGAGTTTGAAAGTAAGTCTTATAAAGATAAAATATAAATAGAAGCAAAAGTAATTAATAAATAATAATAAAAAGTACTTATATATGTATTTTTTTATTACTTTTGCTAACATAATTAAATTTTTAATACAGACATTGAAAATAAATCATGTAAAAATATATATTTTTTTATAAATAATAGAAAATACTTATATATATATATATATATATATATACACACACACACACACACACACACACACACACACACACACACACACACACAATATATATATATATATTACACATTTAATACATAATACATTGAAATAATTTATAAAAATTAAGCAAATGCATTAGACTTATCTAGTTAGGTAAAATTAATAATTTAATTAAACTCTGTATTGAAATCCTTATGCTGGCAGATATGTCCGTCATCTTTTGTACTGTTCAGCATCACCTATTCCATCAGAAAGTATTTGCTTGAAACTTAATTCGAACAAAACATTGTTTACATTTGTTATAAAATTTGTATATACGTTTTGACTTTGACATTTTGCATTTTTGTTTTTGTGCTGGGTGTGAATAGGTATTTAGCTTGGGGAAACAGAAAAAGGGAACGGGGGATGTGTTTGAGTGAGAAGGCTGGAGAGGTGTAAGACATAAAGACGTTTCCATGGAGAATGGTGGACAAAGGATCTCGAGGGCATCTAAAGGGAATATGGTGAATGTGAGGAGAAAGTGACAGATGAAGGCTGAAGTAGACAGGCAGGACATGATAGAGAGGGGGAGGGAAATAAGATGATAGGAAAAAGTAGAGACAGAAGGAGAGCCACGCATGAGAATGCTTGTAAATTGCACAAATACATGACAGGTCTGTGGATGAAGTGCCTGCTTATTATAGTAGTCCTGCTTCAACAAACACAAACCTTCACACACATTAAACATCACTAATGCTGTCACTCTTTCATCAAAAGGGATAATTCACCCAAAAATGGAAATTCGGTCATCATTTACTCATCCAAAAGTTATGTCTGAATAAGTTTCTTAGTTCTGATGAGCAAAAAAAGAAGATAATTTGAATGTTGGTAACCAAAGCAGTTGATGGTAGCCAATGACTTCCACTGTAATTTTTTACCCATACTATGTAAGTCAACACCTACCGTCAACTGTTTGGTTACCAACATTCTTCAACATATCTTCTTTTATGCTCAAAAACTCAAACTTCAAACAGATTTTAAACAACTTGAACATGAGTAAATTATTACAGTATTTTCATTTTGGGGTAAACTATATCTCTTTAAGTTGTTGAATCAATCTCTTAATGTTTTAGTCAGGGCTGTAGCCTAGCAATTAGCATGCATGCTTCAACATAGGGGAGACCGGGGCTAGTTGTCACACTGCTTGCTTTCAGTGAATATTTCTTAGAGTATATTGGTTCACCTTTGACAGTTAATTTCAAAAGCCCTGGTCCGCTCTATTAAGTTGTGGCAGTCATATCATGTCGCAATGTTTGAACCTGGCTTGCATTGGAATATCATCCAATGTCATATATATATATATATATATATGACATTGGATGATATTAAAATGTGTCTGGAATATGAAATTTGTATAAAATTATGAAGTTTTATATATAAATATATAAAAGTATGGAAGCCTGTTTCTGCCACTGAATAAGAAATACAAAAGGTAATTGCGAGTTTTTTTCTCTCTCAGTTTAGACTTCTTTTCCCACAATTGCGAGTTTACATTTCTCAGAATTGCCTGATGTAAACTTGCAATTCTGACTTTATTTTAGGAGAATTGCATTAACTCGTAATTGTTATAAAGTCAGAATAGCGGAATATAAACTCGCAATTGCAAAAAAAAAGTCAGAATTGCGAGATGTAAGCTCACAGTTGCAAGAAAAAAAATCTAAATTGTGAGTCGCAATTAACTTTTAGATTTTTTATCCAGTGGCTGAAATGGGCTTCCATATAAAAGCTTTAGGAAAGAATAGATTTTTCCAGAATGATTTTGTACGGAATGTATAGAAATGTACAGTATAGTGCATGTATAGAAAAGGAAAATAATTGTTATTTCAAAATCAATGATTTTTATTGTAATTATTATTAAATAAAAAATAAACAAATTAGGAAATATATTGCAAAAATGCTTTATTAAAATAAACAGACAAGCATTCACATTTTCGAGAAAATAAGTCACAATTGTCACACCTGTTCAAATTAACATTATTAAGACAAAAAAACTTGGATTGAATTAAAGTTTAATTCGACACAAATCCAAATATGTGCGTGCTTGGCATTAATTGAATTATTTAAGTTGCTTTGGAATTTAAGTCGCAGCGTGTTTCAGTTTATTAAAAAAAGTGATGTGTTGCGGAAAACAGTTTTTTTTATTATTATTACTGTAATAGAGACAAATTTATTTTATTTTAGATTACACTGTAAAATTACAATACTAATATTTATGTGTTCATTTTCAAATGTTAAACCACAGAGCTTTTATTTTGATGGTTTGCCAACAAATAAGTATATGCGCTGCATGTTTCAGAGTGAAGGGTAGCACTGTGTTGATTTTATTTCGATATATACTGTATTCCCCTGCCCCCCATTCTAATACCAGTCAGCAGGGCCGGGCAGCCACACTAACTCCATCTCTTTCATCTCTCCCTTCTCCAGCATATTGGCTTTTCATGCATGGGTTGTGCTCAGGCCTGCAAGCTGCCACACAGCCAAAGCCCATAAACATGTAAGGGCTCGGCACAGTCCGGGTTTGTGCATGTTGCGGGAACCACTGACACATTTCGACACAAGCGGTGCAAATGTTTCGAGTCGAGTCTCATAAAAGAAGTGCTCCCAATTCTGGTTGCCAGGTCTATTTAAGTATTATTTTTTGTAAACAACAGAAGTCGGACACAACGGCGCCTGGACTGGAGGGCGATAGTCTGAATCGCTAGTCCAAGTGATTCCTAGCTGCGCTAGTTCACGCTGTGTGGTTGATCCCGCTAGAGTTAATGTGGTAGACACTGTGGAGGCTGTTATGTAATCCAGTTTCTTCAGTTATTAATAATGTCCTGTCAACATGTCCACTTCTCTCTGTTCTTTTTAACAAGCTCCACAGCTTTCCACCACCTCTGAAACACCTTAAATGGTACACTGATAAAAGATCTGCTGTGCGACGTTAGCGGCTTGTCGTCCACCGGTGACAGATACATTGTTAGTCTGTAGTGCACATTATATTAGGCCAAAACGTGGACAATGGGTAATGGTGAAAAGTGAATAATTTGACTAAGTAAAGTCTTGTAACAGAAAACATAAATTATTGTAACAGAGCCATGAGCAAAATGAATAAGCTCTCAGTTCACCAGGAGATTGAGTAGGTACTACATTTGGTTTGAAAATGTACTTACTTCATGGCTGTATAAAAAATTATGTATGATACAGTATGAATATGAGTAGGATGATAGAAAATTGGACGTACAGTACATCTGCCATGTTACTGCTGTCCCACCAGTGTCAGTTGCGTTGCTCCATTGCCATTCGTAAATCCTCATCCGTGGCCCCAATAAAATGTTTTTACATGCTACAGTATATAGTATGCCTATTCGTATGCACTGTTTTTGTTTTCTGATAATATGCTTCATTCAAATGTGCAGAAGAAAATATCTGTCGTTCAGTTTTATTGTAACTCATAAGCACAAACTCAATTACAAAATCACAAGCATAGACGACTTCATACATAAAAGGTCATAACTGATTTAAAGCAAAACATCAGTTGATTTCAGCACAGTTTGATGTTAGGATGTTGCTAACCTAGTACTCTGGTAAGCAAAAAAAAAAGCTTTTCAATATTTAGTATGTTTTTGTCCACCATCTTAGCTTGTTGCAGTGCATTTTGGGATTGCATTCTCTGCAAAGGATACATGTTGTGCTACCCTACCTTACTAAATATAGCATCTATTTTAGGGTGACCAAACGTGCCATTTTCCCGGGACACGTCCTGGCCAGGATTTCTATATTGCCTAAAATATCTAGATTTTGGCTTTGGTTTCCTGTTTTCATACTAAATGAAGGTAATGACTGTATGACCAGTAACATGCAGACATTGTACATAATTAGTGGTGCATGAGAAGGTGAGATCTACAGAGAATGGTCAAAGCGATGCAAATACGTGTACATATTAATGTTCGACTTGAAGCTGCACTGAGCATACCGATCGGTGCATGACATCAAAGTACCGTGAGAGCAATTGAAAATCACAAGAAGTACAGTACTTTGTCATACAACTATTGGTCTGCGCAGCGCAAACAAAGCCAAAGCGTGAATATTTTAGGCAATATAGAAATCCTGGCCAGGACATTTGGTTTGGTTTGGTCACCCTAATCTATTCGACATCCAAATATGTGAATATACTGAATTGAATCACATTATTTGAGAGTGTTTAAAACCCATACACATACAAAAAATTTTTAAATGTATTTTAAAAGCTAAATTATGCTTTTATTTTTTGTGTATTTTTTTATATATAAATATATATTTAAAAATATATATATATATATGCTGTCAAACGATTAATCGTGATTAATTGCATCCACAATAAAAGTTTTAGTTTACATGATATACTGTATGCGTGTGTACTGTGTATATTTATTATGTATATATAAATACTAGGGGTGTAACGGTTCACAAAATTCACGGTTCGGTTCGATACAATACACTGGTGTCACGGTTCGGTACGGTTCGGTATGTTTTAGATACAGCAAAAAGAAAAAATTGGCAGATAAATTTCCTTGATTTAAAATTTTTTTTAAATTAAAACTAACAAAGTGTTTTTTACATTGAACAATGATGGAGCTATTCTTTACCCATCTTCTATGGTGTTTTCTTAGCAGCATACTGTATAAAACAAAAAAAGCTCCTTATTAAAAAAAAATGAAAATGTTATATTATTGTAGTAGTTATGAACAAATACAAAGATGTAACTTTTTAATGTTTAACTTTTTTTAGATGTAACTGGGGAAGTCGTGGCCTAATGGTTAGAGAGTTGGACTCCCAATCGAAAGGTTGTGAGTTTGAGTCCCGGGCCGGCAGGAATTGTGGGTGTGGGGAGTGCATGTACAGTTCTCTCTCCACCTTCAATACCACGACTTAGGTGCCCTTGAGCAAGGCATCGAACCCCCAACTGCTCCCCGGGCGCCGCAGCATAAATGGCTGCCCACTGCTCTGGGTGTGTGCTCACAGTGTGTGTGTGTGTGTGTGTGTTCAATGCTCTGTGTGTGTGCATTTCGGATGGGTTAAAATGCAGAGCACAAATTCTGAGTATGGGTCACTATACTTGGCTGAATGTCACGTCACTCACTCACTTTTATATGGAACTCTATAACTCTTTATATTGAGTGTGTTTTTACTCAATTGGTTCTCTAAAGGGCTTATGTTTTTTGGAACAAAGCAGGAATTACGGTCTGTCTGAAATGGGCTCGTGAAGGAATATTGTAACGGGGCTCAATTACATTAAGCATGTTCTTAAAACCTACGTTTTCCACTACAGAGTAAGGCGCTCGCTCACTCAGTACGCGCTGAAGGCTCGTTGCAAAATGGCCAATGCGTTTAACAGACCAGAAATAGAAGATCCTCCAATAACCAACAGGTCTGGTGTTTGGGTGCACTTTGGATTCCCTGTAAGCTATAATGGTGATGATAGAAGGAATGGTAAATAGTAAGGTCTCATATCCACGGCTATAACGTAAATGTACCAATCGCCGTGGTGATGTCTTTTGCCCTGTTTGAATCCGTTGGAAATGTCTGTCTAAATGCTGCGGGGATAATTTTTTTCTTGAATGTTTCTCATTTTTTTCGTCTTTACCCAGATACTGACACACTAAGGTGATGTCGGCGTAAATGAGTTGACATGTTTCAAGTATTCCCGCTGGTGTTTTTTTTTTTTTGACCGACTGACTGAGTAGCCTAACATAAACATATAAGTTGGTGTTTTTTTTCTTCTTCGGGGGTGTCAGGGGCGTTGCCTGTTACGTCGTTTGGGTTATTGGGCTACCTTGTTGAACGCATATCATTATATTTCACAATTTTTTTTTTCTTTTCCAAATATAATTAATTAGTCCAACGAACCGTTCGGTCCATAATGCGTACCGCGTACCGAACCGAAAGCCTCGTACCGAACGGTTCAATACGAATACGCGTATCGTTACACCCCTAATAAATACACACACATTTTTAAAATATATATTGTGTCAATCCAAGAAATACATTCACTCATATCACATTTGAAGAAAAATTTAATTTGTTATCTATAACATGTATGAATTTAACACGTTGGAATAAAATTCAGCAAACAACATACTTTATGTCATGCACCTGGACTCATTATGTTTTGTTTTCCCTCCATGCCCCATGTTGATTGTCTAATTCCATGGACCTGTGTTTAGTAATTATCCCTCGTATTTAAGTTCCTGTCTTTCCATCTCTCCTCTGTCTGGTCTACTCCGTCCATACTTGTTGGATGTTCTTTGTTACCGTTGTGGATTATTCCTGTGATTCCTGGATCAAAGACTTTTGCTTGTACTCCACGTTTCTCTCTCGTTCCTTCCCGCAGCGAAGTGTGACAGAAGACCCAACCATAAAAACAGTTACCTCCATTTGTCTCCCCTCTGTTTGTTTTCCATTTTTTCTTTCAGTTTTTTGTTTCTGTAGTGTGTCCCATGGATCCCCTCCTTCGCCCAGAATATCTCCTCCTCCTGCTGGAGCAGGGGGAAAAATTGCTCGGGCCCACATTAGACTGTTCATGGTTGTGGTCATTCGAGAACATTCCACAAGCAAATTTTGCAGCCTTCGTGGAGTGGACACTGGGGAGAAACGCCACTCCCAAACCAGAGCCCAGCCCAACCCCCTTCTCCCCAATGCGCGGAGCGCATGCCCGAACTCACCGCTGATGGAGAGCCAGAGCCCGCCACAACTAGTGAGCCATCGCTAGAGAAAGCGACAGAGCTGAGGATCGATGCAGAGCCAGAGACCATGACGTCAGTCCAGGTATGTGAGCCAGCAACACCCGCTGTCACGAGGGAGAAAGCCACAAACATTGTGAGCAAGGAGAGGAGCTCTGCCCCCTGCACTGCTGCTAAGGGTGAGCTGAATATGGTGTCGCAAAAGGGCCAAAATGAGGAGGAGGATCTCATTGACTGGGAATCTGATCTGGAGATCGAACTGCCTCCTCTCTCCGTTGTCTCCGCTGGTCCTGTCCAGCCCTCCTTCATCCATGGTTCCCTCGTCCAGCCCTGAGGGGGCTTCTTATTCTCCATTATCTGCTCCTAGAATGTGTCCTCCAGTGCCTGCTCCTAGAATGTGTCCTCCAGTGCCTGCTCCTCAAAAGTGCCTGCCCTCCCACCCGTTCCAGCCTCCTCCACCGTCTGGCAGCCCCTCTTCTGGCCCTCAGCCCACCATCATTACAGTGCAAGCCCCGCGGGACTGCCATCCTCCAGTGTCACCATGGATGGAGTCTCCCTCACCTCCAGCCTCCGAGGCCTGGACTCAGCCTGTTGACCCGTTGGCTCCACCATGGCTCCTAGCTCCCTCCTCTCCATCGTGGCTGGGCAGTCCACAAGCTCCGCCTGGCTCCCTCGTCCCTCTGGCTCCACCTTGGTCTGGCGTTGACCATCCTGCACCTTGGGACTCCACTCCTCTGGCTTCGCCTCATACCTCCGTCCCTGTCAGGCTCCTTCATTCCCCTGGAGTCAGTGGCCACTCCTCCTCCATTGCTCCTCCCACTGTCGGCTCCACCATGGCATGACATTATGGCTGTGGTCTGGGTCCTGCTGGGCTCCTCCGTCCACCGGTTCCCACCCATATATATATATATATATATTAGGGATGCAACAATACAGTTAGCCCACGGTTCAATACATACCTCAGCCCACGGTTCAATACATACCCATGATTTTTGGTTTGGTTCGGTTCTGATGGCTTGACACATAAGAGTGTTTTTTTTGTTTTGTTATTCTATGCTTAGACAATAGGAACAGTAAGAGGTTAAGAAGAAAAAAATAAAAACGATTTATTGCAATACTCCTTTATTTTACTTAAAAGCAAAGAAAAGTCCACTAGTTCCTAGTGTATTGTATAATATAAAATATTTTTTTTCTTTTAAAATTAACACTGACATCTCACAGCTGCTGGTAGCCCATGTACAAACTGGGGAACACATAAATTCCTAAATTTTGAAAATAAACATACATGTGAAGTTAGTAAACATAAATTGACCATTTCAAATAAACATACATGTACTTCAGTAAACATAAATAAATAAAATCTTAAACTTAACAGTACTCCAGTACAGTATTCTTCATTCAGAATGTAAAGTGCAATTTCACTTAGGTCAGCTATCTATTCTTGTATTTTGAGGTTCTTCTGTATAAAGATAAGCCTGTCAACATTCTCTGCAACAAGGAGCGTTTTGCATTTACAAGTCCCCGGTAGTGGAGAAAATTCTCTAACTCGCAACAGAGTGTTTTTTAGAGGACTTTATTACCTGCTCTGCACATGTCTCCACACCACAGAGTTGAAAGACGTCGGCGCGTCCTCGTACTGTCTCACTTCACCGCCGCTCGCCATGTTAAAGTGTGGAATGATGTTCAGCACCCCCTAACGTTAGAGCATAGTCATTGAATATTTACTCGCGGGGAAGAGTTTCCTCATCTCAGCTCGTAGACTTACAGGCACATACAAACAGTAAATTCGGAGAGAAATAAAACGCACATAAATTATTTAAACGTAAAACCGGAAAAAACGCAATTCACAAGTGCGTATTGAACCGTGGGTGTCATACCGAACGGTTCAATATTATGTTGAGAATTGTGGCATCCCTAATATATATATGTATATAAGTGGTGGGCCTTTATCGGCGTTAACGTGCTGCGTTAACGGGAGACTCCTATTGGGCAATAAAAAAATATCGCTGTTAATCTATTCTCAAAGTTGGGTTGAGAGCTGGATCTATACTAGGCGAGCTATGATGACTTTCACCTTGATATTTTAGTGCGGATGTAGTATGCCTAACTGAATTGCACTGTAGGAGGCAAGAACAAGTCTTCGAACCTGTGTGTATGCCTATTGTGAAATTACCACATCAAACGTGATGTGCTAACATGGATGCAGTGTTACGAACGCACACACAAAACGAGAGATCCAATCGCAGTATTTAATGGGGAATCCAAAATCACATCCAAAAACAGGCAAGAGGTCATAACAACAAAATCAGTCCAAAAACAAGAAACATGAAAAACACAAGGAAACACAAGAAAGCCAGGTGACGGAAAACAAGGACTCCATGAAACAGATAGAAACAGACCGGTTTATAAAGACAGGTTAAAACGATGAAAGTGGAGACAGCTGAGTGCAATTAACAGGTGTGCAATTAACAGTGATGAAAGGGACAAAGGCTTTTGTGTGCAGAGGGGTGACTATGGGGAAGTGAGACCACTAGTGGACACGCTGGGAAACATAGACCAGACACTGTGACATTACCCCCCTCTAAGGAGCAGCTACCAGATGCTCCACCGAACACAAGAACAAACCAAGGAACACAGAGACCAGGAGAGAGGTGGACTAATGGAGGAAAAGGGGGAGGGACGGAGGGCCAGGTCCATAGAAGGGAACAGGGACTGGAAGTGGACAAAACAACAATAACAACAACACAACAAGGAGACCAGGAGGGAGGTGGACCGGCGGAGGACCAGGGGGAGGGCCAGGTCCATAGAGGGGAACAGATACAGGAAGTGACAAAACAACAACAACAAAAAGCAACAACATTTGCAGTGGAGCTGGGCAGGCGGCCATCTTGTGCTGTGGCGCTGGGTTGGTGACCACCTTGTGCAGTGGCGCTGGGCTGGCGGCCCTCCTGTCTGGAGACACAGGTCTAGAGTCGGTCATCGTGTCTGGAGAGACCGGTGTGGCTGGGGTATCCCACTGAGCCCTATGGTGTAGGTACCTGGTGAACCCCCTAAAGTCCAGGATCTCCAGCCCCTTCATCTCCCACTCAGGCACAGGGTCATCCAGGCAGGCGTTAAAAAGGTCTTTAAGTGCCTCATCCTTGTACCCCATTCTTACTGCCATGGTCCAGAATAATTGCGCCAAACCACCCACCTCACTCCCCTCTTGACGGAGGGTGATAAGATTTAGGAACCTCCCCCTCCGCTCCTCCATGCTGGCTGGGGAACAGATACGAAATCCCACACTGCTGGATCTGGGCATGATGGAGTGGACAGGAAATGTAGTGCCTGCAGAGGGGTGACTATGGGGAAGTGAGACCACTAGTGGACACCCAGGGAAACACAGACCAGACACTGTGACATGCAGTTGAAGCCGCCGGGTTTGCTTCAGGGATTTTTTTTTTTTTTCGACAAGACGCACGCCTGTTTCACACATAATCCGTCTGCAGTGCGTATGCAGTCCGTGTGCGTTACGTATGTGGTACTGAAGCAGCATGGACTCATACTCATTGTGCTTTCACACAGGACACGTTTGCAGTCCTCTACTCGGTACGTAAACGATCGCTGCACTGCTGCAGATGCACCGCTCCTGGAACGCACTGACGGACCTCAACTACGTGAACGCTGGATTCCGTTAACATGGGCGCGTAAAAAAATACGAAACATACCCTGGTCTAATGCACCAACTGGCTCTAGAAACCCGTTCTAAAAGACTTTCTTTTAGTCATTATTTTATTTGGGTAGCACACATATTCTGAATGCCTTTGGCAGAATTCAAATGAGCCATTTTAATCTAGATTAATCTAGATTAATTCCAAGATTACAGTGAGATTAATCTAGATTAAAAAATCTTTTTATCTATGCCCACCAATATATATATATATATATATATATATGACAGTAATATATTTTATTGAGCTTCACTGTGTACAAAATATATTTGGCTTATATCAAATATATATTTTTGTCACAAAAAAAAAATATATATATATATTCATATATATATAGACATATGGGAGTGTTTAGAGCATTTTTAAATGTCATATTAACATATGCATGTCCCCTTTCATCAAGGTTATGCAGAAAATACTAACATCTAATTATTTTAAATAAATCTAAATGTTAACTCTTTGAAATACTTGAATACTGAATATACAAGGTCATGCTTCTACTGTCTATGTAGATTTTGACTTTCCCTGTACTTTATGCTCAGTGTGTGTGTACACATACAGTAATTTTTATGGTTTTTTCCCATATTATTAAGCTTGTTCTGTCAGCAATCAGCATATGTAAATTCTTTTAAATGATTCTGGGTCAGTAGTCACGCATATGTTGCATGCAGTGACAATTCGGCATGTATTTGACGCATCATCTCTGGTAGCATTAGCACAGTTGTTTGCGGTCTCGGCCTAAGTCTGAAGCTCTTCTGTTAACATGATAAGGACATTGACAGGCATAGACACTGTTACGCTGCCAGGTGTGCTTGTTGGTGATGCGTTTTCTGCCACACACATGTAGAGGTTATTCCCATATTATGGTCTAACACACAGGAGGGATGTTATGTGCTTACATCCTTCAGGTTTCAGCAAAAGGTTTACTGTCAGTCACAGGCATCCAGAGCTTTACCACAGGAGTAAATGAGGAGAGAGAGAGGAAGAGAGAACCTGTTCGGTGTAATAGAGCCATCGATTGCACAATGTGAGACAGTCATGAAGACAGGCAACCATAAGAGATCTTGTTAAGATGAACTTAAGATGAAGCGAAACCACAATAGACTTATCTATAGAAGAATGTAGTCACAGAGGGTGTTACACAGATAATATTTCCCTTCTACTTTCAGTAAATCTTGAATGACATTATGAGAAAATAAAGGACTAAACAAGGTAACTTCTGCATGTCTGTTTCAAAACCTGCTGAGCTGCCTAGGGCCTAACTAGACATCTTTTAAGGCACCATATGTCCTTCGTAATTCTGAGGGTAAAAATAGCTTTGTATGTATATTTTCGCGTAGTTAGAAATCCTACAACACACTGTGAAGAAATTGTTGAATAAAGTTGTTATTTTTGTTTTCTTTGAGCACAAAAAGTATTCTATTAGCTTCATAAAATTATAGTTAAATCACTGATGTCACATGGACTATTTTAAAGCTGAAGTAGGTAACTTTTGTAAAAATGTATTTGTGAAACTTGTCATTATGTCCTGACAGTATAATATGAGACAGATAATCTGTGAAAAAATCAAGCTCCTCTGGCTCCTCCCAGTGGTCCTATTGCTATTTGCAGAAATTCATCCGCTCCCGGTAAGAGACAACGAATCAGAGCTGCGGTCCGTAACTTTTTTTGTGTTCAAGATTTACAAATTGTATATAATAAGCGAGTACACCATGAATCCATTTTCCAAATCGTGTTTTTAGCCTGTCCTGAATCACTAGGGTACATCTATAATAAGTGTTTATATTCGGACTATTTTAGATTGCTTCGGGGGTACCGCGGCGGATTAACCCGGTACCTTTGTGATTCTTCATAGACATAAACAGAGAGAAGTAGCTCCGGCTACAATGTTCTTCCGCAAGACGCAAGCAGTTCTGTTTATTAACCGCTAGAGCGTCAAAAGTTACGGAATGCAGCTTTAATGATGTCCTTACTACCTTTCTGGGCCTTATTATGTAGTAGTTACATTGCTGTCTATGCAGGGTCATAAAGCTCTCTGATTTCATCAAAAATATTTTAATTTGTATTCCAAAGATGAACAAATTTCTTACTGCTTTGGATCGATGCGAGGGTGAGTAATTAATGACATAATTTTGGACATTTCTGTGTAAACTATCCCTTTAAGGTTTAAGCTATTTTTTTATGCAGGATTTTATGCTATATTTATATTTTATTGCAACATGCACTCTGTGTTACAGCTCCATAACAGCTCTATAGAAAGCAATAGTGTCCACCTACTTTTTAGAAGCCTTGGTTCTGGAAATATTTTTCTTATAGAGATTGTAAATAAGCCTTTATTACAGAGTTATAAGCCATGAGCCAAACCAGCCGTCTACAAGGTAAAGCACAACATTACAAATTCATTACAAACTGATTTGAAGGAAACAACTTAATTGAAGGGAAGAATAATAATCCCATGAAGCTTTTTTAATTACTTAGTAATATATTTCTATATTATAAACCTCAGTAATTGTTACTAATTAAAAATGGTCTGTGTATGCTAAATTGTCCTATGTATTTCATTCGTTTTAAAGAATCATATCATTAGCAACATGCTAACTTCACACTCTATTAAAATCCATTGTGACTTCATGTGCCAGTTTATTAAGCAAACAGGGATGAAAAAATGACAGGTGCTTATTTTAGAATCAGTGATCAAGGAATTGGGTATGTCTGCATAATCTGAATTTGCATCATGCCAGGGTTTTTACACTTAACTTAAACCATAAAGAAACATATGTCTCACATGACATAAATGTTAACTGAAATAAAATAAATAATTTCTGCTAGTTGCCATGGCAACATTTCTCATTTTCATTTAGTTCAACTAAAAACTAAAGCTGAAATCAAAATGAATAAAAACTATACAGACATATATGAAGACAAACATTCATACAATTATACTAGTATCTCAGTGATACTAAAATAACACATTTTATCATAATTAGTACAAACTATGTCTAATTTAGCTGTATGCAGCTCCTTCTTGATTCATTTTTGTACATGCTCTTCTATATGAGTATGCTAGGTATACCTTGTTTTATTTATATGTAAATATGTGTAAATTATAAACCCCTGAGGTATACCCATTAAGAGCAGTTCTCCTTTCTGCTTTCCTTTAGCTGAAGCATACAGTAGTGCACTGCTTTTTAGCTGCAGAACAGAATATTTCAGAATGTTTGTGGTGTGTGTAGAGAAAGACAGAGCTTCTGCAGACCTGCACATTGGAGATTTAATCCCAAATCACAGTGTATACTGTGTCTGAACCGGCCACACTTCAGTAGTCACTGGCTGTTGCTCAGCAACATGCACCACAGTCCAACATCTTGTGAAGTGAAGAGCCAAGCTGCTGTTTTCCATCTCACCCTTGAACCACTCTCTCTCTCTATTCATTTGCTCTTCATTCCTCCTTACTGAGACCATTGTTCATCAGGCATTTCACACATTCTCCTGTTTCTCTCTTGTCTATTCTTCCTATTAAGTTTCTTCTTACTCCGATAGGCCACATGTTGTGCTCTGGAGCATCTCATTATTGTTCATTTTTTACACAAAGTTCTCGTCATCTTTCTGTCCTTCAGGATGCTGTGCGAGCGCATCTCAGCCCTCTAGAGTATTGGGAGAAGGCGAAGATGGGGACAAATAGGAACATTATGTTCTTGTGAGGGAAGCATTATGTTCTGCGTTATCTGTCTATCTTTCTCTCGGTCTCTTCGTCTGACTGTGCTGTGACGTCTTTTGGTGGACTCTCACACTGAGTCAGAAAAGTGCCAAAAATTAGTTGAAATGCTGTCGCTGTTCACACTCATTTGATTCTTCACATTGAGAAGCAAAAACCTTAAATTTGAGTGCTTTCTATTTTTTTATTTACTCTCCACCAGACCCATCAAAAAGCCAAGGGCCCCTAAATCAATTACATACTAGAAACTGGTTTATTTTAGCTTATGATAAACTGGACAGGATTAGTATTAGTGAAGTAAACAGTTTAAGAAATAAGCATCTGTATGTTACTTTGTATGGGCATATATATTCTTCTACAGTAGTAGTTCTCAACCATGGACCGGGGCCTTCAGCAAATTTTCTTAAAAGTATATAAATTAAATGACTGGGTCCCACTTAAATATTAGGTCGCCTTAACTACTAAGTACTTATGTCATATTGTATTGCCAAACACTTTTTCTGCTATTAAGATGGGATACAGGTAAAGTTAGGAACAGGTTTATTGGTATGGGTAGGTTTAAGGTGTAAGGGATTGGTCAACAGTGTAATTATACATTTAATTACAGAAATTAATTACAGATGCAGGTACATGCAGGTATTTTAAAAAATCTAGTTTTCAGGAAAGTTAAAATCATTTACACAATAAGTGCATTGTATTAACTGATTCATTTAAATGTAAGTACATAGTAGTAGCCACCTAATATAAAGTGGGACCAATTAGTGTTAATGTTTTACAATAATCTAATATTAAATCTTTAATCTATAATATTAAAATATATATTTAATATATATTAATATTAAAACACTAATAAATGCATAAAATCAACTAATATGTATCAAATCAATTTAAAACATATTTATTTTTATTTCCCCTCAATATATATTCCAATAATTGAAGAATAAGCATTTTTTTAAATTTCTGGAATCACAAAATAAATAGTGGATTATTAATTTATCACTACTACCAGTTTCCAATAATAAATTTTTTTATGTTTTTTTTTTTTTTTGGATTTGGAAGTGGATTTGTCGTAATTACAAAGATATTTTCTTGTCTTAAATGACCTAAATGTGTTATGAATTAATCATGAATTATTTTAATCTATTGATGGCATGAATATTTTTTTTCTTTTAAGATCTATTTTATAGGTATGACAAAGCTACGGGAACTTTTTTCTGCTTTTCTCTAGAGAAAAAGGCCCTAGTAATCTCACATGTGTCTCCTCAGATGTTTCAGAAGAGATCTCAGCAGTGTTTTATATTGTCCTCGGTTTTCCCAAAATAGCAAAGTCTGCGATCAAAAGACAGAGCAACGCTTTGTTTAAAGAAGTTATCTGGGCAGTTGGAGAATACAGAGATTTGAGCTGTTTCTGAATTCACAAAATGGTGATGGCTTGTCTCATGAATATTCATTACCTTATGCAGAAATGATCTTTCACTGTTTTGATGAACAATGTCTACATGAGATAATGATCTTGGAGAACAAGTAACAAAACATAGATTTTTTTAATGATGTTACCTTATTGCATATAGGGGATCAGGGTCCTAGTCCCCCCTAATTAGACTTTCTATTTTAATAAAATGAAAACATTGTACATCAATGCATATCAAATAAAAATCTACACATTTCACTGGAATGGATAGCAAGCCGCAGAAAGGCTATGTGAACATCGTTGGTGCTTTCCGTAAGTGATAACTACAACAAAATGTGTTTATGCTTTACATGCTAGTGGCTAGTGGACTAACAGCATATGAATAGGCTTCCGGAATATCTTGTAGATATATCTTGCATTAGAGTCAACATATAAAACATTAATAAGCGGCCATATTTAGCATTGTTCTGCCAATTATCATCCAGCCATTTCAAAGCGATTGAAAGCACAAGCATGAGGGCTAAATATTTGTTGGTTCTGACCAGCCGAAACATTTCTACACTATAGATAATAAACAATGGACCTTTTTTCCAGTAAAAATTCACTGAAATTTCACTGATGTGACCACATGTTTCGATTGATTAAAATTCCCATGACCAAGGAGACCAAACATATACAGAAGCAACACAAGAACACACACACTTGAATGGGATGTATTTTTACTGCTCATAAACTACTATGCTAGGCCTAGTCTCATTATCCCAGCAGCAGGAACATGAGATTTCTTTTTTCCCCCTCAAGTCAAACATGAATTATTTAGCTTTGTGTTGATCACGTTGAGTCTCTGCCCTGAGCTTCCATCCCCAGTTCCCTTACTGTATCCCTCTCTCTCTCTGTCTCTCTCTGAGCTGTGTATGTTGCTGCTAGCCTCTACTCAGCAATCTAAAATGCATGTTTTTCTCACAGAATTGCCCATATCTCTGAAGTCTTATTCTGAAATCCTGCTGTGAGTGACTGTGTCATCATGTACAATGAACAATGTGTAGCATTTCTTCTCAATGGCACTGTAACTGCACTCAGTAATTATTTCCGTACAGTGTGGGGCGTATCTTCGCAAGCACACATGCGTAAATAATTCACCATGCCAATGTTTTGTTGAAGCCAAGTCCCACATTGTCAGTGTACACATTTGTGAGTCATGATGGAAAGAAACTGCCTTTGCCCCAATTTTTGGTGCAGATATTGTTTTCTCAGTCTAATTTCTAAATTGAATTTTCACACAGCTGAGAATCGGCACCTTTATCAATTATTTACATCCAGCTCTTTGGAAGCTTAATAAGCAGCTGTTATTATAACTTGTCAGTCAACTAACAAATAGCAGTTCTGGCTTTGTTTTTGAAAAAAAAAAAAAAAAAGGCCAATTTTGCATTGCTGTGAGCTTAACGAGCAAACGATGATGCTGGGCAGACATGATTAAAGAAAAACAGTTTTTTGTGGAGTTTAGTTAACAGAGAGTCATTTATGTTTTAACAATGAAAAGTGTTCCTGTGGCTCAAGTGGTAGAGCACATTGCGTGAGCAGCACAAGGTTGTGGGTTCGATTCCCAGGGAACACATGTTAGGTAAAAAATGTTAGCCTGAATGCACTGTAAGTCGCTTTGGATAAAAGCGTCTGTTAAATGCATTAATTTAAACGCATACTTATTTTTACTTTTTGCATTCAGTTGATTTACAGTGACAGGAAACAAGATTACTAACTTTCTATACATCAAAGAAACCTGCAAACAATTTCATGGTTGCCACAAAAATATTAAGCTGCTAACTGTTTTTAACATTGATAGTTATAAGAAAAATTGCTTAACCCTTAAGGCGCCAGGGTTTTTGGGAAAAAATGTATTTTGACATCAAGATTTCAAAAGCTTGTGGCTTGAAAGAGCTTAAAGATAGAGATCTACTGTCAATTAGAAAAATGTTTGGTATGATCGAAAGTTTATGTGGGGTGTAAATATACTAATCTAATTTGCATATTATAATGTCACCAGGGGCGGCTATCTCGATTTTCATAAGATTCAGGAAATATTAGATATTGAATTGATGTTTGAACATATTTGCATGTTTTTGTGTGTGTGTGTCTTTTTTATCCTCATTCCAAATTATCAGAAAAGAGGAAGCCAACCATAAAACAGGAGAAAGTACTAAATTATTACTATATTACTACACTATATAGTAGTAAAACACATGTGAACAGTAGCCTACTTTTTGATCAGTTCATCAGTAATATTCAGGAAATAATAGATAGTGAATGGATGTTTGAACTCATTTGCAAGTTTTTTTTTTTTTTGTATTTGATTGTTGTTGTTTTTTTGTCTTTTTATTCTCATTCCAAATGATCAGAAAAAAAAACGAGAAATGTAGTACATTATTACTATATTACTGTGCCATAGTAAAATACATGTGCCTATTTTTTGATCAGTTGACCAGCTATCTGCCCAATCAGGTATCTATGTGACACAGTTCGTAGTTCTTGAGAGTATGGTTCTTCTCATTCATTGCATGACACAGCGCAGAGCGCACCTTCTCCACACAGACTGCACCTGTACTGAGTTAGTTGTCTGCCGGCCGCGTATTAGAGCGTGCGCGATCAGCAACATCGCTTAGTATTAAATCAGCATACTGTATTATAATGATTTCTGAAAGATCATGTGACACTCAAGAACAGAGTATTATTTAATAACTAAAACTAAAATAATAATAAAAAATTTTTTTACTTGAAATAACATAGATGTTAATGGTTAAGTAGTATATTTTATTGCATTTTAAATAGTTTTCAAGGCAACGTTTCTAATTTTCATTTAGTTTAACTTGATGTACTATAATAACAACTACAGTATATAAACATATTTCAAAACCAATGAAAATAACAAAAACACAGCAAAATTGCTTAGTCATTATCTGAAATTAAAACAAAATTGATCATATAAAAATTAATTCAAAATTTTAATTTAAAACTTCACATTATTAAAAACAATGTAATGAAGAATACAGTAGGTGGTAAAAAAATAGGCTTTGTAATAAATTGCATTTCAACTCTTTCTGTTGTAATGAATTTTATTTTAAAGAGAAATAACTGAATTAAATTTAACAGAATTTTGGATCAAATAGCTGCAGCCCTGGTAAGCATAAAAGACTTCTTTTAAAAACATTTTAAAAATCTTTCTATGATGGGGCAGCCATTTTGATTTAACAAACAAGCATTTTTTCCAACATAGTACTACTTTTGATAAACATATATAGTGCAGGCTCAGAATCTGAATCATCAAACGATGGAGTTACAATATCCCGGAGAATAGTTGCAACTGACCACTGAGTTAGGTTAATACAACATAACTGATTTATCAAAAGTGACTATAACAATCAAGTTCTAATGTATACTCTCTGTTTTGTGTTTCCCTCAGCCGTTCCCTTCCCCTTGAGTCACCGCCTCACCATGAAGGAGGTGTTTGACTGTGAGGGGAAACCAAGGGTGGATCTACTGAAAGCCCACCTCACTAAAGAGGGCCGAGTGGAGGAGACTGTGGCCCTTCGAATCATAAATGAAGGGGCCTCTATCTTACGCCAGGAGAAGACCATGCTGGACATAGAGGCACCTGTCACAGGTACTTCCCTTTTTTTTCTCCTTTCCTCACAAACAGTATGAAGATAAATATACAAAGTAATAAAAGAATGGTGTTACTTGACATGCATTTAAGTGACCATGTATGGAAGCCCGTTTCTGCCACTGAATAAAAATGAACAATAATTCAAGATAATTGCGACTTTTTATCTCACAGTTCCAACTTTATTATGCAATTGCGAGTTTACATCTTGCAATTGTGTGTTATAAAGTCAGAATTGCAAGATATAAATGCAATTCCTAGAACTACTATGTGAGATATAAATACAGTCTCTCTTTTTCATAATTCTGAGAAAATATGTCAGAGTTGTGAGATATAAACTTGCAAAACAGTTTTTTTAAATTGCAAGTTTATTTATCATGCAATTCTAAGAAAAGAAAAGTCAGAATTGTTTGTGAGATGTAAATTCGCAATTGTGGGAAAAGATGTGCGATAAAAAGTCACAATTGTCTAGTTTTATTTTATCCAGTGGCTGAAACAGGCTTCCATTACTATGTGTGCCAGGTCTTGCAGCAGGGTCGGATGTATTTTCAGACATTAGTCGATGAAGAGCGTCTGTGCATTAGCATCTGTGTGTGTACATAATGAAGTTTGTTATCTGACGCCGTCTTCACATGTTAACTGTATATCTGTGACAACCTGCTTTGATACTGTCAGCAAACAGGACTAAAGAGCAGCAAGACAGCAAGAGCTTGAGAGAGAATGCACAATCCTGACCTCAAATACAAAAATAAACTCCAAAACACCCGACTGGAAGTTCAAAGAATGAACAAGGCCGACGAAAACAAAAGGCAGCAAAGCGAGCAAGCGCTCAAGGTGTTTCCGTATGAAGTTTACCTGTGAAGATAGTTGTCACTTTGAAGTCCGATCCCTTGTATGCGCGTGAACGTGTATTTGTGAGTGTGCATTAATTCCCTCCTTACCTGTCATCACATCAACTATAAGGTGAGAATAGAGGAAAATAGTTTTACGTTAAAACTAGGGTAATTTACGTACCATGTCTTTGTCTATTCGATGGATTGTGCATCTCTGCGTCTGAGCATTTTTTCGCTTTTATCAGTGACTGTGGATAATCAATAGAGTTGAGTACTTGATACCCGTGTCCATCTGCAGGAGTGTGTCAGCACACCAGCTGGCCGTGATTTCCTCTTTCTCATCTGTGTATGAGCCGCTTACTCCCCAAAGAAACAGGACCTTGTGTAACGGCACCAAAAAAATGAAAATACGCAGAGATAATGGATATTATTATGATTAATTTTTCTTTGTAATCTGATTCTGCTCACCCAAATGATACATCTCTTTTACACTGGCAAAATTGCAGCTTGTTTATTTAATTGTAATGTTTGCTATAGAAGCGAAGTTGCTATATTCTTCGAAAGTCATTTTATTAATTAGTATTTTGTTTTGTTTTGTAGTGTAAGGATAAAAAAATCCTTTAAACAAGATCAAATTACCTGAGAAGCAAACTTGCAAAAATAATTAATTAGGATTATTATTATTTTTTTAAACAAGAGAAAAATAATGATGAAAATTTAGTGTTTTGCAGTATGGTCAGGCTGTAAAACTGAGACAACTTATGTTAAAATCACTGCACCAAAGGCCGTTTTTGACGGCCAAGAAAGTCACATGATCATAAGCTTCAATGCATCAGGAGTCGCTTTCCACTGTGTTTTAAGACACAAAGCATTTGAGTTCACACCGGTTCAGTCACAGGAAGAGTTCAGTTCCACCATGCACTTAGATTTGTCTGGTACAGTGCAGCTGTTAAAATCCATCAGTTGATCAGAGCGACCTACAGAGCGAGAGAGAGAGAGAGAGAGAGGGAGAGAGAGAGGGAGAGAGGGAGAGAGAGAGGGAGAGAGAGAGGGAGAGAGAGAGCAGTTCTCTCCTGCAGAACACACCTACACCTCTGAGTCATCTGCATCTAACAGCTCAATATTCTCTCTCTCTCTAAATCTCTTCCCATCATCCAGTTCTGCTTGCACCCTGTGTGCCTGCAGTGGGTAATGTGAGAATAAGCATCTCCCCCTCCACACTCAGCACTGCACAGTCACTGCCACACATGAAGAGAGATACTTACAATTATCACTGTTTAGAGTTTACTGTGTGTGTGTGTGTGTGTTTGTGTGTGTGTGCGTGCGTGCTTGATTGTGTGATGTCTGTCCCTGTGCTCAGAATATTTGCCCAGATCAGCTAAAATTAGGCCAAGTGAAGTTTATGACTGCAGATCGTCTATTATTAATATCAAAGGGATATGAAATATGCAGGAGGCACAGTGTACAAAAGGACTTGTCATTGTCAGTAGATCCAATTCTTTTGTGATGCAACATAATGGCAAACAAAGAAATATCTGCTGCCATTTGGCACTACCTTCACCCAGCTTTGTGGCCATCACCTTATGCTATTGTTAATCAAGACTGCTTACACAATCACACAGATGTGCACACACACACACACACACACTCACACACACACACACACAGACACACACAGAGTGCTGGTTCAGGCCCATTCATTTATGCTGAGAATGATTTGTGCTGTGTGCTCCTCGCTCATTAAAGAGTTCATATAACTCAACTTCAAGTCCTTTCTCTTTGGAGTGTTACAAGCTGTTTGTGAATAGATAAGATCCCTAAAGTTGCAAAAGACTAAAGTCTCAAACCCAAAGAGATATTCTTTAAAAAAGTTAAGACTTGTCCACGCCCTCCTAAAACGCCTTGTTTAAACACGCCCCACATGTCTACATCACTGTGTGGCAAGATTTGCATAAATGTTTACGCAAAGAAAATGGTAGTATTGTTTCTGCTGCTGCCGCCATGTCGTGGAGACACTGTGTGTTTCATTGTGAAAGCGAAACTACGTTGTTTGGTCTTCCAAAAGAGGATGAAATCAGTGGTTAAGTTGTATTTACAACACTGTTCCAGAACAGTTCAACCCAAATATTCAGATGTGTGCAGCACATTTTACGTAGGGCTGTTTCCTGAACCTGGGAGAGTAGCCTACAATGCCAGCTGTGCACAAAGGTGGTTTCTATAAAGTGAGACAATTCCAACTTTGACTCACAGTCTGTGAGTACGTTTATATTTAAAGCATTTGCCACTGATGATTCAAACGCAAGTTGTCGCGCCAGGAAACGGCATCACAGTATGTTATGGCGTGAAACATTTCCATCACACGCTTGAGGCATTCTGCCAATCACAAAGCACTGGATAGCTGGCCAATCAGAGCACACCTCACATTCAAAACAATGAGGCTTGTAAAAATCGATATTGTTTCAGAAAGGCGGGGCTTAGAGGAGAAACAATAATGTACAGTATTTGGAAAATAATGGGTTTTTTGAACCTTAAACCACATAAACACATTGCATTACATCAAATAAACAACATAATGTTCTTTTTAGCAAAGTCATATGACCCCTTTATGTCCAGCTTATGTAATGGAAAGGAGAGGAGAGGATGAGGAGGAGGAGGAGGAGGAGGAGAGGAGGAGGAGGAGGGGAGAGGAGGAGGAGAAGAAGAGGAGGAGAGGAGAGGAGGAGGAGAGGAGAGGTGATGAGGAGGAAGAGAAGAGGAGGAGAGGAGAAGATGGAAAGGAGGAGAGGAGAGGAGAGAATAAATTATATGTACAAATGGGAGAATAAGGGGGAAGAGGTGGATGAGTAGAAGAGGAGATGAGAGGAGATGAAGATGAATAGAGAAGAGGAAGTGAAAGAAGAGAAGTTGAACAGATGGGAGAATTAGAGATCAGAGGAAAGAGGAGAGATAAGAAAAAGAACAGTTGAAATGAGAGGAAGAAAGGAGGAGAGGTGACAGGAGAAGATGGGGGGAATATGAAAAGATGAGATTCTGTTCCTGTTCAGAAGAGGAGAGGAAGAATGAGATGAACTCATGATCTGAGATCAGAGGAATGAGGTGAGAAGTAGAAGAGATGAACAGAGGAGAGGAGAAGAGCAGATGCAATGAAAAAGGAAAAAAAACAGGAGATGCCGAAGTGAGAGGAGGAGAGAAAAGAGGAGAGGAAATGAACAGATGGATGAACAAATGAGAGAGTACAATAAACAGATGAAAGGAAAGAGGAGAGGAGAGGAAAAGATAAGGAGAGGAAATTAGCAAATACACTGAGAGGAGATGGGAGAATAAGGGGAGCAGATGGGGAAAGAAGACAGGAGAACAATAACACTCGAGAGAATGAGGAGTCAAGGAGATGAACAGATGAGTGGAGATTAGAAAAGAAAAGAGAGGAGTTGAATAGAAGACAGAATCAGAGGAGCAAATGAGTTGGGGGAAGAAGAGAATAAGAACAAACTAGAGGATGAGACGGAGAGGTGAGAGGAGAGGAGGTGAAAGGAGAGGGGATGAATAGAAATAACAGACAGATGATATGAGAAAGAAGAAGAGAAGATTAGATAAGCAGTGAGAGGAGAGAGGATAAATAGGAGAGAGGAGAGGAGATGAATCAATGAAAGGAGAGGAGAGGAAGGAGATGAATGCATGTGTTCATGGAAGGGAGAGGAGATAAGAAGAAGGAGCAAATACAAGAAGCAAGAGCAGATGAAATAAGAGAGAATGAGTAGGGGGAGGAGGAATGAACAGATGTGAGGATGGGGAGAAGATGAAAGAAGAGAGAGGAGACAAAAATGACAGAAGGACAGAAAAGAAGTGAGGAACAGATGGGAGTATAAGAGAAGTACTGTACATAGATGAGGAAAGAGGAGAGAAGAATAGATAAAAGAAAGAAGAGAGGAGAAGATGAACATGATCAAAGAGGAGAAAAGAAAGAAGAAGTGATGAACAGATGGGTGAATGAGATCAACATGAGATCAGAAAGAGAAGATGAAGGATCAAAGGGTAGAGAAGAAAGGAATCAAACAAGTAAAGAAGAAGAAAGGAAAAAAATAGGAGACTCAACATGCAGATGAGAGAGGGAAAAGAAGAGATCAACAGTAAGAGGAGTAAAAGAAAAAAAGAGGAGAGGAGAGGAGAGGAGAGGAGATGAATAGATGAGATCCTGTTTATCTCCACAAGAGGAGAGGAGGTGAAAAGAGAGAAAGGGGGAGATAAACACATGAAATGGTGATTTGAGAGAAGAAAGAAGGGAAGACAAGATTACAGAAGAGCAGTTAAAAAGGAGAAAAAAGGAGATGAACAGTGAGAGGAAAGAGAAGAACAGAGGAGAGAAGATGAATAGATGAGATCCAGATCATTTCCAAAAGAGGAGAGGAGGTGAAAAGATGAAAAGAAAGGAGGAGAGGAGAGGAGATAAACTCATATCTCAGGATATGATAGGGGAGAAAAAGAGCCAATGAAAGTTATGAGAGGAGTCAAATAAAAGAAGAGGAAAATAAATTAATATTTGTGAGACAAGGAGTAGGTAAGAGAAGAAATAGAAGATAAACTGTGAAAGGAGATGAAGAATAACAGAGGAATGAATAGGAGTTAAATAGATGAGATCCTAGAAGATGAGAGGAGGTGAAAAGGTAAAACAAGTGGAGAAAAAGAAAGAGATGAACATGTGCGATGATTTAAGAGATGAGAGATAAGTAGATTACAGAAAAGGAGCAGATAAGAGAAGGAGGAAAGCAGATTAAGAGGAGAGAGCAAAGGAGATGCAGAATTGGAAGAAAAAGGAGGATATGAGAGGAGAGAAGAAGATAAAAGAAGATGAACATAAAAGACATAAAAAGAGAGAAGAGGAGATAAACAGAAAAGAGGAGCGAGTGTTTTGAACTGTTGGATTGATCAGATACACTTTTAAAAATAAAGGTGCTTCACGGTACCATAGAAGAACCTTTTTTTCTAAATGGTTCCATAAAGAACCTTTAACATCTGAAGAACCTTTCTGTTTCACAAAAGGTTTTTTGTTGGTGAAAGAAGGTTCTTCAGATTCTAGAAAGGTAAGAAAGATATGGTTCTTTAAAGAACTTTTGACTGAATTTTTCTTTGTTGTGCCAAAATTGTTATTTTATGGCCTCACTGTAGAGCTGTAGTCAAGTCCAGCTTTGTCGAGTCCAAGTCAAGTCTAAGTCCAGGACTAGTCGAGACCGAGTCAAGACCGAGTCCAAAGAGGTTAGAGTCTAAGTCAAGTCCAAGTCCAAAAGTTTTGAGTCCAAGTCAAGGCCGAATCCAAATGAGAGAAAAAAGGATCCTCTTCAAGACCACATACTTAACTACTGATAATGCATGTGTGAGAGGCAGCATATCTCCTATTCTAAGAAAATTATTTTACATTATTATTTGTAATGATCAAAAAGCATGTGCAAAGTAACAACTCTGTAGGAAGGGGTCTCCAAACTAGTTCCTGGAGGGCCAGTGCCCTGAAAAGTTTAGCTCCAACTGGCCTTAACACACCTATCTGGAAGTTTCTAGTGTGCCTAGTAAGAGCTTGATTAGCTGGTTCACATAAATACAGTGACATTTTGTCATACTGTACTAGGGCTTGTATAGACTAGTCGGAGCTGTCAGAAACAATCGACTACTCAAACATACATTAACCATAATAAATACAAAGTACTTGCAAGTATGACGTGAATTTTAGGATTACAATATTGCGTGGAGCTGTTACTTTCTATGATCTTATCCATGTTGCATGTAAAAATAAAATGTTTAATGTAATAATTAGGTTTGTGCCTGAAGTAGAATACCTTATTCGGAATGGCAGGGATAATGGCTTCAAAAACGAATAACGGACAAGGAATAATTCTGCCTGAGTACTCAGCTGAAACTGACAAAGTCCGGTGTTTGCTAGATAACAGTTGAGCCAGGGGATCAGCGCAATATTATACACAGACCTCTAAAGTCACGAGTGTGAAGTGAATGAATGTAAACTTTATGAATGAAAAGAACGCAAATCAAACACCGCATTTCTGTTGCCTCTAGTGCATCTCTCAGAAACCAGAGCTTTGCAAGAGTAATTTCACCTATAATAATATATCATACACGTTATATAATTTGTTAATATTTAAAAAGCAATTATTTAAACCTTCCCTCTAAACACTGGACGTCGGATAGATGTGCAGATCATGTCTATATTAGGTCCTTCAGTCCAATACCATTTCTGAACATCTATTCGGCGTCCAAACTAGGTCCACTATTTGGACGTCCAACCATGACCCAAATTGGACGTCATCATGATGTTCAACATTTGAACATCAAGATGACGAAGTTCACTAAACATTAAGAATCGCTTAAAGAGTTCTGCATAATGAAAATGTACACATTGAATGGATTCAGTCGTGTTCAAATGACCACTAAACCTTTGTCATGACATCTCTCTGCTTGCATGATAAATATTATTTTAGTAATTAATAATTATTTTAGTTTAACATGACATATTTGTTCAGTGATAACTACGAAAAAAGATAAAAAGTCATAACGGTCTTATCAAGTAACAAGTCCGAGTGCAAATGCAACGAGTCCAGGACAAGCTGAGTGCAAAAGCAACGAGTCGGAGACGATAGAAAAATGTCTCGAGACCGGACTCGAGCACTACAGCCCTACCTCATTGTGAAGAACCTTTTAAGCAAATTTATCTTTAAGAGTGTATCAGGAGTAAAGGTGGAGCGCAGAGACAAACAGCATTCAGTGAGCGCTGTGGGAAACCAGGACACACATCGGATTCCGTCTACATTTTCCTCCTCAAGCGCTCGCTTGGCATGTGACCCGAGAATGTGAACGAGCATGTTAATTGCACATTTAATACCTGTTTCTCCTCAAGCACAGCTAAAATCAGCTCAGCCAACCAGCCAGTTCATTTAAACAGAAGCACTTAACACCAGGACCCGGGATAATTTTCATGCACAATTCATATACTTCTTCATACATAATGTAATGTCTCAATATGCAGGATCCGCTCATTTATATACAGTGAACGCCACTTACTAACACAGCCCAGGCACATTTGCATTATACAGTTCTTTTTCTGCAATGTGACTGGGCATTTCTGCATTTTTTTCGCTCTCCGATTCAGTTTATATAAACCGATCTATATCTACAAAGCCTTAAACAACGGGACTTTCAGACCACGGTGGAGCTCTGCCAGACGAGAAAGTTTGAAGTTGTCAGGAGAAAACCAGATGCCCGGAGGGAAAGAGTCCACCTGGGTATACATGGAGGACTCCTGCTCCTGTGAGACCCTTCACATAACAACAGCAGTGTGGACTAAATAAATGCGTTTGGTGTTTTTAATGATCCTCTGCACTCGATTCGTAACATCTTAGATCTCCCGCCTCCTATAAGACGCAATCAGATGGTGTCGTGCACCTTTTCCCACAATGCATCTGCATTTTTATCGATGGCTTGGGTGCTGTAGAGGAGGCAGGGTGAAAGAAGGGAAATAAGCACAGCGTGAGAAGGCTGGAGCGGTAGCAGCTGAATGCAAGGGGGCGGAAGAATCTCTTTACCAGTTGGTAGAGAAGCGAGAGCGCGCAGGCAAGAGAGAGTTCAACTTGTCACCTACCTGCCATTCATCAGCCTTGCTCCAGCAGAAAGAAAGAGAGCCAAACAGTGCTAACTGTAGCCCCCGTGACCTCAGCCTTCCAGAAAACGATCCCTTTAGCCCTTCTCGACATCATTTCCTCTTGAGGCTTTTATTCTTTTTGACTATGCCGCAGTGCTTGATTACTTCTAGGGCTTTTGCTCTATAATGTGTGTTAATGGTTCATGTTAATGGCCCATTTTGCATGTATGTCAGACTCGGTGGACTGCTTGCGGCTGCAGTATGATTTAAGCCAGATAAGTCATCAGTGCTAATTCATCTGACGAGAGGAATCTTAATTTAGGCCGCTTCCCTTGAGACGTATGAGGCTAAATGAATGGTCATTCTGAGAATGGATCAATTGATTTGGGTATTGATCTCCAAGTAGAGAGCTGTTTGGGTAGAGCCTGACAGAATGCTTGTGTCCCTACAGTGAGCTACAATCTAAGAAAAGGAGGTCAGCATCATACAGTTCATTTATTAGGCTTGAAAAATGAATGCTGGTGTGTTTAGGAAACAAACATTAGAGTAAAGGAAGGGCTGTAGAGTTGATTAAAATACTTAGTCGGAAAGAAACATTTTTGGTCTTTGTCTGTCTTAGTGTAGTCCTAAATGGTGATAAATTTCACTCTTTGAAGTTGCTTTGAAATCAAAATGGACGATTCTTATTTTTTTCGTGTTTAAATTATTTATTCAGGCACATAATTATTAGTTAAAAATTCATGTGCCCCTTTAATCTTTAATCAGAAACATTAACTTCCCCTCCCCCTCTTTGGCGTTCGCACTGACTGGAGGGCGGGACAATGATCTCTTGCTTCTAACGACCTGTCACTCTCATGAGATTGCGTCAGTTAGCAAACGACAACAATCCAATCAATTCTTCATGGTCCTAACACAATCTTATGGGAAATGGTAAATTTTTTACAGGGTGGCAGGATGTCGTATGAGCCCCACCCTTAATCGCAACCATCACTGAAGTGTGTGCCGATCATATAAATAACATATGAATGAGATCATGTGAAGTCATACGAAATAATTTGCAGAAACTTCAAATAGCTATGATTTGCCTAGAGACTGCTGAATTTTGCACAGTTCTATATCTTGTATCCATATTCTGTATGTCTTTGCCTTCGTGGTTCAGTAGGAAATATACTGTTCAAAAGATTGAGGTCATTAAGAAAAACAGGGGTCTGTTTTTTTTTAAAGAAATTAATACTTTTTTTTCAGTAACAATGCATTCAGTTGATCAAAACATTGAACACATTTGTGTATCATTTATAATGATACACAAAATTATTTTTCAATTAAATCTTGTTCTGTCCAACTATTAATTCATCAGAAAATCATGTATAAAATGTATCATGCTTCCTGGAAAAACATTGAGCATTTAACGTTCACTATAAGAAATGGTGTATGAGCAACAAATCAGCATATTATGATTTCTGAAGGATAATGTGACACTGATGATTGGAGTAATAATGCTGAAAATTCAACAGGAATAAATTACATTTAAAAATATTTTTAAATATAAGGTTAATCATTTTTCACAATATTGCTGTTTTCACAGTTTTTGATTAAATATATGCAGTTTTGGTGAACACAGGACTTCTTTCAAAAATGTATATTCTTGCCGACACCAGACTTCAACACTGAAGTGTTTGTTAACACAGGAAAGAAAACTCCTTGTCAAGCAATCTCTTGGTGTCTTTAAAGTGGGAGAAACAGGAAGTGAGATGCTCCACATTTTTTCCACAGGTCTCAAGCGTGGTGACGCACTTACAGTAGGTCATGTCACACAATCTGGACCTTTCACTGCAAAATCTGATTCCTCAGATTTCGACTGAAATTCAAAAACTTGTTTCCCTTCCCACAAGCTCAGAGTCGGTACAAACACACTTGGTAATTTCAACCTCTATCTTTGTATGTCAGTGATGTGGGCTTGATATCTGGGTGATACATGAGCTAAGAGGGTTTTTAATGCGTGTTTCCCTCTCTGTCCGTGGCCACACCAACACACACTACAGCCTGAGAGGCCTCTGGGGCAAACGCTTAGGCAGCATCTCCATGGCAACGCAAACTCCTCATTTATTTCATTCTTTATTCTCATCAAATTCATGTCTCCATGGCAACAGGAGTTTGCATTTTGCTCCCTTGCTCTTTCACAGAGAGAGAATTGTGTTGCAAAGGACTTACGTAGATTTTCAGGCCAGCTATGTTTCATATAGGTTCACTCTTCCAGATGTGCACAGCTGTCATTGTCAATTCGATCAGTTCATTATGGCTTGAGCAGTCTAGTGGCTGATATTAAGGGATTACGCCTAGCACAGAGCTGCAGTTACAGTATGATTTTAATAGGTATGGCTTTATGAATCCACCATGGATTAATGTTTGTAGATCCTGGATACTGAACAAACAGTTGAGTCTGTTTGCATCCAGCTCAGCTAGTCAATATTTTCCTCTTTCTCTTTCTTTATGCAGTATGCGGTGACATCCATGGGCAGTTTTTTGACCTGATGAAACTGTTTGAGGTGGGAGGCTCTCCAGCCACGACACGATACCTCTTTTTGGGTGACTATGTGGACCGGGGTTACTTCAGTATTGAGGTAAGAAAAGTTGCATTGGGATAGTTTATGCATCCATCTATGATTTCACCATTTTTATTCAAGTTAATTGAAAGAAATTATAAATTTGAATGAAACGGTTAATTTGAGTCATTACCAGGTCCAGACTGAAAATGCATTAATCAGTTTCTCAACTGATTTTGGGGGCAAGCTACAGAATTGATTGAAACATAAGAAGAGTAACTGCACTCAAATTGTACAAAAACTACGATAGAAGTTAATTGTCATAATGAAAATTAATAAATAAGCATGTATAAATATTAATGAAATTAATATTAATTCATATTAAATTTAAAAAAATTCTTTTTTAATGGTGTGTGTGTGCACCAAAAACGAATATAATTATTTGCATGAGTAGATTACATACAAAGTCAATGCAAAGATGCAAATTTGCACCAGGTGACGTAAATGACGTGAACTGAGCAACGTGATTGCTGCAAACACACGATATACACCTCAATTGTGTGTTTCGTGCAAGTTGAAAAATTTTAACTCCAACAGAAAATTAGCATGATGTGCTGTCGCGCAAGCCAACCAGCGATGAGCTTATTGACACATCTGGATTGATATGTCTGGTTGTATCAGAAAATGGAAAAGAGCATTACGCAATGTTTATATTCGCACAAGCGACACGAAAAACCGAGGGAATCTAGAGCAATAACACGATGCTAATATTTGCTTCGCTTTTGTGTATACATTATATGAATTATTAAATGTAGTCTCTCTGCTGTCTTATTGATAATTGCAAAGCAGCTTTAAATTTGTCCAAATATTTAATAAAGAAACAAATTCTATGTAAACCTGCAGAAGTTACATATAGTAATATATAGTAGTACAAATACATTAATAAATATAAATTAAAAACACTTGTCGCAAAATACTATAAAAAAATTTATGAATACAGTGTGACATTTAAAAAAAGAAGTATACCATGTATATTTACTAATAAATTAATACACATTATAACTATTTAATTATTTCATAAATGCTCATAAAACAGCATTATAAGTATAAAAGCATTAATATGCTTTTATATTTTGTTCCAGATAAATTACCACATTGCAAGACACTGCTGCAACTACTTGCATCATGTGACTAAAAAAGTCAAAATAAAATAAGATGCCAATAACAATGAAATGAAATATAAAATAAAATAAACATTTCAAAATATATTAATGAACATGTACAAACATCTATGTCTGCAGCTCTTAAATGACTTCTGTTGCAACTGAAGCATAACTGTCCTCCCTCAGTAATACCTGTATTTATTAAATTCTTAAAATTCACCTTTTTTCAATTAATCTACATTTTTCGTTTTCAATTAAACTTGCATTAAAGCACAAACTACACTTACTTGACCAAGCAGGCTTGGTTATTGGCTGATAGTCTCATCCCAGTTAACTTGCAACTCTCAAGTGTTCCTTTGGTAACAAGAATGGGCAATTCTGTCATACGCGTCAGGGAATCATCCTCCAGCTTCAAACAGAGAGAAGGAATCAGTCATATGTGAGCGCTATGCTCTGACGTTCATGTTCTTTGACTTGTCCAATTTCTGCCATCTTTGACTACAGGCCATGATTAGTTCTGCCAACACATCTCAGCACCGACTGCTCAATTAAATCACTCAGCTCCCAATGTTTGCTGAAGAATTCTTCTTTTATTTGCTAAAGCATGAGATCAGCATGAGCTGTGTTTAACTGTGTGTGTATTAGCAGTAAAGGGAGAGGAGGAAGCCCATGTATGGTCCGAGGGCAGCCAGTGAAGGTGATGGGGACTGACAGTAGATGTGATAACATATGTAATGTAATTGGAAGAGTATTATTAACACTGCACAGACCTTGTGCTGGCCTGCATTAGCATGGTGTTTGTAGGTATCTCATGGATGTGGCCATATGTTTCATCTCTTTTTCTCTCTCCTTCTCTATAGTGTGTTCTGTACCTCTGGTCGCTGAAAAGCCTCTACCCAAAGACGCTATTTTTACTGAGAGGAAATCATGAATGTAGACATTTGACAGAATATTTCACCTTCAAACAAGAATGTGAGTATCCCCGGTCATGCTTGCAATGTTGTATTATTGTGCCTCAAATATAATTTGTATTAGCAAAAAAATTAAATAAATAGAAGCTTTTTCAGAAGTATACTAAAAAGTCTAGGGTCAGTATTGATGTATACTTTTAATTCTTTTATTCATTAAAGATGCATTAAAGTCTTAGTAAAGACACTTTTAATGCTTCAAAAAATTATATACTAATTTAAATTATATAATATATTAATTACATAATTAATTAAATATTGTTGGTTTTAAATAAGAATAAGAAATGTTTGAGCAGAAAATCAGCATTTAAATTACTTAAACAATATATATAAAATAAACAAATATTTAACAGTTTTTACTCTATTTTGACCAAATAAATGCAGCCTTGTTGAGCATAAGAGATTTTAAAAACATTTTAAAAATCTTATCATCCCCAAACTGTAGAAAGGTAGTGTATATATATTTAATATAATTTATATTTATATTACATTTGTATTTTTTTTGTATATTTGATAAGTAATTCATGATTTAATGATTAATGTTTTAAAAGGAGTACATAAATCTTTATATTTTCCTATATTAAAAAGGTTATAGTTTTCCAGTATTAATAGACCAGATTGATTTATCATAATTGTGTGTGTGTGTGTGTGTGTGTGTGTGTATATATATATATCTGTGTGTGTGTGTGTGTGTGTATATATATATATATATATATATATATATATATATATATATATATATATATATTTTATATAATGTTTTATTAAATAATAACTAAAAAAAAAAAAAAAAATATATATATATATATATATATATATATATGTCGTGTTTATATGTAAATTTGAATAGGATTTCACATTTCTGAACAATAATTTTAAAAGGGCTATTTCCCTATATTTCATTGAAAATGATCAAATTAGAATAACAGAGCCTAATCCTCAAATTGCTATAAAATCAATAAATTTTCTATAATGTCTATTGTTCTTGAAAGGACAAATCGTTCCATTTAAAGAGAATGAGGTTTATAATGCAGAGAAGTTGAGGGTGGAGGAGGGGTAAGATGTGGAGTATGAGGTAATGCTTCAGACTGGAGCTTTCCCATGAGGCCGAGCGGCGAAAAGCAGAGACAGGTGAGGTGGGAGGGAGAGGTGCGGAGTTGACGGCAAACGCTTTCTGTCTACTCCACTGACCTGTCGCCATGGTTACAAATGCTTTTGAGAGGTGGCGTATTGAGACATAATGAGAATAGGACACGCGTCGACACACTGAGAGAAAAAAAAATCCCTCCTCCGTCTGGAGACACTGTTTATCTTGTGTGTGTGTGTGTGTGTGTGTGTGTGTGTGTGTGTGTGTGTGTGTGTGTGTGTGTGTGTGTGTGTGTGTGTGTGTGTGTGTGTGTGTGTGTGTGTGTGTGTGTGTGTGTGTGTGTGTGTGTGTGTGTGTGTGTGTGTGTTTGTGACGCACTGAGACACATGGGGCTGACCGCTAAAGTTCGGTCCCAGTAGGAATCTAATGAGACCGGAGAAAAACATGATAAGTGCTGTTATAACAAAATAGCTGTTGCTTGCTACAAATATTAGTTTGTTTTTGCAAAATAACTGTAAAAAACATGATGTCACTTCTTGTTTCTTTGTCATAATGACTTACCTTCACAACTTTAATGATAACAATGCAGTCTCAGTCATGCCTATGATGTCTAATGATGTTATTAGAATATTACCAGAATTGATAACAACTACAGTGTAAACTACGTCATTATGCTAAAAATAAACAATAATATTCGTAACATCTTTTCTTTCCTTGTCTTAAAAGTACAGTAGCAAAAACAGCCTTTTTTGAAAGCTTGACTGACATTAAAAGTGGTTTTCAGGTCGAAATCAAGTAAAATAAAATAAATAATTATAAAGAATCCACATGAATACCACAACAATGTTGTATTTACATTATTTTAAGCACAGACTTTTAATGAAGTGTCAATTAAAGAATCTTAACAGAATTAGAATTAGCAGAAGCTAATTTTATATTTATCTTTAAAAGTAACTATGAATTGTATTTTAATTGTATTTAGTTTTTATAAAATAGAACAGTGATTAAGTAAAACAAATATTCTCATTCAGTCAGTTTATGAGGAGACTGAAAAAAATTCCCCATCATTCTCTTTGGCAAGAATGAAAATTCACCAAGAAATGAACAAATTACACACCTAATGCATATCCTGTCACACCCCTGGACTGTCTTTGTTGTGTTTTCCCTCCCCATGTGCTCCATGACCTGGTTTCTCCCAATTAGTCATTGCCCTGTGTATTTAAGCCCAAATCTGTTTGGTCTGTGATTGTCAGGTTGCTTGTTGGATTTATAAAATTACAATTTCGTTTATCCACGGCTCCTTCATTCATTTACTTCATTAAGACCCAACCCAAACAGTTAATTTTGTGTGTTTCTCCCCGTTTTTGTTTTCCATGTTTTTTATACGGTTTTCCTTGTATTCCTATGGATGCCCTCGCCTTGAAGTTTACTTCCCTAGCCCGAAAGGACTTTTCCCTATTGGAATATGTGGTTGAGTTCAGCCAGCTCACCGTTCGACGAAGCTATGCTGAATTCGCTGTTCTGGATCGGGGCAAATTACCAACACCCAGTTGACCTCCCTGACACCACTGGACTGAGCTGGAGGGAAGCAATCATCCAGTGTCTGGAGACTGTCTACCCCCAATCCGGAACACGGCCAGACCCAGAGCCCAGCCCAACATCTCCCCACTACACGGAGTTCAAGCCTGAGCCCTCCACTGACGGAGAGCCGGAGCCTGTCGCGACCGATGATTCATAGCATAGAAGTGCATAAGAACTGTGGATCGTCAGACCAGGTGCAAGAGCCATCTACAACGCCCACCACGAAAGAGAAAGCCATGTACAGAGAGAGCGCGGAGATGAGCTGTGCCCCCTGTGCCGTGGCTGAGGACGAGCTGGAAAGGGATTTGGGAGAATACAAAGTGGAGGAAAACCTAATTGACTTGTTTACCAACCTCCTCCGTTGATTAACTTTGTCCCTCCCGTTTCTGAGTTTACCCAGAGAAAGTTCCTGTTCCCTTGTCTAGCCCAGAGAAGGCTCCTTTTCCCACATCCAGCCTTGAGATGGCTCCTGGTTCCAAATTAAGCCCGGAGGCTCACAAATGCACACCCACCCACCCTCTCCTGCTCTCTCCACTGCTGTCAACTGGTCTGTCATTCTCCATCATCACAATGGCTGCAGAATCATTAGTCTCTGCCTCCAGCCTCTGAGACCCAGCAGCTCTACCATGGCTCCTAGCTCCATCCTCTCCGCCGTGGCACATCAGTCCACTGGGCTCCCTCATCTCTCCAGCTAAGCCTTGATCTGTCGTTGACCATCTGTTGCCTCGGGAGTCTACTCCTCTGGCTGCACCTTGACACTCCTTCCCTCCAGCTCTGTTAGACTCCTCCATTTTTTCAGCTCCTCCTCGATCCTCTGTCGCTCCGGCACCACCACGGCCTTCTGGATCCCCACATCGGTCGCTAGAGACATCTGCTCTGCCTCGGCCCTCCGGATCCTCCCCAATGCCCTGGCTCATGGACTCTCCGTCTCCACCTCGGGCTCTTCCACCACCTGCTCCGCCACTGTTGGTCGGCCCCTTGGAGTTGCCAGCCCTACCTCCTCCATGACTTCACACCCGTCCCTCCTTCTGTTGTTGTTACGACATGGGACGTGCCCTCCTGGAAGGGGGGAGTAATGTCACACTCCTGGACTTTGTGTTTTCCCTTCCCCATGTCCCAACTCCATGACCCAGTTTCTCCCAATTCCCTCCTTATTCTGTGTATTTAAGCCACAGTCCGTTCAGGCTGTGTTTGATGGGACTACCAGTTGTATTCAGGCTTCCCTTCCAAGTGTAGATTTACCCTGTGTGTTGTATTTAATGAATGACAGTTACGTTTATCCACGGCTCTTTTGTTCCTCCCGGCAGCGTATCGTGACATCCGTTGCTTCTCATTTTATACTAGCATTACAATGTCTTTGCAGAACAGAGATACAGATACTGGCTTGATAGAGAATGTAGGCTTTACAAAATTATGGTGAAACTTTAGGGACCAGTTCTCACTATTAACTAGTTGCTTATTAGCATGAATGTTACTAGCATATTGGCTGTATATTACAGTTTTTCTCTATTGGTTTGGCTCATTTCTTGAAACCGAGGTGACATTCTCTAAACCATAAGGTCATTTGGCCAAACAGTCTTACAGTTCTGCTCAACATTATAGCTCACTAGCAAAATCAAATATCTTTCCCCAAACTCTTCTTCCATGCTTCAAAAGCAGATTCCTTTCCCATATAAAAGGTCAGTACAGTCAAAATAGCACAGATCCTTCTCAATTGCCTTGGCACATGTGCATTCATTTAGTGCTTTTGTCAAAATAACCTGGATGGTTTAGCACAACACCATGGATCCCCTGCAAAAGCTCATATCTCTCCCAAAACAGTTTATCCATGTGTCAAAACTAAATATCCTTCTCATATAAATAGTCAATGCCCCCAAAATGCATTATACCTTTGGCATTGTTTAAGTACTGCATGTCAAAATGCTTAGACGTTTTGTCACTGAGGCACAGGTCTAGCAACAGAATACCACCATGAATAAAACTAAAAGATTTTACAGTAAAATCAGCCTCCAATAAACCACTCATACTCAAGGAAACTGTAAACATTTTTATTCGTACAAAGAAATGTTAACATTAGAGAACATACTGTGAAAAGAAAACATATACAGGATTCTGTAAATGTGAACAGTTATAAACACAAACAAAAAACAAAAAAAAACTCTAGCCTACCATACTGTAAATAAAGTTTCAGAACTATAGTACAGTAATATTTTCAGTGGTCGCCATTGTCACCCTCTCTTTCCTGGCCACCATCCTCATCCTCCTGGCCATCGACGCGCTGCTCTCTGTTAGGCCATAAAATGTTTGATTGGTCATCTGAGATGTGGGAAACTGCTCCTTCGTTAGTTCTAATTTCACCTGATTGATTGTCAAGTACTGTCATAAATTTATCAAATGTTCCAAGAAATTCTTTCATGGTATTATATCTTTGACTAATTTTGACAGTTGAACAGACAATTGTGCATATGATGACTTACACAATGAAACCATGCTGATATGTTTTGGAGGGAGTAACCATTTCACTGAAAAATCAACTAATCAGTTTAGATCAGCAAGATCTATTTATTTGGAAAATGTGCTAAATGTGGGCTCATTGTGCTAACTGTAGCTACTTGTACATAATCATTTGAAAAAAAGCACAGAGTCACTTGAGACATGTACTAAAGCATTTGCAATTTGATAAAACCAATGAAAAATGACATTCTGTTGTGAACAATTGCAAGGTGGTTTGGAGATTTGTCCATGTTATTTTGAGAATGTCATCTCGGTTTCAAGAAATGAGCCAAACCAATCGAGAAAAACTGTAGTACCTATAAAGCACATATTAATGTTTTATTCTGCATGATCACATTTAAGATCCCTTAAAGGGGTGGTTGACTGATATTTTTTTTGGGGGGGGGGCTTGATTGTGTTTATGGGGTGCAGTCTGACATGGGTTTATGATTCGTTTTTTTTTAAACGCATTATTGTTTACATAATTTACCTTTATTCTACACCACTATGTCCCTTCTCCTGTAAATGTGATGATGGTTTTCTGGTTTTATGAAGCCCCTCCCTCAGAAATACATGATGGGCTCAGATTGGTTAGTGGCCCAGTGTGTTGCGATTCGTTAAACCGCAAGTGTGTGTTCAGAAAGGTCATGGCCCTTGCCTCAGTGCATGTGCTCCAGTTGTAAACAATATCATTGTTACTGCTTAGCATGTTGAGCCCGACTGAGATGCAGAGGATATTAGTGAAGAGGATTGTGCAGAACCTGTACAAACACGGCCTTTAATGGTATGTTTTTTTGTTTGTTGTTGTCTCATATTTTTAGATATGCTGTTATTTGTAAATGCTACTGCTTATGTTAGCTTTTATCCTTATTAAAGCTTTAATACAGTATGGCAACTGTATGCGCGTCCATGTTTATACCTCTCATAGCTATGTGAAAATAAGTGTATAATTGTAGCAGTTCATTGTTGGAGCTGAGACAAGCAGATTATCTGAATGAGAGAGATAGATAGATAGATAGATAGATAGACAGACAGACAGACAGACAGAAAGACAGACAGACAGACAGACAGACAGACAGACAGATAGATAGATAGATAGATAGACAGACAGACAGACAGACAGATAGACAGATAGATAGATAGATAGATAGATAGATAGATAGATAGATAGATAGATAGATAGATAGATAGATAGATAGATAGATAGATAGATAGATAGATAGATAGATAGATAGATAGATAGATGCAGAGCGTTTGCATAGCAGGGGGATTTAAGGAACCTCAAACAACAACATTACACACTAACTAATGTTAAAAAACTGAAATCGTAATCAACCACCCCTTTAATCTATATTTAAACTTAACAACTACCTTGCTAACTAGTAATAAGCAGCAAGACAGAAGTTGTAGTTAATAGTCAAAGGGATAGTTCACTCAAAAATTAAGATTTTGTCATCACACACTAATGTCGTTCCAAACATGTATGAGTTTTTTTCTTATATGTTGATCATAAAAGCAGATATTTAGAAGAATGCTGGTAATCAAACAACAACTGTTTGGTTTTTCAAAAATTTTCAAAATATCTTTTGTGTTCATCATAAGAAAGTAACTCATACAGGTTTTGAACAGCATGCAGGTGAGTAAATGATGCCAAAATGTTCATTTTTGGGTGATCTATTATTTAATAGTGAGAGTTGGTCCCCAAACTAAAGTGTGACCAAAACGACTTATTTTCCTTTGTACTCACTTGCTATTTTTCTCCCTCACTGTCCATCAGGTAAAATCAAGTATTCAGAGCAGGTTTACGATGCCTGTATGAGCGCATTTGACTGTCTGCCCTTGGCAGCTCTCATGAACCAGCAGTTCCTGTGTGTCCACGGTGGCCTGTCCCCAGAAATACAGACCTTAGATGACATAAAGAAGGTACTGCCAAGCCATGCATGAACAGCCGCGCTGTGTGTAGGAGGAGAAATATTTCATGGGTGGCTACAAGAAAGCAGTATATGTGTGTGTATTTCTGTATTCTGTATTATATTTGTGTCTCTGTGGCCTAGTTGGACCGGTTTAAGGAGCCCCCAGCATTCGGGCCTATGTGTGATTTGCTTTGGTCCGATCCCTTGGAGGACTTCGGCAATGAAAAGAGCCAAGAGTACTTTACCCACAACACAGTCAGAGGATGCTCATATTTCTACAGGTGGGTGGTTTTTGTGTGATTATGTGCATGATTTGATGTGTCTGAGTGGGAATATGCTGTCATACTAAAAGTTTTCAAAAGAATCTGCCATTAAATAGCCTATAATGGGATCATCAGCATAATGTTAATAGTAAATTCGTAATATTGTGAAATATTCATAAATTTAAAATATTGGGCCTCATTTACGAAACAAAAATACGATAGAAAAATGGGCGTACGGTCTTTTCATTGTAAAACTTGGAATTTATCAATATGAACATGAACGGTGGCTACGATCAAAAATCACGTCTGGTCTCAGCTCGTGTACACAAGTTTTTGAGTTACCTGAACTTGTGCGCAGCATAGTAAATAGCCATTCATCATCAAACTAAAATGCAGTCAACCAAACAAAAGTTACACTGTTTATTTTAAAAGGTCCTCTGTAAATGTAGAATTCAGGGACCAAACAAACATTTTTGCACATGTGAAGGATTTACAGAGATATTAGAGCATGAGTGAAGTATAAAGCCATGTTTAGTCTACATAATGAATAATAGTTATGCAAACAAATGTTACGAATATGGCAAAAATGGAAACATTTGGATTATTGTGGAATTAGACTGGCTCCTGAGCCCAATGCCATTCCAGTTCTGCTTGACATTTGTATGCTGTTTATAATAAATGCCATTATAGCCTTACTTGTGTTTTATTTTAGAGTTTAATATATAATTAGGGGTGCATGATATATTTAGACCGATGATTAATGCAAATTGTTAACTGACAAGCTGCCCAAATCCAAGTTTATTATCAGCTTGGATTTGCGCAGCTTGTCAGTTAACAGCGGCTCCGTGAAGTAACAGCTGCTCTATGTCAAATCAGGCACCTGATGGTATTTACCACTGATTAGAGAACCGGCTTTACTGACTAGATGCGCATTAATTATCGACTGATATATATTGTGCACACCTAATAACTGCTTATTTTTCATTTTTGTTCTTTTCTGAATACCGTTAAATTTAAAATATTTGTTGTAGAGTGAGGGGAATTAAATAGGCTGTTTATATTTAGGCCTACCAGTATTTTAATATACATATAAATTACATAAATTAATGTAGCCTAATTGTTGCAATTACAAGATTAACAGGTGTTTGTGGAGTAAGATCAATTTCTCTTTCGTGAGATTACTTTCTCTTTTTGGCTGGGTTTCGTCTCTCTGTGTCAGAAACTCTAGGGCGAGGCTTCTAAACCGGGATGTTTTTAGGGGTGTGATATTCAAATGACGATTGTTTTCTGCCGCCACATTTATCAACGTGCGCTCATTCTTACGAAGAGTTTGGCAGCATACGAATGTTTAATGAATCACATGTAAAGTGTCATAAACAGAGGTGGGTAGAGTACCCAAAAACTGTACTCAAGTAAAAGTAAAAGTACTTCTAGAAATATTTACTCAAGTAAAAGTAAAAGTACTAGTCTTGAATAGTTACTTGAGTAAGAGTAAAAGAGTATCGGATAAAAAATCTACTCAAGTAGTTAGTTACTAGTTACTTTGGGTCATATATACTGAGCCTATTTTTATTTAGATATATAGATAAAATGTATGTAATGTATGTGTGCTTGTATAAATGTATATATTTCATCAGCCTTTACTCCAATTTATGTAATTTATTATAAAACCCTGTCTGTTTACTTAAGTAACAGATTTAATACGACTGACTTTATATTAAATATTAAATGTGAATTTAACATTGAAAGTTAATGTGATATAAATATTGCTACTAATCTTTCATTGTTCAGAAAGAGAGCAAATAACATTTACATTATTAAAGATAATTTTACTGACAGTCTAGATTTCAATCACTCTCAGAAACTCCCATTAAAATCACTGAAACTGTTAACACTGTGAAATCAATATCTTAATTAAAGATTCGTACACACATCTGCACTTTGTTGTTCCTGCGAGAGAATTCGCCAGAAAGAGGTATCCAGTCAGCGAGCGAGTGAAGGAAGCACCGGCATTTTAGCGATGACTCATCTGAACGCCTCTGATTGGCCAATGCTTTAATAAGCTCAAAAAGATCATGTGTGATTTGTTATAATGCGCAGCGCTGTATAAACGCATCTATCTCTGGCTAAGCGCCAGCAAGCAATCACAGATCTGAATTTAGCAGCTGATAATATGACTCGCTGAACGTACTTGCACCAGTGTGATTGTATTAAAATTAATAAAATCTTAATCGGCTGTTTTTTTGTCTTTTGGAAGCTGCATTCAACTTGACTCCCCTCTGTTATAAGCCACACACATACAACAAACTAATGTCACAGTGGTATCGTGTACTGTAATCGAATGTAGCCCAAGTTATTACCTGTTAAACAGTAGACAGCACAAGCGGTGTTCATCTAATAAGGATCTCCATCGCTAGCAAATAATAACCTTTGCAGATTTCAATTCAGTGCAGTTCCAGTCATGTTTTCAACGCTCTTTCTGTTCTTAAACGTTACAACTCCAAGTGAACCACTTCAGACGCTCAGCGCGTGTGGCAGGGAACTGAACGACTCATTCAAACTGATTCATGAACCAATTCCTTCTTTTGCCAATTGGTTTGATCAAGCCTTTGAACAGAATTGACTCAAAAGAATGAATCATTCGCGAATGGGCATCGCTCATTGCCCAGAGAAAAGTAGACGTCGCGTTTGGAATAAACTGAAGCATTATAACATTTATTGCATTAAGATAAAGTAACGAGAGGAGCGTCGAGCACAGTAACGAAGTAAAAGTACAGATTTATCCCCAAAAATTTACTCAAGTAAGAGTATAAAGTACCCATCTTTAAATATACTCAGAAAAGTATTCGTTACCCCAAAAAATTACTCAAGTAAATGTAACGAAGTAAATGTAACTCGTTACTACCCACCTCTGGTCATAAATTGACTTGTGCGCATGGATTTGCACTAGTTTCTGCATTAGATTGATAAATGAGGCCCATTATGTTTTTTTATGTTTTTTTTATTTTTATTTTGTATAAAGTAATTTATCTGATGCAAAACTGCATTTTCAGCAGCCATTACTTCAGTCTTGGGGCCATTTTGACTAAATAGGGAAAATTAGCGCAAGGGTTGCAATTCCAAAATAGAGTAGATTAAAGTATGTAATTAAATCAAATTAAAGAACACAGACGCAACATCTAATGTACAAAAAAAAATATGGATAATGTGTTCCTCTGACATTCAAAATAATTCCTTTTACCACGCGCTCTCTGTTCTCTGTGGTGCCTCTTTCTAGCAACAAATGCGCAAAATAGTTTAAGACATGCTTTTTGGGGGGATTAAATAATGGCGCACATATCAGTAATTTGACGAGTGCAAACATTATTAAATCGCGTTGCGTAATTCATTTTAATATTCTCCTCCCATAAATTTTGCATCTGAAAGGGATCTCCTACCAATGCATTGGCACCTTTTCAGCACTAATTCTTCACTGCGAGTCATTAGTAAATCCTGACAGTACTATTTTAACACCACAAAACGTTATTTAAAAAATGTTATATATAATTTTTTGTTCACTCTTTTAACCAACAGATATAGAAAATCATGGTATTAGGATTTTAATTTGGAAGATAGAATTCACAAACATTATGTTTTCAGAGTGTTTTAAATGAGGCATTTGAAACCTATGGAATCTTATTACTGCCACAGAATAAAAAATATATAAATGGCAATCAAAGCTTTTTATCCCACAGTTCTGTGAGATTCTAAATGTATGTCTTAATTTCGCTGCCACGATGCTAGGAATGTGCATATGTGTGTGCATTGATGTTGTGTAACATAATGTGCACATATGTGGGCGGATATATTTGTGTGTATGTATGTGTGGGGACAGCTGGGCTGGTGGGGGGTTGTTGGGTCTCTCCACGAGCTCAGGGTTGATGTTGTTTTCTGTTCTGCATAGAGAAACAGCCTCTTAATATTTCACACACTCTGCTGAAAATTTGATGGAACAACAGTACACTGTTGCATGTTTCTGAGCCAGTCTGTTTTTTTTCAGCATTTAAATGTTTGTGTTTTAGCATTAGCATTAGCATGTAGTCTTCTGAATCTTAACAGGATCTATCTATCTATCTATCTATCTATCTATCTATCTATCTATCTATCTATCCAGTGTTTAGTGTCTGGTGTAAACTGCAGATTTTGCCTAGTGGTTTGGAGCCCTACATTCATTAGTGTGTCTCTGTGTTATATGCATAATACCAGAGGCAGCCATGTTACAGAGCACACACCACTGAATTCATCACAAATACACACAGCGCTGCATATGCTACTTAGACAGATACATACCCACACATCTCTGTTATGCAAGGTGCACAGAAGCCATTTGTTTTAATCTGTGCTGTCAGTGTTCTTCGAGCTGCCCACCTCCCTGAATCACCATGTTGGAGTTTAATCACTCCTCTTTCACTCCATTCACTCTGTTTGTTTATGTGATTGCCTTTATGCACTTGCACTCTCCATAGAGTGTTTGCACAAATGAAGAGAGAATATTTAGAGAATAGAAGAAGCAATTTGTGTAAATATAAGTATAAATTAGTATAAATATATATATATATATATATATATTATTCATGAGTATTTTATACAGAATATTCAATACAAGTTCAATATAAGTTAAGAATTTTTGGCATAATGTTAACTGACCCTTTGAAAAGACCCTCTCCAGTGGATGTTGCAATATTCGACAAGGCATGCCGCTCTCACGCCTCACGCTCTCACATCATGTTCTCATGCAGTCAAAATAACATCCTGGAGCAAAGAGAAAACTGACAACACACCAACATACAAGAAAGAGCAGGTTACTGTAGGTATGAAACCAAGTCTCAGCTTAAAAACTGTCATTTTTTTAAGAAATTCATGTTGTGACAGATCGCTGTAGCACCTCAGTTTAAGCAGCATGTGAAGTGATCATCTCTTCCTCTTTTCTAGTTATAGCACAAAATGAACATGAATGAACATCAGAAAGTACCTTGTTTCAACCGCAGAAAGCCACTGATTGGTCAGCTTGTCTGTCTGTCAAACTCCCTGCAAAGGGACAATTAATTAATGAATGGAATTGTCATTTTTGGGTGAACTAGCCCTTTAAGTTGGAAGTGGACCAGATTTTCTGCTGATCAAACGTCTGGTCATGTGTGATTAGGGTGAAGCTGTCAGAAGAGGAGATGGGGGGATGCCCTTTCAGCCTCTTGCATCGTACTGTAGTCAGCAGAAAGAGTGAGTGAAGAGCTTACACTGCGGCCAGCAGCGGCAACTCAGCTTTGCGATCTATCCCACAATCCCCAAGGGCTCTGCAGTGTGGTGTTGCCATGACGACCCGTTTCCTCTTCTCAAACTGGAGGGAGTGATAACTAGAGAGTAAGACAGATGCAAAGGAAGAAGTGATTGGTAAAGAGCAGCGGTAAAGCAGCAGTGCCCCCTCATTAGCTGACTACATGAGAGAGAAAAAGACCGAGAGCAGCTCACACCCTCCTTTACACACTCTCTGGGTTGTAGGCAAACATATGTTAGTGCTTTCTCACAGTGAAGCTTGACAGCATCCATCCCTATTCATTTTCATTGTATGGAAAAGAGCAGCATGAACATTCTGCCTAACAACTCCTTGTCTGTTCCACAGAATAAAGTAAATGTTACATGTTTGGAATATGGGTGGAAATAAAAGGATAATTTAGCAAATCAGTTTTTTGATCGCGGCAGAGAGCAACAGTCAGGGTCCTGGAAATTAAAATTTCAATTTGAGTGACTTCTGAGTCTGACATTAATTTATAAGCCCATAAACCCAGACTGAGTTCTGAGGTTAATTGAATGCTTTTTTTTTTCTTTTCTTTTTTTTGAAGTCATTTGTTTGCACAGACTGTTTAACAGTTGAGATTGTCATGAAAACTACATTACCCATGATTCTCTACAGAAGATTCCACTTATCAGACAGTCTTTGTGAGCAAATTGTGTCAGAAATGCTCTGTGGGGAATGCCAACGATGAACATAATAACGTAATCAAGGCGACAGTTGCTATGCTGTAAAAATACTTTACTATATGTGTATTTATGCATATTTTGCAATAAAATATATTGTTTCCATATGTATAATAAATATAAAAATATTAGTTTAATAACTCTTCATTGTTTTTCATTCTGTTGTCATTTTCAGCGCTTCATGGCATTGTATTTTTTCCTTCCCCAAAGCCGTTTAGTACTTAGCTGTAATTTTGTCTTTTTGTCTGATTTTCAAATACTTTCTTGCTTTAAAGCCTTCTTTCTTACCAAAAATAGTCTTCTGAAAAGTTTAAATAGCACACAATACTTTCTCAATACTTTGAAAAAGTCATTTAATTGAAACTCAAAATATTGTTGGATGTTTTCTGTACCTATTCTATAGATATATGAACTATGAACGTAAAAAAAACGGATTTCTTTCTCAGGATATCTGTTAACAACATGATAATGCTGCACAGCAACAGTTGAGGCCACGCTGCCCCTGCTGGACATATGTTGAACTGCACCCCGCGCTCCATTCACACAGGAATGTTTTGGTTGGCTGACGGTGGAAAGCATTGAAAAAACAATACAACATTAATGAGACCGGTCCACCCACAGTTTCTGAATGTTGGCTCCTATTTTCTCTCTCATTCTCTTTTCCTTCTCTTAATCTCTGTGTTGCAGTTATCCGGCTGTCTGTGACTTCCTACAGAATAATAACTTGTTATCAATCATTCGAGCGCATGAAGCACAAGATGCAGGGTATGTATTACCAGTATTTCGCTCTGTATTTAAATTTTTGTGTATTAATATGCACCCTTTAGGTGTAGATAAGGTACTAAGGGTACACTTTTTTCATACACACACACATTGTTTTCTGCACATTTTGTCTATAAAAAGTAAATTAAAGTGTTTTGTCTTTCTCTCTCTTCAAAAAGGTACCGGATGTACAGGAAGAGTCAGACCACTGGCTTCCCTTCCCTAATTACCATCTTCTCTGCACCAAACTACCTTGATGTTTACAATAATAAAGGTGAGTCGTGTTTTTCCATATGTGCGAGAAAAATGGAGCATTGTGATGGGAACAGAGAGCTGGATGAGAGCGTGGGCATGGAACAGGGTCAACCTCTCAGCAGTACCATCTAGTGGAGGCTTTTTTGTGAAGACGAATGTTCAGCCACATACAAAATTGATATACTGTATATCCAGAAGTATTAACACCATGTTTGATTGACATTTTCTTTCTTATAAAGCTCATTTAGCTTGGGTTTTGTCATATCATTGTGTGTACACAATGTTTCAGCCAAAAATGTAGACAAGGATTCTACTTGAATTAGTCGTTTAGGAAACAAACCCAGCGGCTCAGGAAGCCACGCTCTGTTGAAATGATTTCTCATATTATTGATTCGTAAATTTTCATAAGCCGGAGGCTCACTTTTTATTATTATTCACTTCCTCAGCGGCCGTCCTGAAGTATGAGAACAATGTAATGAACATCCGGCAGTTTAACTGCTCCCCTCATCCTTACTGGCTGCCAAATTTTATGGATGTCTTCACCTGGTCCCTGCCATTTGTGGGGGAGAAAGGTACCTATATTTCATACATATGTACAGTATATATACAGCATATACATATATATATATATATATATATATATATATATATATATATATATATATATATATATTAGTGCTGTTAATTGATGAAACATTTTTAATTATTCATAATTTTTTTCTGAAATGAATCGCAATTAATAACACCAAACATTTAAGTTTTTAAATATACTTTTATATTGCAATAATTTCACATGCAATCTTCAAATCAAGTACAACTACATAAAGGCAGTATATATATTTATTTATATTTGTTTAGTGGCATCTTTTTAATGACTGAAGGCGATTATACGAATACTGATGTCTCTGTGAAATTGACCATTGATTATAGCCATTCAACATTCAATTATAAATGAGAGCTATCAATTTTAACATTTACTAGACTTTTAAAAAATAATAATTTTTAATTTAACTTAAAACAATCTGCACATAAACCCATTATAATAAATGTCATACCTGAGCCCTTCAGCAAGTAGGAAATATATAGAAATTGAATAAAGTTATCAAACACTAAATTTAGGTCCTTAAAGCTACAAAAGTTATTGATTTCCTCCTTTTTTTGGGGGGGGGGGGGGTTGAAAGACATCACAGCTGCTGGGTTATTAGATTTGTTGGCTGCTATTTCTTTAAGAGCTGCTGCTGTTAAACTTGACACGGATCTGACATGCATTGTGTTTTCTTTCAACCTTTTGTATATAATTGCACTTTAATATGAAATGATATGCAGCGCAGGTGCATTTGTGTGTATATATATAGGGCTATGAGTTAAATGCACTGACCTAATTAATTAGTTATGAAAAATATTTTTATGCAGTTAACAGAAAATGACTTTGGTAGAAGTTGAAGTCACTGTTTGGAATATTACTTGAGTAAAAGTCTTAAAGTATTTGATATTTATTGTAATTAAGTACAAAACTTATTTTTTTAATCTTAAACGTACTTAAGTATTGAAAGTAAAAGTACAAGTAAATGGAAAATGGAAAAGAAGCAAATATATATATATATAAATGTTCATACACAGCCTGAGTAGCAAGACTGTGTTCAGTTTTAACTATTTCTTCCATTTTGTGTTTTTGGGTAAGAATAAGAAGCACTTCATCCAGTACTTAGTGTCTTTCATTCCATCATAAGAAAACATTTCTGGAATCTGCATCTGAAATAGCATCTAGGACATGGATTCATTTAAACTGCAGTTACAGATGCATAAATAGGCTTAATGGTTTGTTTTTAACATAAAAGGTTGAATACTAATGATATTTGAAATAATTTAAAACATTGAAAAAATGTGAAATAAAAACCGCCAGTAGGTGACAGCAAGTGAATGTTAATGAGTGAGTCATTAAACTGATTCATTCAAACGGCTGATTCATTCTGAAACAAAGCATTTGATTGTGTTAATGAGTGAGTCACTGAATCATTTATGCAACCAATTCATTCAAAAAGCTGATTCATTCGATAAGTAAACACCGTCCATACACACTCTGTGTATGATTCGGTGATATAGACTACTTGATAACGTTGGGTTGCACATCATTACAACAACACTTACCATATTATCGCAGACGTACTGTATATTGCACACCCCAACCTCGACTTGAGTGGAAAAGTTAAATCATCTGAGGTTGTGCACTTGTTTGCACATGAGCAAAGGTGTTTTTAGGAATTTAACTTGCACACGCCAGACCACTGATTCGTCAAACCTGCTATCCTGCAGTCTGTGTTGTTCTGACTATTTTGTAGTAAGTAACAAATATCCTTAGGGGAAATGTATCGGAGTAAAAGTATGCATTTTAATTAGGAAATGTAGTGGAGTAAAAGTTGCCTGAAATATAAAAACTCAAGTAAAGTACAGATAACTCCCAAAAAATACTTAAGTGCTGTGATAAAGTATTTTTACTTTGTTACATTACAACGCTGCCTAAAAATCTAGATATTGGGGCAAAAAATGCCTCTGAATGGCTTTTTGTCTCAAATGTATATGACATGATAAGTGATATCACATGAGCAGCGAGAGCAATATGACACAAGTGATGTTTTTGTCACGAAGAACATGAGTGTAAATGTAATTTTATAAAACATTTCAGTAAATAAGATGTTAAAGGGCACATATTATGCCCCTTTTTACAAGATGTAGTATTGGTCTTGGGTGTCCCCAAAATGTGTCTGTGAAGTTTCAGCCCAACAGATCATTTATTATAACAGCTGGAAAATTTCATTTTTGGGTTTTGTCAAAAAAAAAGAGCTGTTTTGGAGTGTATTTCTTTAAATGCAAATGAGCTGCATATTCCTGCACCTTGTCCAAAAGAGGGCATCACGGATACATCTCTCTGCATTGTACACATGTACCTAATAACAGCCAGCAGAACCAACATAACTGAGAGCAAGAGAACTGGTGTTTAGCCAAACATATGGGAAGCCAAATGCACTGAAAGTTGGATGAAACAGCGCAATGTTACAGAGCTCGCGACGCGCTGATCTGTCATCGGCGCAGATCAATTGCAAGAGACGCGTGATTGTACTACCAAACAAATCACGTGCTACGAATCACAGCACAGATCAGTTAAAAAGTACTTAATGTATGCGAATATGTTTAAAACGCTAAGCACTATAACGACATGCCATTCACAAACGAGTCTGGAGTCATACAAGTATTTAGGTAGATTTTGAGGCGTATTACCTTGAAATAAAAAGTAATCCACAGCGTCCTCAGCAGCTCAGATGTTGAGAGAAAATTAAGACTCTTATGTTCAGTCTTACATCCAAACATAGAGCATCGGGATTGCTTGCAAGTCATTGTTACAGCTGCTCGAACACAGAGAAAAAGGAGGACAACGTACAACCGCTGAGGGCGGAAACTATAGCAATCCAGAGCTGCCAATCAACTCCCTATGAAATGTGATGTCAAACTGCATGAGAATCAAAACAGCAGGCTTAGTGAGACTGACTTGGTTTAAAGGGGATAAAAAAAAATGAGGAGTGGGTGAGGAGTGGGTGAATTTTTATCATTGTAGGGTGGTTGTGTTCACACACTGCCAAACACCATGTAAAAGTGGATTTTGCATAATAGGTGCCCTTTAATATTGTCCTATATTTTAAACACAATTTTGTGTGTTTTTGTTAAATTTTGCCAACGAAAATATTAAAAGACACAGTAGAATTGTTGTGGGTCTCTGAGCAACACAGCTGTGTTTAGTTTCTGAATGAATCTGATTCAAACAAATCGTGATTTAGTAGCCCATTTAGGGTTTTCACACCGTGTAGTTCTAAGAACTTAGTTCTAAGAGCTAGCCAGCAGGGTGATTCCTAGAAAACCAGTTTCTCCCTTGGGCCGTTTTCCTGGTTGCATCCGCACCGGCAGCAAGAACTTTGAATCGGCCAACAGCCAAATCTTTATTCATGGCATTTGCATATGTTAACAACCAGTGAATGGAGGACGCCATGATTGGAACTGTTTTTTATTGTGTGTTTTGGGTTTCATGATAACAGAGATGGAATGTAAATGCACAATTTACATGACTGAAAGAGCAAAAAGTTAGTCTAAGAGATAAAATCTCCAATGACAACTTGCAGTGTTACATTTCGAGGCTGAGAAAAGAGCACAACACTGCAGACAACAGGTAAATGCTGCACTGTAAAAAATCATAAGTTGGGCCAACTTAAAATTTTAAGGCAACCAGCTTCAGCAGATTTTTGAGTTTGCTCAACTTAAAGGTCAATTAATTGTACAAACTTTTGTGCATGTTCAATCAACATAATATATTAAGTTAAGTGAACTTTTAGTTAAACTTCCAATTTTGTGTTTAGTTGACTAGTAATATATTTTTAAATGATAAAAACTCCATAAGTTTACAAAACCTGATAGTTGAAGTTGCTTTAAAAAACAAAAGTTGACAAAACTTAAGTTTAAGGCAACCAGCTTCCGAAGGTTTTTGAGCTCTCAACGTTATTATTATTATTTTTTTTTTTGGTTTTTACAGTGCAGCTTCAGAACTTTAGGTTTTACTCAAGCAGTTTAAAGTTCAGCACAAAACTGTCAATCCAATATGAGTGAATTAATTTATTAAATGCTACTCAGTACAACATTGGTCCTCAAAAAAATCTTTAAATGGACAGAATCACAATTTTTTTTATTTCATCAATATGATTTTTTTTTTTTTGTAGAACAGCAAGTTTAAATCACAAACCAAGTCAAATCATTTTATTCGCAATAAAATAAATAAATTAAAATAGAAAGTTTTTTCAAGTTAAGAGCTTATTTGTCACATTTGTGTTGCAAAATTAAAAACGTCTACACAGTTAATTAAATTGGGAAAGCATCAAAGAAAAACTATCACAAAATTAAAGTCCAAAATAATGTGCAAAAATAACAACGGATGCAGTTGTTGTTCACCACCTGGTCTCGGAAGGGAGTGGTGGGAACCTTGGGCATGTATCCTGGCCGGGGTCTCAGGACAACCTGAGAGTAGGCCGGCCTGAACACAAGGCACTTTTCACTTACCGAAAATGCTTGGAGGTCCCTGACCCTCTGATGGAAGTGAGCGCGACCAGGAGCGCTGTCTTGAGAGACGGGAACTTTAGCTCGACTGAATCCAGCGCTGGTGGCAGATCACTCAGATCTGCCGCGACCCGTCCAGAAGCCACACGTGGAGGTTCCAAAGATCTGGACGCAGGTGCCAAGCCTCTGAGAGAGGAGGCGTCTGACTTGAGCCGCGTCTGACTCCAGAGGAGGAGATGGCGGGCGAGTTGGGACATGCAACGTAATCGTAGACCGCCCTGTCGGTTGGTGTACGAAACAGCCGCAGTGTTGTCCGTGCGGACCAACACGTGCCTGTCTAGCAACAGCGGCCGAAACCGCCGTAAGGCTAGATGCACTGCCAGCAACTCCAGACAGTTGATGTGCCAAACCAGTCGAGGTCCTGTCCAGGACCCTGCGACTGCGGATGCCATATGCCCCATATGCCCCAGTAGCCTCTGAAAGTGTTTCAGTGGTACCACTGTCCTGCCTCTGAAGGAACTCGCTGGTGAGCCGTGCCATCATACTCACCGAGTCTAACTCCATACTGAGATGAGAGATTCTCTGCACAGGGGAGAGCTTGCTCTTCTCTCGGTTGACCTGAAGCCCCAACTGACTGAGGTGCCGGAGCACCAAGTCCCTGTGATCGCACAACTGCTCTCGGGACTGGGCCATAATGAGCCAATCGTCGAGATAGTTGAGGATCCTAATGTCCACTTCCAAGAGTGTGGCAAGGGCGCCCTCCACGACCTTCGTGAAGACACGGGGGGACAGGGAGAGCCCGAAGGGGAGGACCTTGTACTGCCATGCCTGACCCTCGAATACAAACTGCAGAAACGGTCTGTGGCGAGGGAGGAATGAGACACGAAAGTATGCGTCTTTCAGGTCGATCTTGAACGCAGATCCAGGATAGGCCGAAGGCCACCGCTCTTCTTGGGTACGATGAAGTAAGGGCTGTAAAACCTTGTCCTCATCTCGGCTGGAGGGACCGGCTCGACTGCATCCTTCGCCAGCAGGACAGCAATCTCCTCACGCAAGACAGAGGCATCCCGGACTGCCACCGAAGTCTCGAGCATGCCATTGAAATTGGGAGGTCGCCGGGCAACCTGAATCACGTAACCGAGTCAGACCCTCCGAATGAGCCAGCGTGATGGGTTGGGCAGTGCAAGCCATGCTCCCAAACTCCGTACAGGTGGCACCAAAGGGACAGTCGACATACCCGCAGTGGTGCAGCGATGGGGAGTTGTGTCGGATGGCCCAGAAGGCATTGCGTTCTGAGTCATCACAGCCACACTCCTCACCTCCTCCACTCCTCCCAGAGGAACTGGCCAGAGACGCGTAGAGAGGTGAGATGTGGGTGAGACAACACCCGAGGGGGGCAGCCCCGCCGAATCTTCATCCACAGAGGTCAATAGCCCATCCCCGATGCTGAAATCGACATCTGATCCCTGGCGGTAAACTAAATGACCCGTTGGGACTGCAAAAGACAACCCAGCAATATCATCTGCTCTCTTAGTTGAAGCGCCCAGGGGAATCGCTGAAAGGGACATGTTTTCTCTTAAACTCAGAGATGATTGGCCTCCAAAGTGAGACCCCATATGTCGTTCGACATAACTCGTAGTGACCGACAGATAGGGACTTACACTTACCAGAGCGATCACAATGAGGGAATGAACAGACACAGCTTAAGGAAACTCGAAAATGAAACAGGAGAAATTAAAATGGCGTTGTTTATAAAAAAGCCATCGAACTGCGCATGCTCATCAGCCTTTGTGGGCAATACTAATAACCAACTTAAAGTTGTTAGTTGTTCTAACTTGAAATATTAATTTGGTGTTACAAATTGATCTAAATTTCTATTTAACTTACATTTCTGTGTTATCTCAACTTTTTTAATGTTAAATTGTTGAATTAACTTTAAAAACTGAGTTTGTAATACAAACTGTAAGTTGGATTTTTTACAGTGTGATATCACTGTTTTTAAAAATGGCGGGTAGCCGGTGTTTCGTATGCGTTTGGTCAATCAGCATAGACTCACATCACTGGTAGTTCCCATTGAACTGTTTTAGACCCTACTCTGAAGTAGGAGCCAATTTAGCTCCTCCAAACGGAGTTCCTAGAACGAAAGCCGTTCCTAGTTCACCTGTGGTGCGAACACGTCAAAAAGTGGGTACTTCCGCCAATAGTTCTAGGAACTATGAAAACTTTCCTCTGGTGCGCAAGCCACTTAGAGAGCCATTTACTGAATTCCTGAATGAATCAACTGTTTGAACGAATCGACTCATAAAGACATTTACCACCACCTTGCTGGTAGTTTTAGTTTCTTCTTTAGAGTATCATTTCATTTATTAAAAAATCTATAATTAACCCTCTTAAGGCAGGCGTTGCTGATTTGCAACAGTTAAAAACTAAAAACCTTATTACTCCAGATACATATTTTATGTATCTGGAGTACTAAAAACTTTACTAAAGGTTACTAAAGTTACTAAGTTACTAAAACTTAATTTGAACCTGAGAGGGTTAATGGGATTAAAGGGATAGTTCACCAAAAATAAATAAATTCTGTCATCATTTACCCACCCTCATGTTGTTTCAAACTTGAGTGACTTACTTTCTTTTGCATAACAAATATTTTCACAGCCAAGTTGAAGTCTGTTGTGGAAAAGAATAAATTGTTGAATAAAGTTGTTACTTTAGTTTTCTTTGTGCACAAAAAGTATTCTTGTAGCATTATAAAATTATTATTGAGCCACTGATGTCACAGGGACTATTTTAAAAATGTCCTTACTACCTTTCTGGGCCTTGAACGTGTCAGTTACATTGATTTTTGTAGAGTCAGAAAGCTCTCGGATTTCATCAAAAATATCTTAATTTCTGTTCCAAAGATGAAAAGGGTATTTAGGGTTTGGAATGACATGAGGGTGAGTAATTAACAACAAAATGTTCATTTCTGAGTGAATTAATCCTTTAATGCAAAAATCTTAACCCCAAAACTTGAATTCAAGTTGAACTTCAATATTCTTTCCTTAAGATAAAACAGAAATGAGAAAAAAGCTTTTGCTAATGTCCAATACTTTCTACTGAATGTTGTTTTAATATGTTGTGATTGAGTGTTGTTGTTGTTTTGCCCGCAGTCACGGAGATGCTGGTAAATGTGTTGAGCATCTGTTCTGATGATGAGCTGATGAATGATGGAGATGAGATCTTTGACGGTGAGACATCTTCACTCGTTTGCTCCACAGTTTCCTTTATATTGCATGTAGAAGATAAACATTATTCATCTTCAGAAGTTCCCCAGCATGAAACATGATTATGATTTCTCAACAGAAAGGGCCTTTTCTTTGACGTCAGGTACATCCTGAATTATGACTCACAGTTCTTTTAGTATATTTCCTGTTACGTAGCACTCTTGTGATACTGTGCTTTGAATAGCCCTTAAGTTTCGTCTTAGTACTTAGTAGCTGCTAATGTTACCAGTACTGGGGAGACTAGTTTAAAACCAGTTTTTCAAGCTACAAGCTACTTATAATTTAAGGAAAAGAAAACTACAACGACAAGCTGTAATTATTATTTACAAATATGGTTTAGTTTAACAGAAGCAGCATTTCTCTGACTCAAAAACAATGAGGGTTTTATCTGAGTTAATCTAATTCACACTAAACTTTATACAGTGTAACAATGTGAGTAAAAAAGTAGCTTGTACTTGGGGAAAAAAAATACTTTGAAAAAATAGTTAGTAGTGTCACTTCTTTAGGTTAGTTAGTCCCAGAACCGCCGCCAACACAATACACAAAAGTTTCTGGGGGTTTTTAGCCTTTGGTTATACTGAGACTGCTTGATTTTTTCTTTCCGCCCACAGCCAATGCAGCAGCTGCTCGAAAAGAGGTTATTAGGAACAAGATCCGTGCCATTGGGAAGATGGCCAAGATGTTCTCTGTGCTCAGGTACAAACGGGGCTTCCTCCAGCTGAGTCATTCAGTTTGCGGTCAGCTGGATCACATGCTCATGAGACCACTTTTGCTTATCAGATAGATTGAGGAGAGGCTTCTTAAAAGCAAGATATGGCTGATATTGAATGCATCACAAAACTTGGATGCATTTTAAAGGTACAAAAGGTTTTTTTTTTTTTTCAAAAGGAATGGCATGGAATGCTGGGCTCTCTATGGAGATCTGTGATTGTAACACAAACTTGCAGGTTTTAAGTGGAGAGTATCTTTGAGAGACCCTTAAGTATAAGGGCATCTGTTTTTATGCTATATATAGTCATTCATACTATGTAAGAAAACCAGTAAAGTTAGATTATTAAGAAAACATTAATTAAAGGGATAGTTCACCCAAAAATGAAAATTCTTTAATTAATTACTCGCCTTCATGTCGTTCCAAAGCCGTAAGACCTTTGTTCATCTTAAGCACACAAATTAAGATATTTTTGATGAAATCCAAGAGCTTTCAACCTTACAGGAATACAGTTGACATGCGTTCACAAGAGTAGTCTCGTGAACATTCACTGAAGACTGACACAGAAAAGGAGAAATTGTTGAATAAAGTTGTTAATTTTGTTTTCTTTGTACACAAAAAGTATTCTTGTATAAAATGATGGTTGAACCGCTGATGTCATATGTTCTTACTACCTTTCTGGACCTTGAACGCATCAGTTCCGTTGCTGTGTATATACAGTCAGAAAGCTCTTGGTTTTCATCAAATATGTGTTTTCTGAAGATAAACAAAGCTCTTACGGGACTGACACAACATGAGGGTGAGTAATTAATGACAGAATTTGGTGGTGAACAAATGACATTAATGACATTTTTGGGGAACTATCCCTTTAAATTGCCAATGTATTAAAGCCAAATATGGGCAAGTGTATTTATAATTTTTTTCTTTCTTTTTTTATTTACTGTTTTAAAAAAAGTGGCTGTTAAGGAATAAACAAAAATCACTATTTGTGTATTTTGTCCAGCCTTTGGAATGCAGAATAAATCTCTAAAAATGTAAATTTCTCTAAATATAACCTTTTTCTCCTTCAAAATTTTCAACAGACCCCAGTTCGAGAAAAAATAAATAAAAATTACTAAATATAAAGTTTGTTTAACTCAAGACATTTTCAAATTTTTACTATCTATCATGCAAGAGTTTGGAGTAATTACGATTTTTTAAAGAAATTAATTCATTCCTCATTTATGAAGATTTTATTTCAAATAAATGCTGTTCTTTTGAACCTTCTATTCATCGAAGAACCATGAAAAAATGATTTCCACAACTGTTTCCAACAATTATATATTGTTGATATTAACATATTAGATTGATTTCTAAAGGATCATGTGACACTAACGACTGGTGTAATGGTGCTGAAAATTCAGTTTTTCATTGCAGCAGTAAATTACATAAAACAAAAGTTATTTAAATTGTAATAATATTTCAAAATATTACAATTTTACTACATTTTTTATCGAATAAATGCAGCCTTGGTAAGCATAAGAGACAAAAATATCAAAACAATTTATAGGCTGCAAACTTTTGAATGGAAGAGAAATATCAGTAATGTGTATTTTATTATTTCTGATGGTCCTATGCTGTCTTTGCAGAGAGGAGAGTGAGAATGTGTTGACCCTGAAGGGTCTGACCCCTACCGGGATGCTCCCCAGTGGGGTGCTTGCTGGAGGCAAGCAGACTCTACAGAGTGGTGAGCCCACGATCCAGTACTGGCCATGTTCCTCTCTTGGTTCTTGTCTACCTGTCTCCTCCTCCTCCTGTCTTTCTTGCTTCTTTTTATTTTCTCCTCTTCTGTCTCTGTTATGTCTGTCCCTGTCCTTTCCACCTGTCTCTCCATCTGTCTCTTTCTGTATCCTCTGACAACTCCAAGCTTTGGGGTGCTGCTCTTTTAGTTCCCCCAAAGCATGGACACATTAGTGGGTCGGTTTACCTGTCAATGGTAAACTGGGGTGAGAATGAGTTTCTGAGAGGCTCGTAGGGTGTCTAGAGCACAGGAAGCGTGGAAAGCAGGAGAAGTCTCTTGCAAAGTGCGAATGGTTGAGGGGATTGTCTGAGTTTGTGGTCCATAGTCTGGTTGGCGTGCATGCGTCCCAGTGCCCCGCCGCTGCTTGTGCACAACTGCTGCCTGTGCATTACTGCTGTTGCATGGCTTGTTCAGGTGTAACACACTCCCCTCCTCTTCCTCCAGCAACCGTCGAAGCCATTGAAGCCATCGAGACGGATGAAGACGGAGAAGGTAAATCCAGGACATGTATCTGGGCATAATCCAACATATGATGGTAGATGAGTTTTGGAATGGTAGATGGTTTGGTATATGGTTTGTTTCTTTTTCAACATGGGACCACATTTTAAAACACATCTATCATCGTATGCTGAATTTTCTGCCAGGGTCACCATATTCTGAAGTTGACTGCTCTAACCAACCAACACACTACATTAGAGAAGAGTAACAAGACCAGGAAACCACCGATCACTACGAAGGGGCACTAGACATGTCTGGGAACAGTTTGGTGTCAAATAGTTTTCAAGTAATCTGTCATAGTCTGGATTGCTTACTAGTTAACACTGTGGCTGTGTCCGAAACACAAGGCACCTGTCTTAATATCTGGTCAGTCACTGACTAAACAGACAGCACATGTGGATTTTAGGCACCAAAACATCACATCAAATGATCAAATAACCAAATTCAAGTGAGCTTTAGAGATAACCAAGCATACAATCAATGCTGGGCTCAACATTTCTGATTTGTCCTTGAATATAAATTGAAATGTGTAATTTTTACACTACTATTCAAAGGTTTGGGGTCAGTAATATATTTTTTTATTAATACTTTTATTCAGCAACGATTCATTTAATTGGCAATAAAAACATTTAGAATGATACAAAATATTTCTATTAAATCATTCTTTCGGTCTATTATCTGGAAAAACAAATATCACGGTTTCCACAAAAATAGTTTTCAACACTGATAATCATAAGAAATGTTTCCTATGATTAAGAATGAGCATAATTCTTTCTAAAACATTAAAACAACTTACAGACTCCAAACGTGTGGATGGTACAGTAGATTTACATGAATAATTTTATGTTTCTAATTTCACTGCTGCAGTGTTTATTAGGTTGTAGACACAGCCATTGTGTTATTAAGGTATCACAAGATGCTATTTGTACAGGAAAAAGAATATATATATATATATATATATATATATATATATATATATATATATATATATTTTCAGCAACTTTAATTTTATCAGATATTTGCCGTGCCCTTTTGAAGTGGTGACATTAAGGGAACATGCCTTTTATTACTTGCATGATGGTTTGAGGTAGCATCTAAACTGGAGGCATGATTTTTGGATATGTTCTGGCGGGCGCTGCTTTTCCTCTGGCCCTCATGGTTCTAGTGTGGGCATAGCATGTGATTAACCCCAATCAGGAACTCTCAGCCAACCAGAGTGTGTTCCTCTTCTACAACCTCTCGCTTTCTGAGACCAGCTTACCTCAGTGATACACACATGGATGGACTCAAGGGGTTTGGACAATGGTTTCTACTTCCTCTATATAAATATGACTTGTTATCTTGATATTTCTCTGAAATGGCTTAAAGCTTTTCATTTCAGAGGAACCTCTAAAAGGCTAGTGTGGTGTGTAAAATTAAGTTTAAGGTTCATTGGCATTTTCCAATTGGATAAAAATTAATAAATATATATATTCATATTGCAGTCGGCAAATGGATTAGTAAGTGGAACTGACCAATGACTTGTGACTAAAAGTTGTGTTTAGTAATGAGTTCTTAAAGTATTATTTTATTGAAATGTTTGTAAATAAATTATTTACTATATTTTATATAGTAACATTTACTATGTATAAATATAATATTATTTATAAAAAGATTAGTAATTGGATTAAAATCTATACTAAATAGTACTTTTAACTTATGTTTATTTGTCTATTTAAAATAATTTATTAATGCGTTATTTTATTGTTGCACTTAACTTTTTAAATCAGATTTTTTAAATGTCTATTTTCCATTTTGATAAGTCATTTATAAGTTTACATTTTTATTATTTAATACATTTATATTTAATTTTATTCCATAAATTCCATAAAAGTCCTCCATAAATAATAGAGCTATATATTGTAGTACTGTTCAAAAGTTTGGGTCTGTAAGATTTTTTAAATGTTTTTTAAAGTCTCTTACGCTCACCAAGAATGCATTTATTTTATCAAAAATATGATAAAACTGTAATATTGAAAAATATAGCAAAAATGTAAAATAGCTGTTTTCTAAATAGATGTATTTCAAAATGGCATTTATACGGAGCCCCACACATGACATGCAAGCAAAAATAAATAAATTGTGCACACGATTTACTAATTCGTTCCCTCATTGTACTAAAATGTGCACATGATTACTATTGCATTCCATTGATTTACTATTGCGTTGCTATTTACGTGCGCATGATTTAGCAAGGGAAGGGATTTAGAGGGAACGAATTTGTAAATCGTGCACACAATTTATAAATCGAGTGAACGAAATAGTAAATTGAGGGAACACAATAGTAAATCGAGGGAACGCAATAGTAAATTGAGGCAACGCAATAGTAAATCGTGCGCACAATTTATAAATCGAGTGAACAAAATAGTAAATCGAGGGAACACATTAGTAAATCGAGGGAACGCAATAGTAAATCGAGGCAACGCAATAGTAAATCATGCGCACAATTTATAAATCTAGTGAACGAAATAGTAAATCGAGGGAACACAATAGTAAATCGTGCACACAATTTATAAATCAAGTGAACGAAATAGTAAATCGTGCGCACAATTTATAAATCGAGTGAACGAAATAGTAAATCCAGGAAACGCAATAGTAAATCAAAGGAACGCAATAGTAAATCAAGGGAACACTATTGTAAACACAATAGTAAATTGAGGGAACGCAATAGTAAATCGAGGGAACACAACTGTAAATCGTGCGCACAATTTATAAATCGAGTGAACGAAATAGTAAATTGAGGCAACGCAATAGTAAATCGTGCGCACAATTTATAAATCGAGTGAACGAAATAGTAAATCGAGGGAACACATTAATAAATCGAGGGAACGCAATAGTAAATCGAGGCAACGCAATAGTAAAACATGCACAGAATTTATAAATCGAGTGAACAAAATTTTAAATCGAGGGAACGCAATAGTAATCGTGTGCACGTTTTAGTACATTGAGGTAACGAATTAGTAAATCGTGCACACGTACATACATTTATTCCTGTGATGGCAGTGATGTGAAGCTTTATTTTCTGCAATCATTTCTTCAGTCTGCAGCGTCACATGATCTTTCAGAAATCATTCCAATATGCTGATTTTGTACTCAAGAAACATTTCTTATTACATTTCTTGTAAATGTTCAAAATACTTTGTGTAGCTTAATAATTTTTGTGGGAACTGTATTACAAGCGTAATAAAATTATTATTTTAATAGTTTTTTTTAAAAGGAAAAAATCATACTGACCCCAAACTTTTAACGTATATATATATATATATATATAAAATTTTTAGACTTTTTTTAAGAAATACCCAATGATGAAATATATTTGTTCAACTGAAAAATATGAAATGCAAAAAATGTAGGTGCATTTTGAAATCAACTTGTACTTTATGAATATTTTAATTAATTATATGCAGCAATAAACAACATGTAAACTAGAGCTACCTGATTCTGGATGAATTGGGAATCATGTTTATTCATATATATATATATATATATTCAAATTAAATTATGAATTACATTTATGCATTTAGTAGACGCTTTTATCCAAAGAGACTTACAGTGCATTCAGGCTAACATTTTTTACCTAACATGTATATATATTGGAGATCATGATTCTTAAGAAAAAAAATTTGAAAACTAAACAAAATAGCATAATTTACTAGTGGTTCTGACAAAATGTTCATTGCTGAAACAAAAATAAAAATAAAAAATAATTAAATAAAGGATTCAGTGTCTCAATTCATAAAGACCTGTTTCTCAATTAGAATCCTCTGAATGAACGATTCAATGAAAATACTTTTTTAAACGGGAAGTTGTCGTCACCTAATGGTGGAGGAGGATAAGCATTACAATACATACACGTTAAGGTACTTTCGTTTTGATCACTACTGTAGAGAATAAGTGTTTATACTCAAACTATAGCATACACTTTTATATCAGTAGGCTGCTACTTTTATCTAAATGTCTGTAACACAGAAATAATGATGTTTGGCTGAATAAACGGTTTGTGTTGCTCTTTCTGGATCAGCTGCAGCATGAATAATTTATTAACATGGACAGTGACAAAATGTGCTTCTCACGCTCCACTGACACTCGCGAATCGTTCTCATTCTGGAATAAGCTCGCGTGGGTGTTTAATTTGAGATTGCCATCTTTAAACGAATAAATGTGCGGCTGTAATGTAAACACTGCAAATTGTTTTGCTAGGATATAGTCACGTTCTCGTGAGACCAGTTGGGTCTCGTCACATCCCTAGTATTTATATACATAATAAATATACACAGTACACACACATATATTATGTAAACAAAATATGTAAACTTTTTTTTGGATTCGATTAATAACGATTAATCATTTGACAGCAAAAAGATAGATAGATAGATAGATAGATAGGTAGGTAGGTAGGTAGGTAGGTAGATAGATAGATAGATAGATAGATAGATAGATAGATAGATAGATAGATAGATAGATAGATAGATAGATAGATAGATAGATAGATAGATAGATAGATAGATAGATAGATATTATGCGTTATAAGTTTATAATGCCTCATGGCATTATTTGCAACAAATGTAGTTACAAGAAGATGATGAGAACCAATAGTCTAGTTGTTCATTGTGGGCTTTTCCCATCTCTCCGCAGCCATCCGTGGCTTCTCTCCACAGCACAAGATCAACAGCTTCGAAGAGGCTAAAGGTCTGGACCGCATCAACGAGCGCATGCCGCCCCGCAAGGATGGAGTCAACCACGTGGGCCACTCCATGGGCAAGATGAACATGTCTGAAACCAACGGCACCGAAGACAACAGTAACATCCAGTGATGAAACAGCTGCCCTCTTACCTGCACCTGAGTCCATGACGCATGGCAAGACAATGCCAAACCCGTGATTTAAGGCCTCCTGCTTCCAACAAACACCTAATGACATCACCTACACATGCCTCCCTGCTCCAATGTCCAATTAGAGAACCAAACTATCTTTAATGTTTCACTGAAAAGAGGCAGACTGTTTTCTTGCTGTCAGTTTGCCGCTTGCAATTTTCATGCCGACGGCAAGTTTCTGCCTTTTTTGGGAGTGTCGAATGGGGTGGGGGGGGGGGGGGGGTTGATTTGCCTGTGAAGGGCTGAAAGTGTCTTTATCAGAGAGAGGGTCGGTCTCAGTTCCTTTCCGGCTCCGCCCCTATGCCAAGTGGGCGGGGTTTAGGAACTCTCTCTTAAGCCTGATCCATCCAGTTCGTCTGTGCGGGTGACAAGAGCCCGTACCGGAGACATATACACACTTTTTTCCTCTTTTTATTGCGAGTTTTTCTTCATGATCCCATCTCATAATGAAATGATCTCACTGTTGACGATGTTTTGCTACTAGTATTAATAAATATACAAATTTCAAATGACAAAAAAAGGAAAATTGTTTGTAAGAAAGGACATTTAACGACGAATCCTGTACATTTTATTACTTACAATGCAATCTTACCTGGGGGTTTTTATTTCTTGATTTGGTTTTTGGTAAGATACCATGAAGCAGTAGAGGAGAAGAGCGGTGATGCTTGTCCGCCGTAGACTCTCGATCAAAGCAACCGTTCGGACGAAGGAAAACTGCAGATGGAGCTCAATTTTGGCGCCACCTTCCTGATTGTTTATCACTTGCCTGTATCTCAAGAGAGAGAATGCACATAGTACATTTCGCAAGTCAAATAAATATATATAAATATATTTAAATATATGATTATTAACGGTCGAGGACAATGATTTGTAACAGCATCTATGGTACTGAACGCATCAGTGCATGCAATTAAGTTCCTTATTGATATGTGAAATATTAATTGTGATGTGTTTCAATATAGTAGACTTGAATTATTTCCCTTCAAATTATATTTGTTTTTATATCTCTATAAATAGATATGATTTTGTAATCTTTTACTTAATTTCTTTTCTTTTTTTCTTTCTGTTGATTGATATAATTTTATTATGGTTGATTTTATTTTTGTATAGTTTCGCTGTACAGGCACTGACGCTCTTTCCGAGGTGTTTTTTCGTCATCTTTCGTTCTTTCTTTCCGTTTCGTTCTCTCTGTTCAGTTGGTGTACAGAAGTTGTTCAGTAGTGTGAATGAACATATTACTCAGTGAAAAACAACATTCAGGCTGCCAAAGCATGATCGCATGGTTTATTCAAATGTAAACTAATTGGACACAAGGAAAATTCAGTGTCTCACTTTGAAGAGGAAAACTATATTATCATTATGATTCTTGATTATCTTATTAGTCTTACAATTAAGCTTACGGTTCTTTCAGTTCCACTGTTTTCTGCTCCTTGTTTAGTCCAGACGTGGTTTATTTCAAAGAAGGAATTTTATGGATTTGTGACTATTTTTCTTGTAATTTTCTCTGGAACTAAGTTTTCGCATTTGACTTCCTAAATGAAAACACATATTGTAAGCATGCCCTATGGGACAAATCACTTTTTTACTCTTGAATAAAATATGCATGAACTAATAATGTCTCTCCCCTTTCGATGCTGGACTGAAAATGTGCTTGCAAAATGATTTTTCTCTTTCAAGAACAGTAAACTGATTATTCAACAGCAACAACAATGAAAATGCAATTTTTTTAATGTAACATTAACGTGAAGAAATCCAAAGACCACAGTTTGAATAAGGTTTTTATTAGGAACTTAGTTTCAAAGGCACAGTCAATGAGGGCTTTTTTCCATGAGGGCATCCCACCTGTTTCCTGCTATTCTTCCACAGGAAGCTCAGCCCCTTCTCCCTCAAACCAGACCTCGGCGCCCACTGACACACACCCAAACACACGCTTCTCAGCAGGGCTTTGTAATACTATGTGCACTCCCTCGTGTGTTACTATTATATCCAACAGGAAACAGATTTGGTCATACTGGTTGATGCCTCAACAAAATTCACTAGCTCAAGAACATTTCCATAGTTTTTAGGCTTTGTTTTTAATTTTTTACACATACATAAGTACTGTAATTATTTGCTGATATCTGGGATACATACGACCTGTCCGGTGTAGGTGGATGAGAGTAAAACTCATTTGGATTGAAACATGGAGCAGCTATTTTTTCTTCTCATTCCCCTGTTTGCATCTTCTTTCATCTCAGCAGGTAAGTCAATCAGAAGCCATTTTTATATTTTATATTTTATAGTATATGGTAAGAAGAAAAACAGTATAAGGGGTGATCAAAGTTTAAAATGTTTTCTGGCTTAAACTGCAGTAGTCACTGACTATGTATGGTGGCCCCCAAAAGGCTGCTTTTAGTGCCCAACATTTTGTGGCTATTTAATATATTCAGTATATCTTTTCATGAAATGTATGTTCTCGATGCGATTTGCACAGAAAATTACCAAAACATACCAACTACAGTACCTCCAAACACAACTGCTACGTCTACATTGTCTGTTGTTTCAAAAGCAGGTGAGTATTTTATATTATATTGTGTACAATTCTCATATCTAAACAAGAATTTCCTACATTTTAGCTGATTTGAACATATTTCAAACAACTGGTAACTGTCACTATACCATTGTTAAGATGATATTAATAAGTAAGTGTCCAACAATGTTTTCTTAAACGTATCTGTAACAGTGCAACTTTATTTTCCATTAATTAGACTTTAACCAAAAAATGTAATTCTTTCTTCAGCATAGTGTTTATTTATTTAATGCGTGAAGAAAAATTAACTTAAGGTAAATGTATCCATCTTTTTATTTTTGAAGCCCAAACTGGGCCTTACCATTTGTCATCTCGATATGAGAATGGCGTGACCAGTCACACCTCAGAAACTGTAAGCACAACCACAGCTCCTGTGTCTTCTAGCCACACAGGTAAGGCAAAAATACAACTTCAGTTGATGTTAATATATTGTGTAGTAAACATACAATGATGTTACCTCTGTTTGCTCAGGCAGTACTAATGGATTCAGCCTTACTTCGCACACCACACCAGGTAGTACTTATTTCTACCCACTGGTAGACTAGTTCACCCAAAATAAAAAAATAAAAATGCTAAAATGTACACATTCTCATGCAATCCAAGATGTAGATGATTTTGTTTCTTCATTGGACCAAATTAAAAAAAAAGAGGATTGCATCACTTGCTCACCGGTGGGTGGATCCTCTGCAGTGAATGGGTGCCATCAGAATGAGAGTCCAAACAGCTGATAAAAACATCAATATAACCGAAAGCTATAATAAGTGAAAAGCTTAATAAATTAATAAAATAATAATTGATAGAAAAAAATTTTCCCTTTTATCCATATCATTGCTTTCTCCAGTGAACAAGTTCATTGTTCAATCTGAATCAGGAGAGAAATATGCTCAATCTAGCACAATTTACAAGTTAAAACTGTTTTTAACAAACATTTCGGTCGATAGTAAGTGATTAGTGATGGACTGGAGTCTTGTGAATTATTGTGATGTTTTTATCAGCTGTTTGAACTCTCATTCTGACGGCACCCATCCACTACAGATGATCGATTGGCGAGTAAGTTATATAATGCTACATTTCTCCAAATCTATTCTGATACACAAAAAAAAAAAACTCACCTAAATCTTTTATGACCTAAGGGTGAGTAGATTTTCATTTTTGGGTTAACTATTCATTATATATATTGGAAGAGTATAGGGGAAGTGAATGTGATTAAAATTATAAAATTGTGTATTAAAGGGCAGTCCATCATCACCAGCTCCACACTGACCACACTAAGATCCTACGCTGACACAACTCTAAATTCCACCTCATCCCCAGCGGCCAAAATAACAGGTTTTACCTCCTTCCCCCCTAAACTCGAATTTGCTAAAAGATGAACAAGTATCCTTGTAGATGTAAATGGACAAGATATAATTAATTCAAGAATGTCCTGGCTCATAGTTGAGTTTTGGGGATCACAATCAGTGGAAGTTGGAGACAGAAATGTAACCTTGTACCTCTGTTTGTTCAGGCAGTACTGATGGATCCGGCCTCTCTTCACATAACGACACATCAGGTAAGAATTATTAACTGCTAATACAAACCCAATTCCAAAAAAGTTGGGACACTGTACAAATTGTGAATAAAAACAGAATGCAATGATGTGGAAGTTTAAAATTTCAATATATTCAATATTCAATAATTTATTCAGAATACAACAAAGATGACATATCAAATGTTTAAACTGAGAAAATTTATCATTTTAAGGAAAAAATAAGTTCATTTTAAATTTGATGTCATCAAAACATCTCAAAAAAAGTTGGGACAAGAAAATGTTTACCACTGTGTGGCATCCCCTCTTCTTTTTATAACAGTCTGCAAACGTCTGGGGACTGAGGAGACAAGTTGCTCAAGTTTAGGAATAGGCATGTTGTCCCATTCTTGCCTAATACAGGCTTCTAGTTGCTCAACTGTCTTCTTTGTCACATCTTCCTCTTTATGATGCACCAAATATTTGGCTTGACATTTCAAAATATCTCACTTTAAATCTCATTTGATATGTTATCTATATTCTATTGTGAATAAAATATAAGTTTATGAGATTGTAAATTATTACATTCCTTTTTTACTCACAATTTGTACAGTGTCAAATTTTTTGGAATCGGGTTTGTAAAAGAATAAAAATTAAAAAAATTGCTGAAATGTACTCACCCTCAGGCCATCCAAGATGTAGATGAGTTTGTATATTTGTATATCTCAAATGTATGAAAAAAAAAAAGGCATTTGAAGATCATTTTGAGCTGTATGTTGAAGAACTGGTCGTGCTGTGCAGTACATTCAAGTATCTATCATTTAAGACTACATTAAAACATTATTTCACGTGTTTGCTCCGTGTGCAGTGGTTGTTACACTGCCTCCAAAGACTTCAACGACCGCTAATTCAAGCATCAGCATGTCAGAGGTGACGGCATCCCCTTCACAGGCACCAGACAGCGGTCTCACTTTGCTCGCCTTTAGTAGGTTTTATACCGATATAATCTCATGATACACATTATTTCTAGTGCTAAAATATTTCCTGTCTCCAATTACAGGTGTGATGAGTCTTATACTCGTTTTAATTATTGTCATGGTGGTCTTAGTGATCGCTATCAACCTCAGGGGACGGTGTAGAAATACTAAACAGCATGAGGGTGGGTTTCTCATTAATTCTATAATTTTCTAAATTATCTTTAAAAGCTCACATGGCTATAAATGTGCATATAATTTATCTGTTTTCTATTTTGTGTTTTGTTGGGGGGGGGTATTTATAGGTATTAAAAGCTGTGATCCTGTGGTGTCTGACAGGTGAGGACTGATAAATGTGTCTGTATATTATATAATAAATTAATATAATAACAATTTTAAAAAATTTTATATGAACATTTAAAAAGATCGCAAGTACAAGTTAATTATATCAATGTAGCCTGCTGTAATAATGGAACATAATATATATATATATATATATATATATATATATATATATATATATATATATTCTTTTTTTTTTTTTTTATATATATATATAACTTTATGTACTACATTTAAATAACAGATCTGTTAAAAGTTAAATTTAGATAAAAACTATTCTGTATGTATATTATATAATAAATAATATAATAACAATGATAAAAAAATGTATATGAACATTTAAAAAGATCGCAAGTACAAGTTAATTATATCAATGTAGCCTGCTGTAATAATGGAACATAATATATATATATATATATATATATATTTTTTTTTTTTTTTTTTTTTATATAACTTTATGTACTACATTTAAATAACAGATCTGTTAAAAGTAAAATTTAGATAAAAACTATTGGTCACACTTTATTTTAGGTTCCAATTCTCACTATTAACTAACCATTAACTATGACTTTTGCCTCAATTAAATCCTTATTTGCTGCTTATTAATAGTTTATAAGGTAGTTGTTAAGTTTAGGGTATTGGGTGGGATTATGGATGTAATGCATTATATGTACTTTATAAGCACTAATGAACAGCCAATATGTTCATAATAGACATGCTAATAAGCAACTAGTTATTAGTGTGAATTAGACCCTATACTAAAGTGTTACCAAACTATTTTTTTATCCAGCAACTTGACCAGCAACTGTGAGAAGGAGAGCATCACTCTTGTCTCTGTGAGGACAATAAACACAGAAAGCAGTAAGTACATGCTTTCCTTAGTGTTTTTGTGACTGATACGGAGAGAACAGCATCCCATTTTATGTTATTCTAATAGGGTGGGTTATTCTCGCTATCGAAGGGTTGTGAGTTCGAGTTTCGGGCCGGCAGGAATTGTAGGTGTGGGGAGTGCATGTACAGTTCTCTCTCCACCTTCAATACCACGACTTAGGTGCCCTTGAGCAAGGCACCGAACCCCCAACTGCTCCCCGGGCGCGCAGCATAAATGGCTGCCCACTGCTCCGGGTGTGTGTTCACAGTGTGTGTGTGTTCACTGCTCTGTGTGTGTGCACTTTGGATGGGTTAAATGCAGAGCACAAATTCTGAGTATGGGTCACCATACTTGGCTGAATGTCACTTCACTCACTAATATATGAAACTGTAAATGTCCTTCTGTAAGACTTCTCTTCTGTGCAGATACAGATTCTCCCCAGATGTCTTCAGTTCGTAGCACAATAGTGGATAATGATGACCAAGAATTTACCAGAGACCTGCTGGGCATCAAAGACGGACTATGATTTTACTCAGTTCGTAGCACACGATTTTGAAGGCTGCATATTCTATTTATAATATTAAATGAATGTGAATGAATGTGCCTTTAGCTAATGGCCAGTGTACAGATCACACATCATGTTTATGACATACATTGGTGCACACACTGCATATAAAATATCTCCTATATATGCTCTCATATATTAAACATGACTTCCTTCATTGATAAATAAAATGTCACTTTTGTGTTCATCTTCTTTTTCAGATTAAAAAAGTTTTTGTAAAGTGAAATATGGAATGTAAGGTTTTGAGTTGAGTCCTGTTTCACAATTTTTTTTATTTATTTTTTCTGTAGAGGCCACATTTGATGTGATATATTTGTGCCATTATCCTGACGACCCTGTCAGACGTTTATTTTGAGGTAAAGACTGAACATTAATGGTTTTTTGCTTTTTGGTCCTGGTCTACACACCTGATTCAGTTCATCAGCTGATTTGCTGAGAGCTCCATGAACTAAGAAAGATGTACAAAATGTACTTTGAGTCCACAACTGCATACCACTGCTGTAAAGTATTCCTTATAATTCTTGAAATCATTGGTATTTCCATCAGGTGGTTGTAAGAGGATCTTCTGATGCAGTCAAGACAGAAACCACTAGGGCAGAGCAGTTTTAGCAGGAACCTCTGGGACCAGGGAGGTTGAGAGAGGAGCTCTGGGACTGGAGCAGCTTTAGCTCTGGTTGAGGTTATGACAGGAAACAATGGCTTTTGTTTTCTTGGCAGCCGTGGCATTAATCTCAACACCATCACGGGAGGAACCTTCCATAGCACACATGACAGGAAGCTTTCCAACTTCAGCTGTTATGACACAGAGCTCTAAAACCATTGCAGGTTTTGGACTTGCAGCAGCAGAAACTTTCAGGCCTGGACAAGAAGATGTAGGACCAAGGCAGCTCTTAAAGGTTACCATGTCAAGTAACCTCTGCAGTGCCTTTGATTTGGTTCTCTCTGACCTCAGCAGGTCCTGGAGCAGCAGTGTCAGGAACTTTTATGGAGGCCTTCGGAGTGATTTCTGAAGCAGTCCTGGCAGTATTTTTGTGCCCGAGGTGGCTGAGAAACTAAGCTCTGTCGCCATGTGAGTGGCAGGCATCTCTATGTCGGCAGTGCCAGGAATTTGTGGGACAGGCTTGACAGGGAGTTCTGGGAAGCTCTAGGTAGATGACTCCATTTTAGAAATATGATTGGATGGTGCAGAACTTAACTTACTAAAAATAAATGAACTATTTACAATTCACATCACTATGCGAGTATAGTTCTGCAAGATGATAAAGCTACTGTCTCAGGCCAAGGCGCAAGATGCTAAGGCTGGAGGGAAGGATAGCTAACTTAACTACCTAAAACTACACTAAATATTTACAATAATTATTCATCCCTAAGCAAGACGCTAGGGATGGAAGGGTCACCTTGGTCAGCCCACCAGACAGCCCTGTCCTCCATGACTTACAGGGGGACCTGAAACACAATTAAGAATTATACATTTACAACTTGTGCAAATTAGACAAATCAATTTCATGAGGTTTAAAAATACATATTTTTGTCTATGCAATGTATGATGATTGACTAAGCCTAAATGAGTTACTGCAGGTATTAAAAGTTAGCTGATGTCCATATTAAAATAATCAAACAAGACCATCAGAAAGTCAAAAAATAAACAAACAATATTTCAGACAGGAACCACTTTGGCAAGTTTACTTGAGTTTATTGAACACAATTTATCATTGGCGTTTTGGTTCCTTATGGGGGTTCTTGCTACCAAAATAACTGAACATTCAAGAGCTATAAAAATTAACCCCACGAAACCATCTGTTACAAACATGCCAGGTTCCACCTCCACGCAATCACTACGCACGCCCTCACCGGAATACTAAGCACATCCACCTGATCCTCATCACCACCCAATCACCTCAGCACCATTAAAACCACACACACGCACTCAATCGATGTCCGGTCTCGTTCGCGACAAGGTCTTACCTGTATGCTAACTCTAAGGACTAACTCTTCTTCTGCTTACCTCTCTCCAGCGATTCTCCAAAGATCCAGATCCCCAGTGTGCGTGTGTGTGGTTCACCTTCCTCCTCTGGCGTCTTCACCCAACCTGCACGGATCCATCCCTCACTCCACCCTACACTACCTGCTCCTCTGCTTGTGTCTGTTCAATAAACCATTCTGTCTGTTACTCCTCAGCCTCCCGAGTGATCCGTAACAGAAGACCGGACCAACACCGCCAGGCACAAGCATGAGCCTCATGGACCCCTTTCAAGATCTGGTTAATGCACTCCGAAGGACACTCACAGCTACAACTGCATCCCCAACACCAGCGAGCACTTCCGTCAACGATGCCAGCACTTCCTCACCTTCTGTTCACACCAGTCCCATGGCCTGGCCAGCGCCCTACTCTGGTGCGGCGGAGGAATGCAGCGGTTTCCTCCTACAATGCTCGCTGGTCCTGGAGATGCAACCGCACTTGTACCCCACTGAGAGATCTAAGGTAGCCTTTGTAATTTCTCAACTGCAAGGTAAAGCACTACTGTGGGCAGATTCAATATGGACTCAAAATCACCCAGTTATCCAGTCTTATTCCAGCTTCATTGACCATTTCCGTGAAGTTTTCGGCAGACCAGCTTGGGACTCTTCCATTGGTGAGAAGCTGTATAATCTCAAACAGGGGAAAATGTCTGTCAATGAATATGCCCTTCAGTTTAGGACTCTAGCAGCCTCCAGTGGATGGAACAAACAGGCTTTACTGACTACCTACCATCAGGGATTGGAACCTCGAGTGCAGTTGCATCTCGCTGCATACGAGGACACCATCGGGCTAGAACGATTCATCCAGCTGTCCATCCGCTTTGCCACTCGTATGCAGTCGTGCCTCGAAGAGCACCAGGGCCAGGCGTATTCCTCTATGCCACTCTGCCGACCACAGGCCGTCAGCTCCCCAGAACCAGCCAGTGAACCCATGCTACTAGACTCCTATCATCTCTCTATGGCTGAACGACAAAGACGGCTGGCCCAGAATCTGTGCCTCTACTGTGCAGCCCCGGGGCATGCCATCGCTGTATGCCCCGTCCGTTCTCCTCGTCCCATGGTGAGTGCCATTCTCCCTTCAAGATACCAAATGAAACCACTCACCACTGTTGTGACACTTACTGCCGCTGACATATCTCTTCCAGTTTCCGCCCTCCCCGATTCTGGGTCAGCCGGCAACTTCATCTCCGGTGCCCTCTGCCATCAGCTCAAGCTCGCTACCACGGCAACGCCATCAGCCTACCAAGTCCACACTATCACCAGCAAGCCGTTAAGCAGGAGATGCGTGCGTCATAGTGTGGGTCCCATATCCCTCCAAACTGGACTACTCCATCACGAGGAAATCCATCTGCTGGTTCTGGAGGAATCCGCCGCTGACGGATTCTAGGGCACCCGTGGTTAGAGCAACACAACCCCGTAATCTCCTGGAAGAGGGGCGAAGTCCTGAAGTGGGGCGACGCCTGTTTCAAGAGCTGCATCTCAGGTTGTTCAGTTCCAGCCACACCTTCCCCCGAACCTCTTCCAGTCTGTTCCACATCAATAGAGAGCCCAGTGGAAAACCAATCCATCGCCATCGCCTGTGCAATCGATCTGCTGCTGGGTGAACCAGTGCCTAAAGGAAGGATATACCCCCTATCCATTTCTGAGGAGAAGGCCATGGAGGAGTACATCAAGGAGGCGCTGGCTCAGGGTTATATTCGTCCATCGACCTCCCCTGCTGCTTCGAGTTTCTTCTTTGTGGAGAAAAAGGACGGAGGTTTAAGACCATGCATTGATTATCGGTCTCTCAACAATATAACAGTTCAGGTACCCACTTCCCCTCATCCCAGCTGCCTTGGAACATCTCCGTGGTGCCACTGTGTTCACCAAGTTGGACCTCCGCAGTGCCTACAACCTCATCTGGATACGAGAGGGGGACGAGTGGAAGACCACCTTCATAACCCCTACAGGCCACTATGAATACTGCATGATGCCGTATGGACTTGTTAACGCCCCCTCAATATTCCAGGACTTCATCCACGAGGTGCTCTGGGAGTTCCTCCACAAGTTCGTCCTAGTCTACATTGATGATATCCTCATTTACTCCCGGAGTCTGACAGAACATCAACGCCACATTGTGGAGGTCCTGCAATGCCTGAGGGCCTACCAACTGTATCTCAAGGCCGAAATGTGCTCTTTCCATCAGCCCTCAGTGCAGTTCCTTGGATACAACATCAGCAGCAGTGGCATCCGGATGGACGAGGGGAAGGTAAACGCCGTCAGAGATTGCCCCACTCCAACCACGATCAAGGAGCTACAGCGGTTCCTTGGCTTTGCCAACTTCTATAGACGGTTTATACAAAACTTCAGTACCATCACCAGCCCTCTCACCAGTCTACTCCGTAACAAACCCAAATCTCTCTCCTGAACTCCTGCCGCCACAGAGGCCTTCCACATCCTTAAGGAGGCCTTTACGACCGCCCCACTCCTGGTCCATCCCGATCCCGACCAACCCTTCATCGTGGAAGTCGACGCTTCAAACACCGGAGTGGGAGCAGTCCTTTCTCAGCAACAGGGGAATCCCTATAGCCTCCACCCATGCGCCTTCTTCTCCCGGAAACTCAAACTGGCCTTGGAAGAAAGGAGGCATTGGTTGGAGGGAGCCAAACACCCCCTTTCTGGTCCTATCAGATCAGAAGAACTTAGAGTATCTTTGAGTGGCCAAAAGATTAAATCCGAGACAAGCCCGCTGAGCGTTATTCTTCACCCGCTTCCATTTCACCATCTCATACCGCCCAGGGGTGAAAAATGTGAAGGCTGACGCCCTCTCCAGGTGTAACGCCCCCGAAGAGAATCCCAAAACTCCGGAAACCATTCTTCCAGAAAGAGTCATCGTCTCTCCTATTACCTAGTCTGCTGAGACCCTTCCTCCTACCGAGCCTACCACCAACACCCCGCCGGGTTGCCTACCGGAACTTCAGTATATTCCCAGGACACGGCGCACTCCACTCATACACTCCGCTCACACATCGCTTGGCACTGATCACCCGGGGGTCAATGAAACCCTCTCGTTGCTGAAGGAACGCTTCTGGTGGCACAACATGGCCTCGGATGTCAGGAGGTACGTGAATGGATGTACAAGCTGCGCCATATCCAAAAGCCCTCGCCACCTCCCATCAGGCAAGCTCCATCCTCTGCCCGTTCCCAATCGCCCGTGGTCACACCTAGGGGTGGACTTCATAACCGATCTTCCTCCTTCAGATAACAATACCTGCATTCTTGTCATAGTGGATAGATTTTCTAAATCCTGTCGTCTTCTTCCTTTGAAGGGTCTGAAGAACTGTTATTTAATCATGTCTTCAGGTACTTCGGCATCCCAGAGGATATTGTCTCGGACCGAGGCCCCCAGTTCATCTCCCGGGTATGGAAGGCTTTCCACTCACTCCTAGGTGTGGCCATCAGCCTGTCCTCCGGGTACCATCTCCAGTCAAACGGGCAGACGGAGAGGAAGGTTCAGGAGATTGGACGCTTCCTCCGTACCTTCTGTCACGGCCACCAGAACTCCTGGAACCAGTTCCTTGGGTGGGCCGAGTATGCAACAAAACTCCCTTCATCAACCTACCACTGGACTCACTCCATTCCAGTGCCTACTCGGCTACCAACCACCTCTATTCCCCTGGTCAGGTGAACCCTCGGATGTCCCCGCCATCGACTACTGGTTCCGGGAGAGCGAGAGGGTCTGGGACGCGGCACACCACCAACTCCAGCGGGCTTTACGCAGACGTAGAACGACAGCTGACCTTTGCCAATCAGAGGCCCCAATGTACCAACCTGGTCAGAAGGTCTGGCTGTCCACCCGGGACATCTGCCTGCGTCTGCCCTGCCGCAAGCTAAGTCCCAGATTCATTGGCCCATTCACCATCATCCAGCAGATCAATCCGGTCACGTACAAACTCCAGTTACCCCCTGAATACCGGATTCACCCCACATTCAATGTGTCTCTCCTTAAACCTCACCATCCTTCTGTCTCTCCCTTCACAGAACCTGGTGAAACGGAAGCCCCACCTCCACTCCTCCTAGACGACGGCGCAGCCTATGCAGTGAGTGACATCCTGGACTCCTGGCGGCATGGTGGACAACTGGAATATCTATTGGACTGGGAAGGATACGGTCCAGAGGAACGTTCCTGGGTCCCACGCAACGACATCCTGGATCCTAACTTACTCAACACCTTCTACTCCAATCATCCTGACCGACCAGCTCACAGGGGAAGAGGACGTCCACCACGTCGTCTGGGTCCTCGGCCTTCAGGAGCGGGCCGTGGGGAGGGGGGTACTGTTACAAACACGCCAGGTTCCACCTCCACGCAATCACTACGCACGCCCTCACCGGAATACTAAGCACATCCACCTGATCCTCATCACCACCCAATCACCTCAGCACCATAAAAACCACACACACGCACTCAATCGATGTCCGATCTCGTTTGTGACAAGGTCTTACCTGTATGCTACCTCTCAGGACTAACTCTTCTTCTACTTACCTCTCTCCAGCGATTCTCCGAAGATCCAGATTCCCAGTGTGCGTGTGTGTGGTTCACCTTCCTCCTCTGACGTCTTCACCCAGCCTGCATGGATCCATCCCTCACTCCACCCTACACTACCTGCTCCTCTGCTTGTGTCTGTTCAATAAACCATTCTGTCTGTTACTCCTCAGCCTCCCGAGTGATCCGTAACACCATCAGCTTGGAAATACATGACAATTAAGACTCTTAATAATTTCTTTAAAGCAAACAGTGATAATCATGTAGATGTGGCAGTGGGACGTCTATCCTGTAGCCTGGTTATGAAGATGAGTGTCTCTCAGCAGTGAGGTCCATGCCCGCTAAGACTTGAAAGCCTTAGTGATGTGAAACAAAGAAGACGACAACCAGAAAGTGCACGGTAATATGCTCATACTTATAATGGGGAGAGAGGGAGGGTTGCAAGCCGTTTGAGCATGCTTACCGAGCAGTGGTGCCACGTATATATATGTCCCGTGTCTAATAGGAGAGTAGTAGTGATTGGAGCGAAGACAGCTGACTACATCAGCTGGTCGCAGCCAATGCCTCCGTGACCTGACTGAACTAACGCTGCGCTCAATATATTTCAAACAATTTTAGCTTGTCTTTGACACAGTACTTTAAACAGGTCATGGAAGAGCATCTTTAAATGAAGCCTCTTTTCCAGGTCGCTCTTCAGATATCCTCGGATAACACGGCAGCATTTTGAATCGCAAGAAATGGTGGTTTCTTGCATAATTTATTTGCAGATGCCACTAGTTCTGATAATGTAACTAATGCAATTTAAATGTGGCTGAAATGTTCAAATATCTTTTTAAAGCCACTGTATAAAATCTCTAATCCAGTTCAACAAATCTTGAAATGGTGAAAACGTATAAGGTGCAATACAACAGCATCAAACCATTGTTATATAATTGAGTAATTTAGTGAATATTAGCCTAAACATGTTCCACTTGATCTGACCTGATATTAATGAAAAATGCTGTTGAGCATCCTTCCTTTTTTTATCTTCTGGGAACAGTAATATAAATCAAAAAGTAACTGCACATATAAAACCCATCCCACCCCTGGTAGACTTCAAAATAAAGAAAAAAAGGAATAAATAAATAAAATAAACAATAATAATATAAATAAATGAAGTGATATTAATACATAAATAAACAATAAAATATTTTTTACAAAGATTTTAGAAAAGATGACACATTAAAAACGGAAAGCCATAAATTTACAGTTTTTACATTAGATTTTTTTTTTTTTTTTTTACAGTTTTCCTGTGGTTCAGTGTTAGAGCATTGCTTTAGCAGCGCAAAAGGTTGTGGGTTCAATTCCCAGGGAACACACATACTCTTAAAAAAAAAATTATAGCCTGAATGCACTGTAAGTCACTTTGGATAAAAGTGTCTGCTAAATGCATAAATGTAAATGCAGATCCATGTATATGAGAAATTGAGAGTTCTATTGAGATAATGTCCATCAAATACACAGTCCAGGTTTGTGAGAGCAGCTAACAGTTAACATCTTTGTTTGACAGACAAGGTGAGGTCCCAAAACTCATTCATGAAAAAATGGTGTGGAGTCAAACATATCTCAGTATCCATATCTCCTGTGAGAGCTGAGTCCAAAAAGGTTAGAGAGAGAGGGGCACTCCCAAAAAAATACAAAATAAATGCAAAAACATGCCTAAAGATCCTTGCAAACAGAGATTGCACGTAGGAGAAGATGACAGATTCATATAAAAATGTTTCATTCGAGTCACGTAAACCCTTCAATGAATCATTTGGTGGGTTTTAAGAAGACAATTTAAACATTCCCCATACCTGATCCAAAAACAAAACATGCACATCCTCATTAAGATCCTTAGCCCAAACAGTTGAAATAGATAAAGGTTTGTATGAATTCTCAAAAAGAAAGAGATAACTGAAGCAGGGGAGGGAAGAGGAAGGGAGGGAAGGATTAGTTTGCGTAAAGGGTGAATAGGCAGTTGAGAGTTCCAAGGCACCCCATATGCCCTTAGGGCCGATCTAATGCACAAATACATAAAAAAAGGAGGTGTCTGGCAAATTATATTGAGTTTTGAGAATCTGGAAGGATTGTAAACCACTATCATCATATATATTGTGGTCACTGAAATCGAGTACTGCCTGAAAAAAGATTATTATTGTGGAAAATAGGCGAATGTGGAGAGGAGGTGGGTTACAATGGGACCAAACCGAGATTTACACGGTCAAAGCGGAACTCCCTAAAAAAACAAGATGTTTCAATTTGTACAGATAAACAATAGATTCCTCAGTTGCTCTCCAAGACAACTCACTGTCAGGATCAAACCAAACTGATAAAGAGCAGAGGGAAAAGGCTTGAACGTACAGTCTAATGTCGGGAAAGAAAGACCTCCATGTAATCTATTTTGTTGTTACACACCAACTGCAGTGTCATACCATCCAGCTCGTCGAGAGCATTGACTGTATAAAAACATGGACGTAGTGTTCGTGACGTCACCCGTAGACTCCTGAAGTGTGTTTTTGAAGCCTAAAGTGTGTAGAGCGGGCCGTCGCCATCTTGGCAGCGCGTCACCGCGCGACTCTCCCGGACAATCAAAAATGGTCAAAAAGGCGGGAGCTAGTTGCTGTAGCCACACCCACCTAGAACGACGGCAGTGTCAGCAGCGGCAATCCACCTGTCACTCAAGTGGCTACGCCCTTAATTATGCAGAACTTTAAGTCTTAATATAATTTAAACGGATGAGTTATAAAAAAAATTCACCCCCCTCACAGTTGTCATGAAGGGCAAAATTAGCTATTTAGACCAAAATCATTTTTTGAACCAGGCTGTAAACATGTTTTTTCCTGCTGTAAAGTTGGCCATTTTAACATGGGGAGTCTATGGGACTGACTCCCTTTTGCAGCCAGCCTCAAGCGGCCAGTCGATGAATTGCAGTTTTAGTCACTTCCTTATTGGCCTCACGAGAGAGAGCGGGAGGTTGGCGCCAGTGTTGCCAGATTGGGCGGCTTCCCGCCCAATTGGGCGGTTTTGAATTTGATAGTGCGGGTAAAAATTGTCTTGGGCGGGTGGACAAAATTTGGGCTGGTTTGGGGTCAGTTTGGCGGTTTTCAAAAATATAAATTGTATAGGCTAATTGGCTAACAAACAAGCTCAAGTCTGCATATACTGCATCCGAACAGTCATCACGTTGTTATAAACTGCAGTGCAGAGGTGCTGATGCTGATGTGGACGTCGCGGCCGTACTTTTAGCCAATCACTAGTGATCTACAGACACACGTGATGATTCATGAGCAATAACGGATCTAATTTTAAATGTATGAACTGTATGAGTGATCATAATGCCTAAATATATGTTACATGGTAAAGAGTGGGAGAGTGTTTTAACACTCAAAACGTGAATTACACCTGTTGAGGGAAAGTCCTAAAATAGAGCACAGTTAAATTATGTAATTTATAACAATCTATTTATATCTAATCTATATCTAAACGATCTTGTCTTTTATCTTTTAAACAGTACAGATTGGTATATCTTCTTATTTGACTGTTATATGTGTGCATAAACAAGTGTGAAATACCTAATGCTTTTCCTATCACTTATACTGGACACTTATGCATTTAAATTCTGACTGTTGACATTGAAAATGATGCATATGTTTTTTCGAGGGTATCGGTAAATCAATTGTAAATCAATCAAATGTTTTGACGGTGACTGCTTGCATAACCTATTTTAATCATATTCGGTAATTGTTATTTGCCACCATTTGATCCATGGGAAATTTGTCTAACGTTATTATTTAGTTTTAAGGAGTTAAAATGGCTCTTAACCCCTTTGACTGACATGTTGTATCACATTATTTTGTTAGTTAAAGTTTTGGGCGGGTTTTTGTTGGAGTGGGCGGGTTTTTGTGAGCTTTTGGGCTGGAAATCGTCCATCCAATCTGGCAACACTGGTAGGCTCTCGGTCAAGGACTCTCTTGGTCAAGGACACCTCGACACTTGGTCAGGTGGAGCCGGGGATTGAACCACCAACCTTCCGGTTTGTAGACAACCTACATGAACCACTGAGCCACTGCCACCCAGGATGAGAAGACGAGACCAATTTTCTAAAATGTGTGGATACTTTTGCTAGCATACTATTAAACTTGAGGGAAAGTAGACATGACTTACTCCAATTAATTTTAAACCCAGAGAGAGATCCAAAATGGTCAAATAAATTCAACACATGAAGAACAGAATGTGACGGCTTCTCCAAAAAACAATAAGATATAATCTGCAAACAAAGAAATATGACGATGAGTATTCCTTATAAATATTAGAGAAATAGTTTCAGATTGCTGAACTGCTTGAGCTAAGGGTTCCAAGGATAGGGCAAATAACAGAGGAAAAGCTGGCAACCCTGACGAGTAGCCCTGCCTCAGTGTATGAAGAATGAGCACTCAGATCCTGTGAGAACAGAGGCTGCTGGATTGATGTACAGAACTTTTATCATATTTATGAAACTTGATCCTAACCCCAGATGGTAAAGTTGACTCTTATCAGAATATGGTCAAGATATTATGTTGGGATTTAGTTTGGAGGACAAATCTCATCATATTTAATGTTTCTAATACCATCACGCCATTTACGTCACGGAATGTCGCGTTCTAATTGGTTGTTTGGATTGTAGTCCACCGCGACATGTGCTTCCGCTTCCGATTAGCGATGGAGGTTACAAGCAATATTGTATTTCTGTCTTTCTCGCACATTTTACAATGACGAAGCCTAATATAGAGGGTCAAACATGAATTGTTTTGTTGTTGAAATTCATATTCGACTAGGTCGCGGAGCGGAAGGTATCTAAAGTTAAATTGGGGTTGTATTAGCATAACGTATTAGATTTAGAATGTAAACAACACTGCGAGTCATTTTGACAGCCCAACACGCTTTGTTTTGAATATTTGACTTCTGTTAGTTCTCTCGCGGGTTTGAGGTGTCGTTGTTTGACATGTCACTGTTTGAGATGGACAGAGAGGAGTCTGACAGGCTGATAGAGAAAGCCAAGCTGTGTTTGCGCTCAGGACGCAAAGAGAAAGCCTTGCAGCTGCTTTACGAGGCGCAGAAGATCCACCCCAGCACACGGGCCAGAGGTGTGTATCATGCTGTTATGTTTTGATTGACAAATCAGCTGTGTTTGCTCCTTGCGCTGAAATAGAAAGTGCAGCGTCTGGTTGTGAGCGTTATATAATCTGTCCCCTGGTCAGCGGTGGGTTTGAGTCTCCCAGTGGGTGGAAAGATGATATATAGTCCTAGTCCATATACATAGATCAGTCTCTCTTGTGAAACATGTCTCCCTTGTGAAACATGTCTCTGTTGTGATTCAGTCTGAAGAAGAAAAATAATTCTAAAAGGTATAGTCCACCCCAAAAAGCAAAATCTGTCATCGTTTACCCTGATTTGCAGTAAACCACAGCAATTTATTTGACAGGGGGCTCTCATGCTTGTCATGTGAAACAGCAGCCACAAACTGATATAGGCTTATGTCCCTACTGAGAAAGTTCTTTTTGATAAAAAGAACCATCAAAGAAAATTTGAATGGTTTCCACAACAAATTACTTTACAAACCATCAACTTTTAACCATAAAAATTGAGTTCTGTAGTGTGTATTGGGACATATTCCATTAGGATTAATTGGTTTTAACAAGCAACAAATTACCAGTGTAGATCAACAAGGTCCATTACAGTTTCCAGTAAAACCATTACTAATTTTTGTAATTGTGTTTATTGTTGTTGGATTTTTCAGCAGGGCATTTTATATTTTTATTTTTATTCAAAATATTACCCAAATATATCATGAAATAACACGATTCACAAATGCAAGTAAATTAATTTTGCACCTTTATCTATGCTAGTTCTCTATTGTTCCTGTGTCTCAGTTGTAGTGCATTGCATTAGCAGTGCAAAAGGTTGTGGGTTCAATTCCCAGGATACATGCATACTGATAAAAAAAAATGTGTAGCCTGAATGCACTGTAAGTTGCTTTGGATAAAAGCATCAGATATAAAAAATGCATAAATGTAGTAAAGTAGCCTCTATTAGTGTAATCTATTAACATATTATTAACATAAAAAAAAAGTCTTTTTACTTAAGTACCAGATATGGGCGTCATACCATAAAATATTTAAGAAAGTCTCTTATGCTCACCAAGGCTACATTTAATTTTTTTATTTAATTTTTTTTTAAATCCAGTTAACACTAATGTTCTGAAATACTGCCAATTTAAATTTTGCTCATTTGATTCCAAATCTATGCATTTCTTTCTTCTGTGAAACACAAAAGACATTTTGAAGAATGTTGGCAACCACATAGTTTTGGTTCTTACTGACTTCCAGTACAACAGTACAACAGAAATCAATGGGACCCGAAACTGTCCAAAAATTGATAATGTCATGGCATTAAATGTTTCATATACAGCAAAAAAATGTAATATCTTTGTCAGTATCTTTGTATTGTTTCCCAATACAAATATATAAACGTACCTAAATCAAAACACATTTAATTGAGATGCAGAAAGAAGACTTGAAGTCTTGTTTTGAGAAATTGAACAAAATTAAATGAGTTTATGTTTAGAACAAGAACAAATATCTGGGGTATGAAAACTGGATTTCCCTTTTAATTAAGTTATTTTTTATTTTATTTTATTGTATTTTTTTTTTTAGATAAATGCACTTCAAGATAAATGCACTGTAAAACAGTTATTTCCATATTCTAGTTAAGCTATTTTGTCTGTGTATATGTGTAAAATTAATTAAGTGATGGAGATTTGTTGTATATTCAAACTTTTAAGTATTGCTTATATTCTAATATAATATATGCTAATATAATATAATATTGAAGTATAATTTTCCCTAGACATATACTTTTAGAAAACATATTTATGTATTGCATTCCCTTCAATTTGGTCCTTACATGGTTTTAAAAGCTCTTTAAAATTTCTTACATTTGCCTTCATAAAATTTGTAGAAACCCAGGTAAAAATGGGGGACCAGCAGAAAAAAACAAACAAACAAAAAAAAATTTTGTTAACTCCATATATGTTTGTTTTTACACTTTAAAGTATTGATTAACAACCACGTGTACTTAATGTAGGGTTATGCTAAGGTTTGGTTTACGGTTATCTTCATGTAATTATGCATCATTTACATATGTGGAAAGCCAGGAATACACTACACGTTTTTTTGCCATGATTTTCCACCGATTTACAGTTTGGAGAAGTTGACGCTAGTTGCGGAAAATCACAGATTTCTTTAGCTTCAGACTGATTCCACCCAGAAAGAGTATATCATACATGTTTGTTATTTTCAGCCGATTTTAGAACAAAGCATCTCATAGCATCAAGGTGCATTTTTCTGCATGAGATTTTTTTTATTGGAACAACTTGAAGGACTTGTAATAATGTTTTAAAAATCATGTAGTGTATTCCTTCCTTTACCATTTTTTTTCAGTGTACACAATAAGTATGCAAGTACAAGCTGATTTTAATACTCCCTACATGTTTCTCTGATTTCTATTATTAGTATTGATTGATGCCATTGTGAAGAATGGCAGCACTCCCCATGAAGAGGAGCATACCTACACTCCTCCACCAGGCTGGAGAAACTCTGAGCACGGCCCGGCTCCACATCAGCGGCCCAGTACACAAGAGAGAGGAGAGGGGTCCGACAAAAAGAGCTATACGGAGGAGCAGCGGCAAGGAGTGCTCAGGTACTGACAGGAGTAGTTGCCCAAATATGATAATTCAGTCATTGTTCATTTATATGCTTCCTAAACCTGTGCAGGATAAAGAGATGCAGAGACTTCTATGAGATTCTGGGGGTGCCAAAGGATGCCAGTGATGAGGACCTGAAGAAAGCCTATAGGAAACTGGCGTTACGCTTCCACCCAGATAAGAACTGTGCCCCTGGAGCGACCGATGCTTTTAAAGGTATCTCATATGACCATTATGATTCTTAAATAACCATTATAACCACTGCTGGTGCTAAAACGTTTGTCTTGGTTATAAAGAAAATGAATACTTTATTCAATAAGGATGTATTAATCACTAAATACATTTAGATTGGTACAAAAAAATTCTAATGTAAATAAAAGCTGTTGTTTTGATGTCTATATTTATCAAAGAATTATATATATATATGTAAAATGTTTTACACAAAATTATTAAGCATCACAACTGTTTTCAGCATTGATAATAAGGAGTGATAATAATTCTGAAGGATCATGTGACACTGAAAACCAGAGTAATGATGCTGAAAATTCAGCTTGCCATCACAGGGATTAATTACATTTTATTTAAATATTTAAATTGTAATCAAAGTTTACAATGTTTCTGTTTTTTTCTGCATTCGTTTAATCAAATAAGAAACCTTTTACTTTCCCCAAATTTTATATTTATATTTAGAATAATGTGTATATATAGTTCATATTAAACTTTAATATTTGGGTTTCTCTGCTCTTTTTCTCTATTCAGCTATAGGCAATGCATATGCAGTACTTAGTAACCCAGAGAAAAGGCAGCAGTATGATCAGTGTGGGGACCAGGGCCCTGCAGAGACATCTAGTCATACTTCAGCACAACCACGTCACGCGTACGGACACCATCGCACCTTCAACAGAGACTTTGAGGCTGACATCTCTCCAGAGGAGCTCTTTAACATCTTCTTCGGGGGCAGGTTTCCTACAGGTCTGAACCTCTTCTAAAAGCATCAGAGATATAGAAATTGTTATCATTAATTTGCATTAATGTCTCCGTCACATTTCTATGTTTCAGTTACGAATCCAATGCAAGCTTAATATTTCTGTCACATATTTAAAGAACAAACAACTCTTATCCTCATGTAGGCAACATTCACGTGTACACCAACCGAGGAGCTTCTTACGCTCATTATTACCAGCCCCGCAGACGCCGTACATATGAGAGACGGGAAGAAGAGGTGGAGGAGAGCCACAGTCAGGTGAGAAGATCTTGAACATATAGGTGAGGATACAATGTATAAGAGGTTAACTGATGATCAGAAAATCTTCGATGTCATTTATATATAATTAGGGCCCGAGCACCGATGGTGTGAGGACCCTCTTGGAATTGCTCCATTTATTATTATTATTATTATTATTAGGGCCCGAGCACCGATGGTGTGAGGACCCTCTTGGAATTGCTCCGTTTATTATTATTATTATTAGGGCCCGAGCACCGATGGTGTGAGGACCCTCTTGGAATTGCTCCGTTTATTATTATTATTATTATTATTAGGGCCCGAGCACCAATGGTGTGAGGACCCTCTTGGAATTGCTCCGTTTATTATTATTATTATTATTATTATTATTATTAGGGCCCGAGCACCGATGGTGTGAGGACCCTCTTGGAATTGCTCCGTTTATTATTATTATTATTATTATTATTATTATTATTATTATTATTATTATTATTATTATTATTATTAGGGCCCGAGCACCGATGGTGTGAGGACCCTCTTGGAATTGCTCCGTTTATTATTATTATTATTATTATTATTATTAGGGCCCGAGCACCGATGGTGTGAGGACCCTCTTGGAATTGCTCCGTTTATTATTATTAAGGCCCGAGCACCGATGGTGTGAGGACCCTCTTTGAATTGCTCCGTTTATTATTATTATTAGGGCCCGAGCACCGATGGTGTGAGGACCCTCTTGGAATTGCTCCGTTTATTATTATTATTATTATTATTAGGGCCCGAGCACCGATGGTGTGAGGACCCTCTTGGAATTGCTCCGTTTATTATTATTATTATTATTATTATTATTATTATTATTATTATTATTATTATTAGGGCCCGAGCACCGATGGTGTGAGGACCCTCTTGGAATTGCTCCGTTTATTATTATTATTATTATTATTATTATTATTAGGGGCCGAGCACCGATGGTGTGAGGACCCTCTTGGAATTGCTCCGTTTATTATTATTATTATTATTATTATTATTATTAGGGCCCGAGCACCGATGGTGTGAGGACCCTCTTGGAATTGCTCCGTTTATTATTATTATTATTATTAGGGCCCGAGCACCGATGGTGTGAGGACCCTCTTGGAATTGCTCCGTTTATTATTATTCTTCTTCTTCTTCTTCTTCTTCTTCTTCTTCTTCTCTAAGATGAATTGCATTTTTGAGAGCCTAAACATGCTCGAAAAGTCATGAAACTTTGCACACACCTCATAACTAGCGAAAATTTACGTCTGATATGGGTTTCAGAAGTGGGTGTGGCAAAATGGCTCGACAGCGCCACCTATACACGTTCAACGGTGTGCGCCTCGAGCTACGTTTCATGTACATGTATGAAAATTGGTATACACATGTATCTCTCCAATACCTACAAAAAAGTCTCTTGGAGCAATATCCGAAACCCAACAGGAAGTCGGTTATTTTTAATTTTATGAGCAAATTTTGTGTCATTTTTGTCATTTCCATGCGTTGTATTTTAACGAACTCCTCCTAGAGATTAATTCAGATCAACACCAAAGTTGGTATGCCTAATCTAAAGGCCTTTGCGATGTTAAATTGCGAAGATTTTGAGTTTTCGTTAAAGGGCGTGTCCGTGGCGGCCTGGCGAATTTCGATGATTCGCCATGAAAAATGAAGTTGCTATAACTCGGACATACAATGTCCAATCTGCCCCAAACTTCACATGTTTGATGAGACTCCGAACCTGAACAGATTTACATGCCCATATTCAGTTATAGTCATAGCGCCACCTATTGGCAACAGGAAGTGACATATTTTACACTGCGACTAACTACTCCTAGAAATTTTATGACATCAATGTCTTTTTTGTGGTCAGTCTAATCTAAAGGCCTGTGCGATGTTAAGTTGTGAAGATCTTGAGTTTTCGTTAAGGGGCGTGTCCATGGCGCCGTGACAAAATTCAAAGTCTCGCCATGGGAATAAAAGATGTTATAACTCAGGCATAAAATGTCCGATCTTCCCCAAACTTCACATGTTTGATAAAAGTCCTGGCCTGAACAGATCTGAAGGCCAATATTCCATCGGGTGTGGCAAAATGGCTCGATAGCGCCACCTATACACTTTCAACGGAGTGCGCCTCGCTCTATGTTTCACGTACATGTACAAAAATTGGTACACACATGTAACACACCAATACCTACAAAAAAGTATCTTGGTACGAAATCCTAATCCCAACAGGAAGTCGAATATTTTGAATTTTCCCTGCAAAATTGGTGTTGTTTTTGCCATTTTCAGGGGTTGTACTTTAACGAACTCCTCCTAGAGATTTATTCAGATGAACACCAAACTTGGTCAGTGTAATCTAAAGCCCTTTGCGATGTTAAATTGCGAAGGACTTGAGGTTTCGTTAAAGGGCGTGTCCTTGGCGGCCTGACAAATTTCGATGTTTCGCCATGAAAAAGGAAGTTGCTGTAACTCAGACATACAATGTCCAATCTGCCCCAAACTTCGCATGTTGGATAAGACTCTTGACCTGAACAGATCTACATGCCAATATTCAGTTATAGTCATAGCGCCACCTATTGGCAACAGAAAGTGAAATATTTTACACTGGGATAAACTACTCCTAGAAATTTTATGACATCAATGTTATTTTTGTGGTCAGTCTAATCTAAAGACCTGTGTGATGTTTAGTTGTGAAGATCTTGAGTTTTCGTTAAAAGGTGTGTCCATGGCGCCGTGACGAAGTTCGATGTGTCGCCATGAGAATAAAAGATGTTATAACTCAGGCATAAAATGTCCGATCTTGCCCAAACTTCACATGTGTGATAAGGGTCCTGGCCTGAACAGATCTGAAGGCCAATATTCCATTGGGTGTGGCAAAATGGCTCGATAGCGCCACCTATACACTTTCAACTGAGTGCATATACACTTTCAACGGAGTGCGCCTCAAGCTATGTTTCACGTACATGTACAAAAATCGGTACACACATGTAACACACCAATATCTACGAAAAAGTCTCTTGGTACGAAATCCGAATCCAAACAGGAAGTCAGTTATTTAGAATGTTCTCTGCAAAATTGGTGTTGTTTTTGGCATTTTCATGCGTTGTATTTTAACGAACTCCTCCTAGAGATTAATTCAGATCAACACCAAAGTTGGTATGCCTAATCTAAAGGCCTTTGCGATGTTAAATTGCGAAGATTTTGAGTTTTCGTTAAAGGGCGTGTCCGTGGTGGCCTGGCGAATTTCGATGATTCGCCATGAAAAATGAAGTTGCTATAACTCAGACATACAATGTCCAATCTGCCCCACACTTCACATGTTTGATGAGACTCCGACCCTGAACATATTTAGATGCCCATATTTAGTTATAGTCATAGCGCCACCTATAGGCAACAGGAAGTGACATATTTTACACTTCGACAGACTACTCCTAGAAATTTTTTGACATCAATGTCTTTTTTGTGGTCAGTCTAATCTAAAGGCCTGTGCGATGTTAAGTTGTGAAGATCTTGAGTTTTCGTTAAGGGGCGTGTCCATGGCGCCGTGACAAAATTCAAAGTCTCGCCAGGGGAATAAAAGATGTTATAACTCAGGCATAAAATGTCCGATCTTCCCCAAACTTCACATGTTTGATAAAAGTCCTGGCCTGAACAGATCTGTAGGCCAATATTCCATCGGGTGTGGCAAAATGGCTCGATAGCGCCACCTATACACTTTCAACTGAGTGCATATACACTTTCAACGGAGTGCGCCTCAAGCTATGTATCACGTACATGTACAAAAATCGGTACACACATGTAACACACCAATACCTACAAAAAAGTCTCTTGGTATGAAATCCGAATCCCAACAGGAAGTCGGTTATTTAGAATTTTCTCTGCAAAATTGGCGTTGTTTTTGCCATTTTCAGGGGTTGTACTTTAACAAATTCCTCCTAGAGATTTATTCAGATCAACACCAAACTTGGTCAGTTAAATCTAAAGGCCTTTGCGATGTTAAATTGCGAAGATCTTGAGGTTTCGTTAAAGGGCGTGTCCATGGCGGCCTGGCAAATTTCGATGTTTCGCCATGAAAAAGGAAGTTGCTGTAACTCAGACATACAATGTCCAATCTGCCTGAAACTTCACATGTTAGATAAGACTTCTGCCCTTAACAGATCTACATGCCTATATTCAGTTATAGTCATAGCGCCACCTGCTGGCAACAGGAAGCGACATGTTTTACGCTGCGACAAACTACTCCTAGAAATCTTTTGACATTAATGTAATTTTTTGTGGTCAGTCTAATCTAAAGGCCTGTGCAATGTTAAATTGTGGAGATCTTCAGTTTTTGTTAAAGGGCGTGTCCATGGCGCCATGACAAAATTTGATGTCTCGCCACAGCAAGAGAAGCTGTTGTAACTCAGTCATAAAATGTTCAATCTTCCCCAGACTCTGCATGTTCGAAAAGAGTCCTGGCCTGAACACATCTGAAGGCCAATATTCCATTATAATGATAGCGCCACCTGCTGGCAACAGAAAGATTGGCACATTTATGGAATAAACTTTGATATATTCCACTTATATTTATGAGTTTAAATGCATATTTCTCACCGTTCACCTATTTACTAAAGCCACTCGCTGCCGGTGAGCCCGGGTGCGAGGGCCCGTTCATCGCTGCTTGCAGCTTTAATTATTATTATTAGGGCCCGAGCACCGATGGTGTGAGGACCCTCTTGGAATTGCTCCGTTTATTATTATTATTATTATTATTATTATTATTATTATTATTATTATTCTTCTCTAAGATGAATCGCATTTTTGAGAGCCTAAACATGCTCGAAAAGTCATGAAACTTTGCACACACCTCAGAACTGGCGAAAATTTACGTCTGATATGGGTTTCAGAAGTGGGTGTGGCAAAATGGCTAGACAGCGCCACCTATACACGTTCAACGGTGTGCGCCTCGAGCTACGTTTCACGTACATGTATGAAAATTGGTATACACATGTATCTCTCCAAAACCTACAAAAAAGTCTCTTGGAGCAAAATCCGAAACCCAACAGGAAGTCGGTTATTTTTAATTTTATGAGCAAATTTTGTGTCATTTTTGTCATTTCCATGCGTTGTATTTTAACGAACTCCTCCTAGAGATTAATTCAGATCAACACCAAAGTTGGTATGCCTAATCTAAAGGCCTTTGCGATGTTAAATTGCGAAGATTTAGAGTTTTCGTTTAAGGGCGTGTCCGTGGCGGCCTGGCGAATTTCGATGATTCGCCATGAAAAATGAAGTTGCTATAACTCAGACATACAATGTCCAATGTGCCCCAAACTTCACACGTTTAATAAGACTCCTGACCTGAACATATTTACATGCCTATATTCAGTTATAGTCATAGCGCCACCTATAGGCAACAGGAAGTGACATATTTTACACTTCGACACACTACTCCTAGAAATTTTTTGACATCAATGTATTTTTTATGGTCAGTCTAATCTAAAGGCCTGTGCAATGTTAAATTGTGAAGATCTTGAGTTTTCGTTAAGGGGCGTGTCCATGGCGCCGTGACAAAATTCAAAGTCTCGCCATGGGAATAAAAGATGTTATAACTCAGGCATGAAATGTCCGATCTTCCCCAAACTTAACATGTGTGATAAGAGTCCTGGCCTGAACACATCTGTAGGCCAATATTCCATCGGGTGTGGCAAAATGGCTCGATAGCGCCACCTATACACTTTCAACGGTGTGCGCCTCGAGCTACGTTTCATGTACATGTATGAAAATCAGTATACACATGTATCTCTCCAATACCTACAAACAAGTCTCTTGGAGCAAAATCCGAAACCTAACAGGAAGTCGGTTATTTTTAATTTCATGAGCAAATTTTGTGTCATTTTTGTCATTTCCATGCGTTGTATTTTAACGAACTCCTCCTAGAGATTTATTCAGATCAACACCAAAGTTGGTATGCCTAATCTTAAGGCCTTTGCGATGTTAAATTGCGAAGATTTTGAGTTTTCATTAAAGGGCGTGTCCATGGCGGCCTGACAAATTTCGATGTTTCGCCATGAAAAAGGAAGTTGCTGTAACTCAGACATACAATGTCCAATCTGCCCCAAACTTCACATGTTAGATAAGACTTCTGCCCTTAACAGATCTACATGCCCATATTCAGTTATAGTCATAGCGCCACCTGCTGGCAACAGGAAGTGACATGTTTTATGCTGCGACAAACTACTCCTTGAAATTTTATGACATCAATGTTATTTTTGTGGTCAGTCTAATCTAAAGACCTGTGTGATGTTTAGTTGTGAAGATCTTGAGTTTTCGTTAAAAGGCGTGTCCATGGCGCCGTGACGAAGTTTGATGTGTCGCCATGGGAATAAAAGATGTTATAACTCAGGCATAAAATGTCCGATCTTGCCCAAACTTCACATGTGTGATAAGGGTCCTGGCCTGAACAGATCTGAAGGCCAATATTCCATTGGGTGTGGCAAAATGGCTCGATAGCGCCACCTATACACTTTCAACTGAGTGCATATACACTTTCAACGGAGTGCGCCTCAAGCTATGTTTCACGTACATGTACAAAAATCGGTACACACATGTAACACACCAATACCTACAAAAAAGTCTCTTGGTATGAAATCCGAATCCAAACAGGAAGTCGGTTATTTAGAATTTTCTCTGCAAAATTGGTGTTGTTTTTTCCATTTTCAGGGGTTGTACTTTATAAAACTCCTCCTAGAGATTTATTCAGATCAACACCAAACTTGGTCAGTTAAATCTAAAGGCCTTTGCGATGTTAAATTGCGAAGATCTTAAGGTTTCGTTAAAGGGCGTGTCCATGGCGGCCTGGCAAATTTCGATGTTTCGCCATGAAAAAGGAAGTTGCTGTAACTCAGACATACAATGTCCAATCTGCCCCAAACTTCACATGTTAGATAAGACTTCTGCCCTTAACAGATCTACATGCCCATATTCAGATATAGTCATAGTGCCACCTGCTGGCAACAGGAAGTGACATGTTTTACGCTGCGACAAACTACTCCTAGAAATCTTTTGACATTAATGTATTTTTTTGTGGTCAGTCTAATCTAAAGGCCTGTGCAATGTTAAAGTGCGGAGATCTTCAGTTTTTGTTAAAGGGCGTGTCCATGGCGCCATGACAAAATTTGATGTCTCGCCACAGCAAGAGAAGTTGTTGTAACTCAGGCATAAAATGTTCGATCTTCCCCAGACTCCGCATGTTTGATAAGAGTCCTGGCCTGAACACATCTGAAGGCCAATTTTCCACTATAATGATAGCGCCACCTGCTGGCAACAGAAAGATTGGCACATATATGGAATAAACATTGATATATTCCACTTATATTTATGAGTTTAAATGCATATTTCTCACCGTTCACCTATTTACTAAAGCCACTCGCTACCGGTGAGCCCGGGTGCGAGGGCCCGTTCATCACTGTTTGCAGCTTTAATTATTATTATTATTCTTCTTCTCTAAGATGAATCGCATTTTTGAGAGCCTAAACATGCTCGAAAAGTCATGAAACTTTGCACACACCTCAGAACTGGCGAAAATTTACGTCTGATATGGGTTTCAGTAGTGGGTGTGGCAAAATGGCTCGACGGCGCCACCTATACACGTTCAGCGGTGTGCGCCTCGAGCTACGTTTCACGTACATGTATGAAAATTGGTATACACATGTATCTCTCCAATACCTACAAAAAAGTCTCTTGGAGCAAAATCCGAAACCCAACAGGAAGTCGGTTATTTTTAATTTTATGAGCAAATTTTGTGTCATTTTTGTCATTTCCATGCGTTGTATTTTAACGAACTCCTCCTAGAGATTAATTCAGATCAACACCAAAGTTGGTATGCCTAATCTAAAGGCCTTTGCGATGTTAAATTGCGAAGATTTTGAGTTTTCGTTAAAGGGCGTGTCCGTGGCGGCCTGGCGAATTTCGATGATTCGCCATGAAAAATGAAGTTGCTATAACTCAGACATACAATGTCAAATGTGCCCAAAACTTCACATGTTTAATAAGACTCCTGACCTGAACATATTTACATGCCCATATTCAGTTATAGTCATAGCGCCATCTATAGGCAACAGGAAGTGACATATTTTACACTTCGACAGACTACTCCTAGAAATTTTTTGACATCATTGTCTTTTTTATGGTCAGTATAATCTAAAGGCCTGTGCAATGTTAAATTGTGAAGATCTTGAGTTTTCGTTAAGGGGCGTGTCCATGGCGCCGTGACAAACATCAAAGTCTCGCCATGGGAATAAAAGATGTTATAACTCAGGCATAAAATGTCCGATCTTCCCCAAACTTCACATGTGTGATAAGAGTCTTGGCCTGAACACATCTGTAGGCCAATATTCCATCGGGTGTGGCAAAATGGCTCGATAGCGCCACCTATACACTTTCAACATAGTGCGCCTCGAGCTCCGTTTCCCGTACATGTACAAAAATCGGTACACACATGTAACACACCAATACCTACAAAAAAGTCTCTTGGTATGAAATCCGAAACCCAACAGGAAGTCGGTTATTTTTAATTTTATGAGCAAATTTTGTGTCATTTTTGTCATTTCCATGCGTTGTATTTTAACAAACTCCTCCTAGAGATTCATTCAGATCAACACCAAAGTTGGTATGCCTAATCTAACGGCCTTTGTGATGTTAAATTGCGAAGGACTTGAGGTTTCGTTAAAGGGCGTGTCCATGGCGGCCTAACAAATTTCGATGTTTCGCCGTGAAAAAGGAAGTTGCTATAACTCAGACATACAATGTCCAATCTGCCACAAACTTCACATGTTTAATACGACTCCTGACCTGAACATATTTACATGCCCATATTCAGTTATAGTCATAGCGCCACCTATTGGCAACAGGAAGTGAAATATTTTACACTGCGACAAACTACTCCTAGAAATTTTATGACATCAATGTTATTTTTGTGGTCAGTCTAATCTAAAGACCTGTGTGATGTTTAGTTGTGAAGATCTTGAGTTTTCGTTAAAAGGCGTGTCCATGGCGCTGTGACGAAGTTCGATGTGTCGCCATGGGAATAAAAGATGTTATAACTCAGGCATAAAATGTCCGATCTTGCCCAAACTTCACATGTGTAATAAGAGTCCTGGCCTGAACAGATCTGAAGGCCAAAATTCCATTGGGTGTGGCAAAATGGCTCGATAGCGCCACCTATACACTTTCAACTGAGTGCATATACACTTTCAACGGAGTGCGCCTCAAGCTATGTTTCACGTACATGTCTCTTGGTACGAAATCCGAATCCAAACAGGAAGTCAGTTATTTAGAATTTTCTCTGCAAAATTTGTGTTGTTTTTGGCATTTTCAGAGGTTGTACTTTAACGAACTCCTCCTAGAGATTTATTCAAATCAACACCAAACTTGGTCAGTTAAATCTAAAGGCCTTTGCGAAGTTAAATTGGGAAGATCTTGAGATTTCGTTAAAGGGAGTGTCCATGGCGGCCTGACAAATTTCGATGTTTCGCCATGAAAAAGGAAGTTGCTGTAACTCAGACATACAATGTCCAATCTGCCCCAAACTTTGAATGTTAGATAAGACTTCTGCCCTTAACAGATCTGCATGCCCATATTCAATTATAGTCATAGCGCCACCTGCTGGCAACAGGAAGTGACATATTTTACGCTGAGACAAACTACTCCTAGAGATTTTTTGACATTAATGTATTTTTGTGGTCAGTCTAATCTAAAGGCCTGTGTACTGTTAAATTGTGGCAATCTTGAGTTTTTGTTAAAGAGCATGTCTATGGCAAAAATGACAAAATTTGATGTCTCGCCACAGCAAGAGAAGTTGTTGTAACTCGGGCATAAAATGTTTGATCTTCCCCAAACTTCACATGTTCGATAAGAGTGCAGCCCTGAACACATCTGAAGGCCAATATTCCATTATAGTGATAGCGCCACCTGCTGGCAACAGGAAGATTTGCACATATATGGAATAAACATTGATATATTCTACTTATATTTATGAGTTTAAACGCATATTTCTCACCGTTCACCTATTTACTAGAGCCACTCGCTGCTGGTGAGCCCGGGTGCGAGGGCCCGTTCATCGCTGCTTGCAGCTTTAATTATTATTATTATTCTTCTTCTTTAAGATGAATCGCATTTTTGAGAGCCTAAACATGCTCTAAAAGTCATGAAACCATTTGCAAAGTCATTTGCACACACCTCAGAACTGGCGAAAATTTACGTCTGATATGGGTTTCAGAAGTGGGTGTGGCAAAATGGCTCGACAGCGCCACCTATACACGTTCAACGGTGTGCGCCTCGAGCTACGTTTCACGTACATGTATGAAAATGGGTATACACATGTATCTCTCCAATGCCTACAAAAAAGTCTCTTGGAGCAAAATCCGAAACCCAACAGGAAGTCGGTTATTTTTAATTTTATGAGCAAATTTTGTGTCATTTTTGTCATTTCCATGCGTTGTATTTTAACGAACTCCTCCTAGAGATTAATTCAGATCAACACCAAAGTTGGTATGCCTAATCTAAAGGCCTTTGCGATGTTAAATTGCGAAGATCTTGAGTTTTCGTTAAAAGGCGTGTCCATGGCGCCATGACGAAGTTCGATGTCTCGCCAAGGGAATAAAATATGTTATAACTCAGGCATAAAATGTCCGATCTTCCCCAAACTTCACATGTGTGATAAGAGTCCTGGCCTGAACACATCTGTAGGCCAATATTCCATCGGGTGTGGCAAAATGGCTCGATAGCGCCACCTATACACTTTCAACATAGCGCGCCTCGAGCTCCGTTTCAAGTACATGTACGAAAATCGGTACACACATGTAACACACCAGTACCTACAAAAAAGTCTCTTGGTATGAAATCCTAATCCCAACAGGAAGTCGGTTATTTTGACATTTCCCTGCAAAATTGGCGTTGTTTTTGCCATTTTCAGGGGTTGTACTTTAACGAACTCCTCCTAGAGATTTATTCGGATGAACACCAAACTTGGTCAGTGTAATCTAAAGCCATATGCGATGTTAAATTCGAAGGACTTGAGGTTTCGTTAAAGGGCGTGTCCATGGCGGCCTGGCAAATTTCGATGTTTCGCCATGAAAAAGGAAGTTGCTCTAACTCAGACATACAATGTCCAATCTGCCCCAAACTTCACATGTTGGATAAGACTCTTGACCTGAACAGATCTACATGCCAATATTCAGTTATAGTCATAGCGCCACCTATTGGCAACAGGAAGTGAAATATTTTACACTGCGACAAACTACTCCTAGAAATTTTATGACATCAATGTTATTTTTGTGGTCAGTCTAATCTAAAGACCTGTGTGATGTTTAGTTGTGAAGATCTTGAGTTTTCGTTAAAAGGCGTGTCCATGGCGCCGTGACGAAGTTTGATGTGTCGCCATGGGAATAAAAGATGTTATAACTCAGGCATAAAATGTCCGATCTTCCCCAAACTTCACATGTTTGATAAAAGTCCTGGCCTGAACAGATCTGAAGGCCAATATTCTATCGGGTGTGGCAAAATGGCTCGATAGCGCCACCTATACATTTTCAACAGAGTGCATATACACTTTTAACAGAGTGCGCCTCAAGCTATGTTTCACGTACATGTACAAAAATCGGTACACACATGTAACACACCAATATCTACGAAAAAGTCTCTTGGTACAAAATCCGAATCCAAACAGGAAGTGAGTTATTTAGAATTTTCTCTGCAAAATTGGTGTTGTTTTTGGCATTTTCAGGGGTTGTACTTTAACGAACTCCTCCTAGAGATTTATTCAGATCAACATCAAACTTGGTCAGTTAAATCTAAAGGCCTTTGCGAAGGTAAATTGGGAAGATCTTGAGGTTTCGTTAAAGGGAGTGTCCATGGCGGCCTGACAAATTTCGATGTTTCGCCATGAAAAAGGAAGTTGCTGTAACTCAGACATACAATGTCCAATCTGCCCCAAACTTTGAATGTTAGATAAGACTTCTGCCCTTAACAGATCTACATGCCCATATTCAATTATAGTCATAGCGCCACCTGCTGGCAACAGGAAGTAACATATTTTACGCTGAGACAAACTACTCCTAGAGATTTTTTGACATTAATGTATTTTTGTGGTCAGTCTAATCTAAAGGCCTGTGTACTGTTAAATTGTGGCAATCTTGAGTTTTTGTTAAAGAGCGTGTCCATGGCAAAAATGACAAAATGTGATGTCTCGCCACAGCAAGAGAAGTTGTTGTAACTCGGGCATAAAATGTTTGATCTTCCCCAAACTTCACATGTTCGATAAGAGTGCAGCCCTGAACACATCTGAAGGCCAATATTCCATTATAGTGATAGCGCCACCTGCTGGCAACAGGAAGATTTGCACATATATGGAATAAACATTGATATATTCTACTTATATTTATGAGTTTAAACGCATATTTCTCACCGTTCACCTATTTACTAGAGCCACTCGCTGCCGGTGAGCCCGGGTGCGAGGGCCCGTTCATCGCTGCTTGCAGCTTTAATTATTATTATTATTAGGGCCCGAGCACCGATGGTGTGAGGACCCTCTTGGAATTGCTCCGTTTATTATTATTATTATTATTATTATTATTATTATTATTATTATTATTATTATTCTTCTCTAAGATGAATCGCATTTTTGAGAGCCTAAACATGCTCAAAAAGTCATGAAACTTTGTACACACCTCAGAAATGGCGAAAATTTACGTCTGATATGGGTTTTCAGAAGTGGGTGTGGCAAAATGGCTCGACAGCGCCACCTATACACTTTCAACGGTGTGCGCCTCGAGCTACGTTTCACGTACATGTATGAAAATTGGTATACACATGTATCTCTCCAATACCTACAAAAAAGTCTCTTGGAGCAAAATCCGAAACCCAACAGGAAGTCGGTTATTTTTAATTTTATGAGCAAATTTTGTGTCATTTTTGTCATTTCCATGCGTTGTATTTTAACGAACTCCTCCTAGAGATTAATTCAGATCAACACCAAAGTTGGTATGCCTAATCTAAAGGCCTTTGCGATGTTAAATTGCGAAGATTTTGAGTTTTCGTTAAAGGGCGTGTCCGTGGCGGCCTGGCGAATTTCGATGATTCGCCATGAAAAATGAAGTTGCTATAACTCAGACATACAATGTCCAATCTGCCCAAAACTTCACGTTTAATAAGACTCCGAACCTGAACAGATTAACATGCCCATATTCAGTTATAGTCATAGCGCCACCTATTGGCAACAGGAAGTGACATATTTTACACTGCGACTAACTACTCCTAGAAACTTTATGACATCAATGTCTTTTTTGTGGTCAGTCTAATCTAAAGGCCTGTGCGATGTTAAGTTGTGAAGATCTTGAGTTTTCGTTAAGGGGCGTGTCCATTGCGCCGTGAAAAAATTCAAAGTCTCGCCATGGGAATAAAAGATGTTATAACTCAGGCATAAAATGTCCGATCTTCCCCAAACTTCACATGTTTGATAAAAGTCCTGGCCTGAACAGATCTGAAGGCCAATATTCTATCGGGTGTGGCAAAATGGCTCGATAGCGCCACCTATACACTTTCAATGGAGTGCGCCTCGATCTATGTTTCACGTACATGTACAAAAATTGGTACACACATGTAACACACCAATACCTACAAAAAAGTATTTTGGTACGAAATCCTAATCCCAACAGGAAGTCGGTTATTTTGAATTTTCCCTGCAAAATTGGTGTTGTTTTTGCCATTTTCAGGGGTTGTACTTTAACGAACTCCTCCTAGAGATTTATTCAGATGAACACCAAACTTGGTCAGTGTAATCTACAGCCATTTGCGATGTTAAATTGCGAAGGAATTTAGGTTTCGTTAAAGGGCGTGTCCATGGTGGCCTGACAAATTTCGATGTTTCGCCATGAAAAAGGAAGTTGCTGTTACTCAGACATACAATGTCCAATGTGCCCCAAACTTCTCATGTTGGATAAGACTCTTGACCTGAACAGATCTACATGCCAATATTCAGTTATAGTCATAGCGCCACCTATTGGCAACAGGAAGTGAAATATTTTACACTACGACAAACTACTCCTAGAAATTTTATGACATCAATGTTATTTTTGTGGTCAGTCTAATCTAAAGACCTGTGTGATGTTTAGTTGTGAAGATCTTGAGTTTTCGTTAAAAGGCGTGTCCATGGCGCCGTGACGAAGTTCGATGTGTCGCCATGGGAATAAAAGATGTTATAACTCAGGCATAAAATGTCCGATCTTGCCCAAACTTCACATGTGTGATAAGGGTCCTGGCCTGAACAGATCTGAAGGCCAATATTCCATTGGGTGTGGCAAAATGGCTCGATAGCGCCACCTATACACTTTCAACGGAGTGCACCTCGAGCTATGTTTCACGTACATGTACAAAAATTGGTACACACATGTAACACACCAATACCTACAAAAAAGTCTCTTGGTATGGAATCCTAATCCCAACAGGAAGTCGGTTATTTTGAATTTTCCCTGCAAAATTGGTGTTGTTTTTGCCATTTTCAGGGGTTGTACTTTAACGAACTCCTCCTAGAGATTTATTCAGATGAACACCAAACTTGGTCAGTGTAATCTAAAGCCATTTGCGATGTTAAATTGCGAAGGACTTGAGGTTTCGTTAAAGGGCGTGTCCATGGCGGTCTGACAAATTTCGATGTTTCGCCATGAAAAAGGAAGTTACTGTAACTCAGACATACAATGTCCAATCTGCCCCAAACTTCACATGTTGGATAAGACTCTTGACCTGAACAGATCTACATGCCAATATTCAGTTATAGTCATAGCGCCACCTATTGGCAACAGGAAGTGAAATATTTTACACTGCGACAAACTACTCCTAGAAATTTTATGACATCAATGTTATTTTTGTGGTCAGTCTAATCTAAAGACCTGTGTGATGTTTAGTTGTGAAGATCTTGAGTTTTCGTTAAAAGGCGTGTCCATGGCGCCGTGACGAAGTTCGATGTGTCGCCATGGGAATAAAAGATGTTATAACTCAGGCATAAAATGTCCGATCTTGCCCAAACTTCACATGTGTGATAAGAGTCCTGGCCTGAACAGATCTGAAGGCCAAAATTCCATTGGGTGTGGCAAAATGGCTCGATAGTGCCACCTATACACTTTCAACTGAGTGCATATACACTTTCAACTGAGTGCGCCTCAAGCTATGTTTCACGTACATGTACAAAAATCGGTACACACATGTAACACACCAATATCTACGAAAAAGTCTCTTGGTACGAAATCCGAATCCAAACAGGAAGTCAGTTATTTAGAATTTTCTCTGCAAAATTGGTGTTGTTTTTGGCATTTTCAGAGGTTGTACTTTAACGAACTCCTCCTAGAGATTTATTCAAATCAACACCAAACTTGGTCAGTTAAATCTAAAGGCCTTTGCGAAGTTAATTTGGGAAGATCTTCAGATTTTGTTAAAGGGAGTTTCCATGGCGGCCTGACAAATTTCGATGTTTCGCCATGAAAAAGGAAGTTGCTGTAACTCAGACATACAATGTCCAATCTGCCCCAAACTTCACATGTTAGATAAGACTTCTGCCCTTAACAGATCTACATGCCCATATTCAATTATAGTCATAGCGCCACCTGCTGGCAACAGGAAGTGACATATTTTACGCTGAGACAAACTACTCCTAGAGATTTTTTGACATTAATGTATTTTTGTGGTCAGTCTAATCTAAAGGCCTGTGTAATGTTAAATTGTGGCAATCTTGAGTTTTTGTTAAAGAGCGTGTCCATGGCAAAAATGACTAAATTTGATTTCTCGCCACAGCAAGAGAAGTTGTTGTAACTCAGGCATAAAATGTTTGATCTTCCCCAAACTTCACATGTTCGATAAGAGTGCAGCCCTTAACAGATCTACATGCCCATATTCAATTATAGTCATAGCGCCACTTGCTGGCAACAGGAAGTGAAATATTTTACGCTGAGACAAACTACTCCTAGAGATTTTTTGACATTAATGTATTTTTGTGGTCAGTCTAATCTAAAGGCCTGTGTACTGTTAAATTGTGGCAATCTTGAGTTTTTGTTAAAGAGCGTGTCCATGGCAAAAATGACTAAATTTGATGTCTCGCCACAGCAAAAGAAGTTGTTGTAACTCGGGCATAAAATGTTTGATCTTCCCCAAACTTCACATGTTCGATAAGAGTGCAGCCCTGAACACATCTGAAGGCCAATATTCCATTATAGTGATAGCGCCACCTGCTGGCAACAGGAAGATTTGCACATATATGGAATAAACATTGATATATTCTACTTATATTTATGAGTTTAAACGCATATTTCTCACCGTTCACCTATTTACTAGAGCCACTCGCTGCCGGTGAGCCCGGGTGCGAGGGCCCGTTCATCGCTGCTTGCAGCTTTAATTATTATTATTATTATTATTATTAATATTATTATTATTATTAGGGCCCGAGCACCGATGGTGTGAGGACCCTCTTGGAATTGCTCCGTTTATTATTATTATTATTATTATTAGGGCCCGAGCACCGATGGTGTGAGGACCCTCTTGGAATTGCTCCGTTTATTATTATTATTATTATTATTATTATTATTATTATTATTATTAGGGCCCGAGCACCGATGGTGTGAGGACCCTCTTGAAATTGCTCCGTTTATTATTATTATTATTATTATTATTATTATTATTATTATTATTATTATTATTCTCTAAGATGAATCGCATTTTTGAGAGCCTAAACATACTCGAAAAGTCATGAAACTTTGCACACACCTCAGAACTGGCGAAAATTTACGTCTGATATGGGTTTCAGAAGTGGGTGTGGCAAAATGGCTCGACAGCGCCACCTATACACGTTCAACGATGTGCGCCTCGAGCTAGGTTTCACGTACATGTATGAAAATTGGTATACACATGTATCTCTCCAATACCTACAAAAAAGTCTCTTGGAGCAAAATCCGAAACCCAACAGGAAGTCGGTTATTTTTAATTTTATGAGCAAATTTTGTGTCATTTTTGTCATTTCCATGCGTTGTATTTTAACGAACTCCTCCTAGAGATTAATTCAGATCAACACCAAAGTTGGTATGCCTAATCTAAAGGCCTTTGCGATGTTAAATTGCGAAGATTTTGAGTTTTCGTTAAAGGGCGTGTCCGTGGCGGCCTAGCGAATTTCGATGATTCGCCATGAAAAATGAAGTTGCTATAACTCAGACATACAATGTCCAATGTGTCCAAAACTTCACATGTTTAATAAGACTCCTGACCTGAACAGATTCACATGCCCATATTCAGTTATAGTCATAGCGCCACCTATAGGCAACAGGAAGTGAGATATTTTACACTGTGACTAACTACTCCTAGAAATTTTATGACATCAATGTCTTTTTTGTGGTCAGTCTAATCTAAAGGCCTGTGCGATGTTAAATTGTGAATATCTTGAGTTTTTGTTAAAAGGCGTGTCCATGGCGCCATGACGAAGTTCGATGTCTCGCCAAGGGAATAAAATATGTTATAACTCAGGCATAAAATATCCGATCTTCCCCAAACTTCACATGTCTGATAAGAGTCCTGGCCTGAACACATCTGTAGGCCAATATTCCATCGGGTGTGGCAAAATGGCTCGATAGCGCCACCTATACACTTTCAACATAGCGCACCTCGAGCTCCGTTTCAAGTACATGTACAAAAATCGGTACACACATGTAACACACCAGCACCTACAAAAAAGTCTCTTGGTACGAAATCCTAATCCCAACAGGAAGTCGGTTATTTTGAAATTTCCCTGCAAAATTGGCGTTGTTTTTGCCATTTTCAGGGCTTGTACTTTAACGAACTCCTCCTAGAGATTTATTCGAATGAACACCAAACTTGGTCAGTGTAATCTAAAGCCATTTGCGATGTTAAATTGCGAAGGACTTGAGGTTTCGTTAAAGGGCGTGTCCATGGCGGCCTGACAAATTTCGATGTTTCGCCATGAAAAAGGAAGTTGCTGTAACTCAGACATAAAATGTCCAATCTGCCCCAAACTTCACATGTTTGATGAGACTCCGAACCTGAACATATTTACATGCCCATATTCAGTTATAGTCATAGCGCCACCTATTGGCAACAGGAAGTGACATATTTTACACTGCGACTAACTACTCCTAGAAATTTTATGACATCAATGTCTTTTTTATGGTCAGTATAATCTAAAGGCCTGTGCAATGTTAAATTGTGAAGATCTTGAGTTTTCGTTAAGGGGCGTGTCCATGGCGCCGTGACAAAATTCAAAGTCTCACCATGGGAAGAAAAGATGTTATAACTCAGGCATAGAATGTCCGATCTTCCCCAAACTTCACATGTGTGATAAAAGTCCTGGCCTGAACAGATCTGAAGGCCAATATTCCATCAGGTGTGGCAAAATTGCTCGCTAGCGCCACCTATACACTTTTAACGGAGTGCACCTCGAGCTATGTTTCACGTACATGTACAAAAATTGGTACACACATGTAACACACCAATACCTACAAAAAAGTATCTTGGTACGAAATCCTAATCCCAACAGGAAGTCGGTTATTTTGAATTTTCCCTGCAAAATTGGTGTTGTTTTTGCCATTTTCAAGGGTTGTACTTTAACGAACTCCTCCTAGAGATTTATTCAGATGAACACCAAACTTGGTCAGTGTAATCTAAAGCCATTTGCGATGTTAAATTGCGAAGGACTTGAGGTTTCGTTAAAGGGCGTGTCCATGGTGGCCTGACAAATTTCAATGTTTCGCCATGAAAAAGGAAGTTGCTGTAACTCAGACATACAATGTCCAATCTGCCCCAAACTTCACATGTTGGATAAGACTCTTGACCTGAACAGATCTACATGCCAATATTCAGTTATAGTCATAGCGCCACCTATTGGCAACAGGAAGTGAAATATTTTACACTGCGACAAACTACTCCTAGAAATTTTATGACATCAATGTTATTTTTGTGGTCAGTCTAATCTAAAGACCTGTGTGATGTTTAGTTGTGAAGATCTTGAGTTTTCGTTAAAAGGCGTGTCCATGGCGCCGTGACGAAATTTGATGTGTCGCCATGGGAATAAAAGATGTTATAACTCAGGCATAAAATGTCCGATCTTGCCCAAACTTCACATGTGTGATAAGGGTCCTGGCCTGAACAGATCTGAAGGCCAATATTCCATTGGGTGTGGCAAAATGGCTCGATAGCACCACCTATACACTTTCAACTGAGTGCATATACACTTTCAATGGAGTGCGCCTCAAGCTATGTTTCACGTACATGTAAAAAAATCGGTACACACATGTAACACACCAATATCTACGAAAAAGTCTCTTGGTACGAAATCCGAATCCAAACAGGAAGTCAGTTATTTAGAATGTTCTCTGCAAAATTGGTGTTGTTTTTGGCATTTTCAGGGGTTGTACTTTAACGAACTCCTCCTAGAGATTTATTCAGATCAGTATCAAACTTGGTCAGTTAAATCTAAAGGCCTTTGCGATGTTAAATTGGGAAGATCTTAATATTTCGTTAAAGGGAGTGTCCATGGCGGCCTGACAAATTTCGATGTTTCGCCATGAAAAAGGAAGTTGCTGTAACTCCAATCTGCCCCAAACTTTGCATGCTAGATAAGACTTATGCCCTTAAAAGATCTACATGCCCATATTCAATTATAGTCATAGCGCCACCTGCTGGCAACAGGAAGTGACATATTTTACGCTGAGATAAACTACTCCTAGAGATTTTTTGACATTAATGTATATTTGTGGTCAGTCTAATCTAAAGGCCTGTGTAATGTTAAATTGTGGCAATCTTGAGTTTTTGTTAAAGAGCGTGTCCATGGCAAAAATGACAAAATTTGATGTCTCGCCACAGCAAGAGAAGTTGTTGTAACTCAGGCATGAAATGTTTGATCTTCCCCAAACTTCACATGTTCGATAAGAGTGCAGCCCTGAACACATCTGAAGGCCAATATTCCATTATAATGATAGCGCCACCTGCTGGCAACAGGAAGATTGGAACATATATGGAATAAACATTGATATATTCTACTTATATTTATGAGTTTAAATGCATATTTCTCACCGTTCACCTATTTACTAAAGCCACTCGCTGCCGGTGAGCCCGGGTGCGAGGGCCCGTTCATCGCTTCTTGCAGCTTTAATTAGGGCCCGAGCACCGATGGTGTGAGGACCCTCTTGGAATTGCTCCGTTTATTATTATTATTATTATTATTATTATTATTATTATTATTATTCTTCTCTAAGATGAATCGCATTTTTGAGAGCCTAAACATGCTCGAAAAGTCATGAAACTTTGCACACACCTCAGAACTGGCGAAAATTTACGTCTGATATGGGTTTCAGAAGTGGGTGTGGCAAAATGGCTCGACAGCGCCACCTATACACGTTCAACGGTGTGCGCCTCGAGCTACGTTTCACGTACATGTATGAAAATTGGTATACACATGTATCTCTCCAATACCTACAAAAAAGTCTCTTGGAGCAAAATCCGAAACCCAACAGGAAGTCGGTTATTTTTAATTTTATGAGCAAATTTTGTGTCATTTTTGTCATTTTCATGCGTTGTATTTTAACGAACTCCTCCTAGAGATTAATTCAGATCAACACCAAAGTTGGTATGCCTAATCTAAAGGCCTTTGCGATGTTAAATTGCGAAGATTTTGAGTTTTCGTTAAAGGGCGTGTCCGTGGCGTCCTGGCGAATTTCGATGATTCGTCATGAAAAATGAAGTTGCTATAACTCAGACATACAATGTCCAATGTGTCCAAAACTTCACATGTTTAATAAGACTCCTGACCTGAACAGATTCACATGCCCATATTCAGTTATAGTCATAGCGCCACCTATAGGCAACAGGAAGTGACATATTTTACACTGCGACTAACTACTCCTAGAAATTTTATGACATCAATGTCTTTTTTGTGGTCAGTCTAATCTAAAGGCCTGTGCGATGTTAAATTGTGAAGATCTTGAGTTTTCGTTAAAAGGCGTGTCCATGGCGCCATGACGAAGTTCGATGTCTCGCCAAGGGAATAAAATATGTTATAACTCAGGCATAAAATGTCCGATCTTCCCCAAACTTCACATGTGTGATAAGAGTCCTGGCCTGAACACATATGTAGGCCAATATTCCATCGGGTGTGGCAAAATGGCTCGATAGCGCCACCTATACACTTTCAACATAGCGCGCCTCGAGCTCCGTTTCAAGTACATGTAGAAAAATCGGTACACACATGTAACACACCAGTACCTACAAAAAAGTCTCTTGGTACGAAATCCTAATCCCAACAGGAAGTCGGTTATTTTGAAATTTCCCTGCAAAATTGGCGTTGTTTTTGCCATTTTCAGGGGTTGTACTTTAACGAACTCCTCCTAGAGATTTATTCGGATGAACACCAAACTTGGTCAGTGTAATCTAAAGCCATTTGCGATGTTAAATTGCGAAGGACTTGAGGTTTCGTTAAAGGGCGTGTCCATGGCGGCCTGACAAATTTCGATGTTTCGCCATGAAAAAGGAAGTTGCTGTAACTCAGACATACAATATCCAATCTGCCCCAAACTTCACATGTTGGATAAGACTCTTGACCTGAACAGATCTACATGCCAATATTCAGTTATAGTCATAGCGCCACCTATTGGCAACAGGAAGTGAAATATTTTACACTGCGACAACCTACTCCTAGAAATTTTATGACATCAATGTTATTTTTGTGGTCAGTCTAATCTAAAGACCTGTGTGATGTTTAGTTGTGAAAATCTTGAGTTTTCGTTAAAAGGCGTGTCCATGGCGCCGTGACGAAGTTTGATGTGTCGCCATGGGAATAAAAGATGTTATAACTCAGGCATAAAATGTCCGATCTTGCCCAAACTTCACATGTGTGATAAGGGTCCTGGCCTGAACAGATCTGAAGGCCAATATTCCATTGGGTGTGGCAAAATGGCTCGATATCGCCACCTATACATTTTCAACAGAGTGCATATACACTTTTAACGGAGTGCGCCTCAAGCTATGTTTCACGTACATGTACAAAAATCGGTACACACATGTAACACACCAATATCTACGAAAAAGTCTCTTGGTACAAAATCCGAATCCAAACAGGAAGTCAGTTATTTAGAATTTTCTCTGTAAAATTGGTGTTGTTTTTGGCATTTTCAGGGGTTGTACTTTAACGAACTCCTCCTAGAGATTTATTCAGATCAACATCAAACTTGGTCAGTTAAATCTAAATGCCTTTGCGAAGGTAAATTGGGAAGATCTTGAGGTTTCGTTAAAGGGAGTGTCTATGGCGGCCTGACAAATTTCGATGTTTCGCCATGAAAAAGGAAGTTGCTGTAACTCAGACATACAATGTCCAATCTGCCCCAAACTTTGAATGTTAGATAAGACTTCTGCCCTTAACAGATCTACATGCCCATATTCAATTATAGTCATAGCGCCACCTGCTGGCAACAGGAAGTGACATATTTTACGCTGAGACAAACTACTCCTAGAGATTTTTTGACATTAATGTATTTTTGTGGTCAGTCTAATCTAAAGGCCTGTGTACTGTTAAATTGTGGCAATCTTGAGTTTTTGTTAAAGAGCGTGTCCACGGCAAAAATGACAAAATTTGATGTCTCGCCACAGCAAGAGAAGTTGTTGTAACTCGGGCATAAAATGTTTGATCTTCCCCAAACTTCACATGTTCGATAAGAGTGCAGCCCTGAACACATCTGAAGGCCAATATTCCATTATAGTGATAGCGCCACCTGCTGGCAACAGGAAGATTTACACATATATGGAATAAACATTGATATATTCTACTTATATTTATGAGTTTAAACGCATATTTCTCACAGTTCACCTATTTACTAGAGCCACTCGCTGCCGGTGAGCCCGGGTGCGAGGGCCCGTTCATTGCTGCTTGCAGCTTTAATTAGGGCCCGAGCACCGATGGTGTGAGGACCCTCTTGGAATTGCTCCGTTTATTATTATTATTATTATTATTATTATTATTATTATTATTATTATTATTATTATTCTCTAAGATGAATCGCATTTTTGAGAGCCTAAACATGCTCGAAAAGTCATGAAACTTTGCACACACCTCAGAACTGGCGAAAATTTACGTCTGACATGGGTGTCAGAAGTGGGTGTGGCAAAATGGCTCGACAGCGCCACCTATACACGTTCAACGGTGTGCGCCTCGAGCTACGTTTCACGTACATGTATGAAAATTGGTATACACATATATCTCTCCAATACCTACAAAAAAGTCTCTTGGAGCAAAATCCGAAACCCAAAAGGAAGTCGGTTATTTTAAATTTTATGAGCAAATTTTGTGTCATTTTTGTCATTTCGATGCGTTGTATTTTAACGAACTCCTCCTAGAGATTCATTCAGATCAACACCAAAGTTGGTATGCCTAATCTAAAGGCCTTTGCGATGTTAAATTGCGAAGATTTTGAGTTTTCGTTAAAGGGCGTGTCCGTGGCGGCCTGGCGAATTTCGATGATTCGCCATGAAAAATGAAGTTGCTATAACTCAGACATACAATGTCCAATCTGCCCCAAACTTCACATGCTTGATGAGACTCCGAACCTGAACAGATTGACATGCCCATATTCAGTTATAGTCATAGCGCCACCTATTGGCAACAGGAAGTGACATATTTTACACTGCGACTAACTACTCCTAGAAATTTTATGACATCAATGTCTTTTTTGTGGTCAGTCTAATCTAAAGGCCTGTGCGATGTTAAGTTGTGAAGATCTTGAGTTTTCGTTAAGGGGCGTTTCCATGGCACCGTGACGAAGCTCGATGTCTCGCCATGGGAATAAAAGATATTATAACTCAGGCATAAAATGTCCGATCTTCCCCAAACTTCACATGTGTGATAGGAGTCTTGGCCTGAACACATCTGTAGGCCAATATTCCATCGGGTGTGGCAAAATGGCTCGATAGCGCCACCTATACACTTTCAACAGAGCGCGCCTCGAGCTCCGTTTCCCGTACATGTACAAAAATCGGTACACACATGTAAGACACCAATACCTACAAAAAAGTCTCTTGGTACGAAATCCGAAACCCAACAGGAAGTCGGTTATTTTTTAATTTTATGAGCAAATTTTGTGTCATTTTTGTCATTTCCATGCGTTGTATTTTAACGAACTCCTCCTAGAGAATCATTCAGATCAACACCAAAGTTGGTATGCCTAATCTAACGGCCTTTGTGATGTTAAATTGCGAAGGACTTGAGGTTTCGTTAAAGGGCGTGTCCATGGCGGCCTGGCAAATTTCGATGTTTCGCCGTGAAAAAGGAAGTTGCTATAACTCAGACATACAATGTCCAATCTGCCCAAAACTTCACATGTTTAATACGACTCCTGACCTGAACATATTTACATGCCCATATTCAGTTATAGTCATAGCGCCACCTATTGGCAACAGGAAGTGAAATATTTTACACTGCGACAAACTACTCCTAGAAATTTTATGACATCAATGTTATTTTTGTGGTCAGTCTAATCTAAAGACCTGTGTGATGTTTAGTTGTGAAGATCTTGAGTTTTCGTTAAAAGGCGTGTCCATGGCGCCGTGACGAAGTTCGATGTGTCGCCATGGGAATAAAAGATGTTATAACTCAGGCATAAAATGTCCGATCTTGCCCAAACTTCACATGTGTGATAAGAGTCCTGGCCTGAACAGATCTGAAGGCCAAAATTCCATTGGGTGTGGCAAAATGGCTCGATAGCGCCACCTATACACTTTCAACTGAGTGCATATACACTTTCAACGGAGTGCGCCTCAAGCTATGTTTCACGTACATGTACAAAAATCGGTACACACATGTAACACACCAATATCTACGAAAAAGTTTCTTGGTACAAAATCCGAATCTAAACAGGAAGTCAGTTATTTAGAATTTTCTCTGCAAAATTGGTGTTGTTTTTGGCATTTTCATGGGTTGTACTTTAACGAACTCCTCCTAGAGATTTATTCAGATCAACATCTAACTTGGTCAGTTAAATCTAAAGGCCTTTGCGAAGTTAAATTGGGAAGATCTTGAGGTTTCGTTAAAGGGAGTGTCCATGGCGGCCTGACAAATTTCGATGTTTCGCCATGAAAAAGGAAGTTGCTGTAACTCAGACATACAATGTCCAATCTGCCCCAAACTTTGAATGTTAGATAAGACTTCTGCCCTTAACAGATCTACATGCCCATATTCAATTATAGTCATAGCGCCACCTGCTGGCAACAGGAAGTGACATATTTTACGCTGAGACAAACTACTCCTAGAGATTTTTTGACATTAATGTATTTTTGTGGTCAGTCTAATCTAAAGGCCTGTGTACTGTTAAATTGTGGCAATCTTGAGTTTTTGTTAAAGAGCGTGTCCATGGCAAAAATGACAAAATTTGATGTCTCGCCACAGCAAGAGAAGTTGTTGTAACTCGGGCATAAAATGTTTGAACTTCCCCAAACTTCACATGTTCGATAAGAGTGCAGCCCTGAACACATCTGAAGGCCAATATTCCATTATAGTGATAGCGCCACCTGCTGGCAACAGGAAGATTTGCACATATATGGAATAAACATTGATATATTCTACTTATATTTATGAGTTTAAACGCATATTGCTCACCGTTCACCTATTTACTAGAGCCACTCGCTGCCGGTGAGCCCGGGTGCGAGGGCCCGTTCATCGCTGCTTGCAGCTTTAATTATTATTATTATTCTTCTTCTCTAAGATGAATCGCATTTTTGAGAGCCTAAACATGCTCGAAAAGTCATGAAACTTTGCACACACCTCAGAACTGGCGAAAATTTACGTCTGATATGGGTTTCAGAAGTGGGTGTGGCAAAATGGCTCGACAGCGCCACCTATACACGTTCAACGGTGTGCGCCTCGAGCTACGTTTCACGTACATGTATGAAAATTGGTATACACATGTATCTCTCCAATACCTACAAAAAAGTCTCTTGGAGCAAAATCCGAAACCCAACAGGAAGTCGGTTATTTTTAATTTTATGAGCAAATTTTGTGTCATTTTTGTCATTTCCATGCGTCGTATTTTAACGAACTCCTCCTAGAGATTAATTCAGATCAACACCAAAGTTGGTATGCCTAATCTAAAGGCCTTTGCGATGTTAAATTGCAAAGATTTTGAGTTTTCGTTAAAGGGCGTGTCCGTGGCGGCCTGGCGAATTTCAATGATTCGCCATGAAAAATGAAATTGCTATAACTCAGACATACAATGTCCAATGTGTCCAAAACTTCACATGTTTAATAAGACTCCTGACCTGAACAGATTGACATGCCCATATTCAGTTATAGTCTTAGCGCCACCTATAGGCAACAGGAAGTGACATATTTTACACTGCGACTAACTACTCCTAGAAATTTTATGACATCAATGTCTTTTTTGTGGTCAGTCTGATCTAAAGGCCTGTGCGATGTTAAATTGTGAAGATCTTGAGTTTTCGTTAAAAGGTGTGTCCATGGCGCCATGACGAAGTTCGATGTCTCGCCAAGGGAATAAAATATGTTATAACTCAGGCATAAAATGTCCGATCTTCCCCAAACTTCACATGTGTGATAAGAGTCCTGGCCTGAACACATCTGTATGCCAATATTCCATCGGGTGTGGCAAAATGGCTCGATAGCGCCACCTATACACTTTCAACATAGCGCGCCTCGAGCTCCGTTTCAAGTATATGTACAAAAATCGGTACACACATGTAACACACCAGTACCTACAAAAAAGTCTCTTGGTACGAAATCCTAATCCCAACAGGAAGTCGGTTATTTTGAAATTTCCCTGCAAAATTGGCGTTGTTTTTGCCCTTTTCAGGGGTTGTACTTTAACGAACTCCTCCTAGAGATTTATTCAGATGAACACCAAACTTGGTCAGTGTAATCTAAAGCCATTTGCGATGTTAAATTGCGAAGGACTTGAGGTTTCGTTAAAGGGCGTGTCCATGGTGGCCTGACAAATTTCGATGTTTCGCCATGAAAAAGGAAGTTGCTGTAACTCAGACATACAATGTCCAATCTGCCCCAAACTTCACATGTTGGATAAGATTTTTGACCTGAACAGATCTACATGCCAATATTCAGTTATAGTCATAGCGCCACCTATTGGCAACAGGAAGTGAAATATTTTACACTGCGACAAACTACTAGAAATTTTATGACATCAATGTTATTTTTGTGGTCCGTCTAATCTAAAGACCTGTGTGATGTTTAGTTGTGAAGATCTTAAGTTTTCGTTAAAAGGCGTGTCCATGGCGCCGTGACGAAGTTTGATGTGTCGCCATGGGAATAAAAGATGTTATAACTCAGGCATAAAATGTCCGATCTTACCCAAACTTCACATGTGTGATAAGGGTCCTGGCCTGAACAGATCTGAAGGCCAATATTCCATTGGGTGTGGCAAAATGGCTCAATAGCGCCACCTATACACTTTCAACTGAATGCATATACACTTTCAATGGAGTGCGCCTCAAGCTATGTTTCACGTACATGTACAAAAATCGGTACACACCTGTAACACACCAATATCTAAGAAAAAGTCTCTTGGTACGAAATCCGAATCCAAACAGGAAGTCAGTTATTTAGAATGTTCTCTGCAAAATTGGTGTTGTTTTTGGCATTTTCAGGGGTTGTACTTTAACGAACTCCTCCTAGAGATTTATTCAGATCAACATCAAACTTGGTCAGTTAAATCTAAAGGCCTTTGCGAAGTTAAATTGGGAAGATCTTGAGATTTCGTTAAAGGGCGTGTCCATGGCGGCCTGACAAATTTTGATGTTTCGCCATGAAAAAGGAAGTTGCTGTAACTCAGACATACAATGTCCAATCTGCCCCAAACTTCACATGTTAGATAAGACTTCTGCCCTTAACATATCCACATGCCCATATTCAATTATAGTCATAGCGCCACCTGCTGGCAACAGGAAGTGACATGTTTTACGCTGCGACAAACTACTCCTAGAAATCTTTTGACATTAATGTATTTTTTGTGGTCAGTCTAATCTAAAGGCCTGTGCAATGTTAAATTGTGGAGATCTTCAGTTTTTGTTAAAGGGCGTGTCCATGGCGCCATGACAAAATTTGATGTCTCGCATCAGCAAGAGAAGTTGTTGTAACTCAGGCATAAAATGTTCAATCTTCCTCAGACTCCGCATGTTCGATAAGAGTCCTGGCCTGAACACATCTGAAGGCCAATATTCCATTATAATGATAGCGCCACCTGCTGGCAACAGAAAGATTGGCACATATATGGAATAAACATTGATATATTCCACTTATATTTATGAGTTTAAATGCATATTTTTCACCGTTCGCCTATTTACTAAAGCCACTCGCTGCCGGTGAGCCCGGGTGCGAGGGCCCGTTCATCGCTGCTTGCAGCTTTAATTTCTTCCTGTAATGCTTGATAAAGCAGAGTTTGTGAGCACCGAGCTGATTTGTTTACAGCTGTTATCCCCATATACCCATATATCGGCAATCGGCTGCCCTGATTTCTAATTATCGGCATCTGCATCAGCCAGAGGAAAACCCGTTTCAGTCGACCTCTACTTTGTATTCAAGTTGGTTTCATATGGTTTAGAAAAACTAGCTAGTTTAATGACTTATGACATTCAAAAAAACATTTGTACAATTTAAAATAACTTTGTCCCAACATTTTGAATAAATGTAAGTATACACATCTTAATCATTAATTTCAAAAAAGTTTTATATTTTTTGTTTTTTTTTAGTTGATCCACATGACATTGAATGTTATGCGGAGTAATGAGTCATATTTTTTGTAATAATTTTTGTGTCAATATTTTTGTAATAATAATATTTCGAATTTTAAATAAAATGTCATCCTTTTAGTGAGCCCTTGTTCTTTGATATAAGAACAGAAATACATTTTAGTTTAGAATTTTAAACACATGGTTGGGGCCGATAGCCTTGTGGCCAGTGCACCTACATATAACTCGGCGTCCTGAGTTCGAATCCTGACTTGTGGACCTTTCCCGATCTGGCACCCCTCTCTCTCACCCACTTTGCTTCATGTCACTGCTATAGTCCCCTATCAAGTAAAATGTAAAATTAAATTCAAAAACATGCTCATCATCGAATAGGTATATTTAACCCTCTGATGGTTTTCGTTTCTGTCCACACTCGTGTTTTTTGGGGTCCCCAGACAATAACATTCAATTTTGTAACAAGATAATAGTTTTTTTTTTTTTTTACAAATGTAATTTTACTCTGTTTGTTAATGTTTTTACTCAACATTTGTGCAGTTTTTGGAGGATTTGTGATATCTTTTAAATTTCTATAAATAAATATTTATTTAAATAGGCTTTTTACAAAAAAAAACAGCATTTGATGTAAAATTCACTTTATAAAAGACCCAGATTTCTAACTTTCATTCATGGGGATAACATGGATAATTTTAAATTATTTAATGTAACATTTATACCCATTTTTTGGAAAATGCAGTTTAAAAAAAAAAAAAAAATCACTTTAACCACTAGATGGCTATAGAGCTCCACTATATGCTATTTGACTACCTGAAAGATATCTTTTCACAAGTTGGATTCAGTTGGATTCATATCTAAATATTATAAAATCACAATTATAACAAAAATAAAATATTTTTTGTCAAAGTTTAGTACTTCTTAGTACCCCCCCCCCCCCCCCCCCCTTGTTACAAAGAGAGATGTTGGAGTCTTAAGATTTTATCATTTATTTCAATCATCTATTTTTAATATAATTCTACAATTTTAATCAACATTTCAGTTACTAACTGTAACAGAACAAAAATGAACAGAAATGAACAGTTATATTACATATGAACACATGAACCTGAACAGCAGTAACAAGTGAGCAAATAAAGCAGTAAAAAGATAAAATTTTGTAAAAGAAATCAGTAAATGGGGAAAAAATCAAACAACGAGGAACAATAATTGGTGGTTTCATCTCATACAGTCTCGTTTACAGTGCAGTGCAGGTGTTTATGTGTCAATGCATTGCAGGCAGTAAGCATGGTAAACTGCATGACTTCTGGGGTTAGAGCAGGTTTGTGTGTGTGTGTGTGTGTGTGTGTGTGCGTGCTAAATTGTTTTGTCTCATCCTGTCATCTCTCTCTCCCTTTTTGGTGGTTCTGCATTTTGCATGATTTTTTTTAAATAATTATAAGAGAGCAGTTGTTTTATATCCTCACAAGTGTGTGTACACATTGTCGGTGTCAGTGTCACCACTTTATATTTGTGTTGGTTCTGCATTTTGGATGATTTTATTTGACAAATGATAAGAGAACAGTTTTTATAGTCTCAAAAATGTATTCCTCTATATGTGTGTGTGTGTGTGTGTACGCGTGTTGTGAGCAATATAATTTAGCATTGTGGATGTTTTTTGCATTGGTGGAAGTGTGCCACTTAATTTGTGCCATTTCTGTCGATGTGTTCTGTGTTGTTTCTGTCTTATTTTGATTGAAAAATCAGATATCATTCCAATTTTTTTTTTTTTTTTTTGTAGATCTAGAAAGTGTTGAGAGCCGTAGAAGGTTTCATACCATTTGGACAAAGGGAACATTTTTTTTAATTTGAGCAAAAGTCATTTGGGGTCTTGAAAACCATCTGAGGGTTAAGTCAAAGTGTGTATGGCATTTATGCATTTTAGTACTTTTATTATGACTAGTGCTGATTAATCGATCCAAAATACAAGTTGTAATTTGCATAATATATATATATATATATATATATATATATATATATATATATATATATATATGTATATGTGTGTGTGTGTGTGTGTGTGTGTGTGTGTACTTTGTATATTTATTAAGTATATACATAAATAAATACACTTACAGTATATATTTTGAAAATATTTACATGTATATATTTATATTAATATAATTTATTTATTTTCCAAATATAAATTTTTCTTAAGTTGTGGGGAAGTCGTGGCCTTCGAGTCTCGGGCCGGCAGGAATTGTGGGTGGGGGGAGTGCATGTACAGTTCTCTCTCCACCCTCAATACCACGACTTAGGTGCCCTTGAGCAAGGCACAGAACCCCCAACTGCTCCCCGGGCGCCGCAGCATAAATGGCTGCCCACTGCTCCGGGTGTGTGTTCACAGTGTGTGTGTGTGTTCACTGCTCTGTGTGTGTGTTCACAGTGTGTGTGTGTGTGTGTGTTCACTGCTCTGTGTGTGAGCACTTCGGATGGGTTAAATGCAGAGCACAAATTCTGAGTCTGGGCCACCATACTTGGCTGAATGTCACGTCACTTTCTTTAAATATATACATGCATGTATTTAAATATACATAATAAAAATACACAGTACACACATTATGTAAACAAAAACTTATTTTGGATGTGATTTAATCGTTTGACAGCACTAATTATGACAGTCACGTCATTGATTCAGATAAACTCTGCATTAAGGTAAATCACATTTACAGTTGTTCAGCCAATTTGAATCTGAATCTTGCTAATTTGTAATTTTGCAAAAGATTTTGTCACACAGATGAATAGACTGCTATTAATAGAGTGCTGCTTCATACAAAGCTACACTATTGATAAAGGACTTTTTTGGCCTAAGATAATTTCGCTTATTTGACCTCACCTTTATTCTCTTTCTGACTTCCATACTGTAAACAGGGTCCCACTCTAAACTTGTTCCTGTTTCTCTTCATGTAGAACAACTTCACAGCTCTCCTGCAGCTGCTACCGGTGCTGGTGCTCATTCTGATATCTGTATTCACTCAGCTGATGGCAACCAACCCTCCCTACAGCCTCTACTACAAACCGTAAGTCAACTGTGGCACATGGTTTCAAATATCTTTAGAAGAAAAGACCTGACATATACCGTCTCTCACAGGTCCGTGGGGTTGGTAGTGTCCAGAGAAACCCAGCACATGGGTGTCCCATACTATGTTGATAAGAGTTTTGAGAAAGAATACCGTGGTGCTGCTCTGGACGAGCTGGAAAAGACTATTGAGAACGACTATATTGACCACCTACAGAGCAGCTGCTGGAAAGAGAAGCAGCAGAGTATGATGCCTTCTCTTCTATTAGGTTATGAATATAAACTCCTGTATTACTAAAGCAGTTGTTTCTTTTCAGAATCTGATCTAGCTAATCTGGGCCAGCTGTACCGAGACGAGCGGCTGAAGCAGAAGGCAGAGACCATGAAGCTGGATCACTGTGAAAAGCTGCACCGCTTCATGGGCCGACAGAGAGGAGACTGAGGCAGTGTCGCCCTCCAAGACAGCATGGTCAGCTTAATCAAAGAGCTTTTAGAATTGGTTACATATTTCAGTTTACTCGGGTGGGTCATCTTTTTGGGAAGGAGAAAGGAAGAGATGTATTAAAGCAGGAACCCAGGCAGATTTTCTGAGGAGCTTCCATGAATGTGCTGAAGTCTGATGTCCTTTAGCTCATCTGATTCAGCTGCGATGCACAAACTGTGGGTAACTCGTGCGAGCGCCTGGTAGCTTTTTCCTTACATTAAGGAGCACCGACTCCAGGCTGGCCGACAGAATTCAAGCTAGTGATTGTTGTTTTAGTCGCATTTAAGCTTATTTTTTATTAGGAATTTAACTTATTCAATAACATTTAATATCTGAATTTGTGCTGTGAATTACATTCATCAACAACTTTTAATAGAAAGCTCCTTTTTTGTTTTTGGAAACAAACGGTTCTCAAAAACAGGGATATAAACCACTACAGCTTTTCAAAGCCTTCTATACATAGCAAGAAGATAAAAACCTTATGTACAGTAAATTAGTTTTTCAGTCCTTTGTTACAGTGGTGTATGTTTCAGAAATTAAAAAGGTATCAGGCAACTGTTTTAAGCTAGGTAAAAATTCAGTGCACTGAAAAAAAAGCTTAATGCCATTACCTCTGAATTAATTTATCTGCAGTATTTGATTTATATTTTGGCACTTTAACTTCTCGTGTATTGCATGCATCCATCCATGCATTCTCCTCGCCTTGTTAGTGTCCGAAGGTGTTACTGGCAAAGTTTAATTTCAATAATTATAACTAGGCAAATAACCGTTATTGAGCATCTGTTTTGAACTAAAATTAATGTTTTAACTTTTGTCACTCAACACTATGTTCTATATATAATAACATACTGATATTTAGCACAAATCTGAACCTAAGGGATGTTTAGAAGTGCTACAGGAGGCGTCCACTCACTCAGGATGAAATAGAGGAAGAGTGTCAGATTTGACGTGGAGAGTTTGTGCCGGTGGTGGTATTGTAATCTTGTTTCCACGCAGTGTGCTAAAAGTAACTGCTGGAAGTTTTGTTTGGTTTGATATGCGTTTTTTTGCTACTTAAATAAAATATTAAATCAAACACAGTTTCTCTGTGCTCTCTGAAGTCATTAATTGACTAAAAATGAAAATGTCAGGAAGAGGTGCCAATTACAGTAAATGGTGACCAAAGAATTTCAATAAATAATTACTTGTAACTATAATTACCTGTTTTGTTTATTGTTTTTAATCTTGAAAAGTCCTTGGTCCTGATCCGTTACGTGGATAAAAACAGTTTGAACATTATTTAAAATTTCTCCCAAGTAGCTACAAAAAAAAGTGATTTAGTTTGAAACGATAATACAAGAATACAGCATTATGGCAGAGTAAAAGGTGGGTAAAATATCAGTAAAATTGTTACCACATTAGAAGGCATATCCTTTCATTAGGTTTTTTCCCGGTAGGTTGTCAATACCTGTAAAGATACTATCCGCTCATTTCTTCATCTTCAGGTCTGCTTCTATGGCGCAGCGTCGCCCACTTGTGTCCCCGTACTACAGAGAGGGTCATAGCTGTCAAGGTCACTTTAAACAAGCAAGTCATTTTTCCCCCATTATTCAGCACATCACTTTTAACTGTATGAGATTGAACATAAAATCTGAAAATTATGGTATGTAAAAAATTGCTAGTAGCCTCCAGTAAGCAAAAAAGTTTGGCTTTAACTTCACCCCAAAATGAAAATTCTTCATCTGTTCAACAAAAAAGAAGATATTTTAAAGAATGTTGGTAACCAAAAGTTGCCGGTAGCCATTGACTTCCATAATAGTTTTTCTGACTATTGAAGTCAATGGTTACTAGCAGCTGTTTGGTTACCAACATTCTTAAAATATCTGTATAAACAGTGTTGATAAAGGGGTAGAGAAAGCAGACAGGACACTTAAGAAAGAGAGAAGGAATGCAGGAGAGGCCATGGGAACACATTCCTGTATGAGGACAAAGGTCAGTGTCAAGAGGGATAAAGAAGTCTCGAATACACACTTAAAAGTGGTTTAAAGGTGGATGTTGCATTGAAACAGACAAGAACAGAAAGATGGGGTGAATATGGTTTCATAAAAGTTTGTAAAACTTAACTCAGTTGGACTGACCAGATTTAGACATCTATTGTGATGTCTTTCATATCACTTTTTTCATACATTAATGAATCATTTCAACTCAAATCAATATTTCTTGTCAATTGTTTACTGAATTAACATTATGTATTACATTTATACATGTGTAATATAGTATTGTATTTTGCTGTATTTTGGACTACCTGTAGCTTGTTTATTGAAGATGCAGGACAACCACCAAGAAGTGCATTACAATAGTCCAGTCTAGAGGTTGTGAATGCATGAACTAGCTTTTCTGCTTCAGAAACAGGTAACATGTTTTGTAGCTTGGCAGTGTTTCAAAGATGGAAGAATGCTGTTTTTTTTTAACATGGGAAATATAGTTTTCAAAAGACAAGTTGCTGTCTAATATAACACCCAGTACATCCATCTAATTGCAAATTGTAATCTACAAAATTCTGTGTACGGTTGTTTGGTCCAATAAGTAATATCTCTGTCTTATCCGAATTAAATAGGAGAAATTTATTGGTCATCCAATCTTTTACATTTTTAACACACTCTGTTAGCTTAGATAATTTTGAAGTTTCATCTGGTCTCGTTGAGATATATTTGAGCATCATCAGCATAACAGTGGAAACTAATCCCGTATTTTCTTATAATATTACCAAGGAGCAACATTTATATTGAAAATAGTAGAGGACCTAGTCCTTGTGGCACTCCATATTTTACTGGTGATAAATGAGATGACTCCTCATTAAAACAAACAAAGTGGTAGCAATCGGACCGGTAAGATCTAAACCATATTAAAGCCTGTCCTTGAATACCTGTATAGTCTTGTAATCGAAGTAGGAGTATGTCATGACTTATGGTGTTGAATGCAACACTAAGATCAAGTAAAACTTGCAAGGAGATGCAGCCTTGATTTGACGCAAGCAATTCATTTGTAATTTTAACCCTCTCAGGCTCAAATTAAGTTTTAGTAACTTTAGTAACCTTTAGTAAAGTTTTCAGTACTCCAGATACATAAAATATGTATCTGGAGTAATAAGGTTTTTAGTTTTTAACTGTTGCAAATCAGCAACGCCTGCCTTGAGAGGGTTAACAAGAGCAGTTTCTGTGCTATGGTGGGGCTTCACCCTTCAAATTCTTCATAGAGAACTTTATTAATTTATTTATTTTGCATGAAGGAGCTCAATTGAGTGGACACAACTTTTTCTATACTTTTAGACATAAATGGAAGATTTAAAATGGGTCTAAAATTTGTTCACTAGGATCTAGTTGTGGTTTCTTAATAAGAGGCTTAATAACGCCAGCTTGAATGGTTTTGGGACATGACCTAAAGATAACGGCGAGTTAATAAAATTGAGAAGCGGTTCTTCTCCTATAGGTAACTCTTTCAGTAATTTAGTGGGTACAGGATCTAATAAACATGTTGCTGGTTTAGATGTAGTGATAAGTTTATTTAGCTCTACATTTAGCAGAAGTATTTCAAATGATTTAAATCTGTATCCTGTTTTCTGAGTAACATTGACTATATCACTATATATTGTTGCAACACCTCCTCTATGACCAGTTTGACAAGGCTCATGCTTATAACAGTAGTTTGGAGGAGTAGACTCATTAAGACCAATATAATCATTTGGTTTTATCCAATTTTCAGTCAAGCAGAGTACATCAAAACTACTATCTATGATCATTTCATTTACAATAACTTCTTTGGTTGTGAGTGATGGGGTAATGTTTATGAGTCCAAACTTTTATCCGACATGAGTTCTGCTCCAACTCTGCTGGAGTGCAGGCCATCAGTGCGAGAAAAAACTTAAGACGCTCCCAGAAAAGATTCCAATTATTAACAAAGAGCAATTTCTCTTCTTTAGAACATGACAATAAGCATTAATTTAAAGCAAAAAGTCTACTGAACCTTTTGTGTCATCATCGATACGTGGGAAGTGGTCCTGACACGATGATCATCACTGAAGGACATCTGGGAAAATCGCGTCCTGGGTGCACCGGGCCTGTGCAGAAAATCACACGAAGGTGGTGGGATTGTTAGTAGCATGCTGTATACTTACCCTTGGACTTCTGAGCGTCAGCCCAGGAGGTTTCCAGTGCGGGTTTCCACTCTCTCAGCTTGGCCTGCCTCTCCTCCAGGTCGCAAATCTGCTTCTTATGGCCTCCAGTTCCTCACCTGCTCTCAAAGGTAGACATACAGGTTCTGGTCATGAAATTAGAATATCATCAAAAAGTTGATTTATTTCACTAATTCCACTCAAGAAGTGAAACTTGTATATTATATTCATTCATTACACACAGACTGATATATTTCAAATGTTTATTTCTTTTAATTTTGTTGATTATAACTGACAACTAAGGAAAATCCCAAATTCAGTATCTCAGAAAATTTGTATATTACTTAAGACCAATACAAAGAAAGGATTTTTAGAAATCTTTGCCAACTGAAAAGTATGAAAATGAAAAGTATGAGCATGTACAGCACTCGATACTTAGTAGGGGCTCCTTTTGCCTGAATTACTGCAGCAATGTGGCGTGGCATGGAGTCGATCAGTGTGTGGCACTGCTCAGGTGTTATGAGAGCCCAGGTTGCTCTGATAGTGGCCTTCAGCTCTTCTGCATTCTTGGGTCTGGAATATCGCATCTTCCTCTTCACAATACCCCACAGATTTTCTTTCGGGTTAAGTATATTAGAGTATGTAAGATAATACTTCTACTTGAAGAATAATTCAGCGAAAAATGACAATTCTGTGATCCTTTGCTCACCCTTAAGTTGTTCCAGGTTTGTAGTGTTCCTTTTTGGGTTAACTATCTCTTCAGCTAAGGTTTTAAACATGACTAGTAGATTTTAGCCAGTATGGTATTGGTAGTTACTAAAAGTAGTTTACTTAAGTATCTCAATATTTCTTCTACTAATTACTTTGTCATGGAGCTAAACAATTTTTCTTTTCCTTCTTTCCCTAAATCAGACTAGACCCCTGTTCAGGATAAAGCTGAATGTGCCAGCACTGGACAGGTTTTTAATGGTTTTGGGCTGAGCAGGAGGCCCTGACAGTGCTGCTGGATCTTGTGAGAAGTGAACACCAGACCCTGGTGTTTCTCTTCTATCTGGTGCCAGTGGTACATCATAAAGATGGTCTCCAGAGTGTTTGATATGTGCCTCATTCCACTGTCACTGCAATGTCCTCCGAGTCTCTGCTTCACCAAGAGATTGACCTCCTGAAGACCCCAGAACACATGGAGGCAGCGCTGGGCTCAAACTGATGTTGTTTTTCTGATTTTAAACCTAAACTATGCTGTAAATGGTTGTAAAAAGTACTTTCAATTATAGGGCAATTTGTTATAATGTGTAAAAAAATATTTACAGGATGAAAAAATAAAAGAATGTTTTGAGAAAAAATGTATAAGCTGCATTAAACGAATTAAGAACGTACATAAGTATTTCTTTTATTTACACGTGAATATGCAAAAAAATACAAAATGTACAGAAAAGTACTTATTTATGAACAAATTACACACAAAAAATGAATAATGTATACAACTTGCTCCACAAAGATAAACTACAGAAATTAGGCTGTTTCATTGACAATATGATGTTTAAAAAAAGATACTGAAAAACTGTAATGTACCCATTTTTTCCCCACTTTTTTCTCTTGGCTAATGAAGAATGTATTTGTTAAGCATTCTCTCAAGAAGAGAAAGCTTGTGCTCCTCCCTCTCCCTCTCCCTCTCTCTCTATCGAGTTTGATGTCATCCCTGAGCAGCTCCACTCACTCTCTCACCTGTCCCAGGACACTTAGCAAATAAACCATGCCTGTTAACAACAAAAGCACAATGAATTTCAACAAAAAATTGTCTATTAACTTTTTATTAAGTCTTTCCCCAGCAGGCTCACTTTCTCCAAAATAGTACTAAAATGAGAAAATGGAACAGCGCTCTCTCCCACCCTCAATACCCATGACTGAAGTGCCTTTGAGCAAGGCACTGAACCCCCAGTTGCTCCCCGGGTGCTGGATATATAGCTGCCCACTGCTCCGGGTGTGTGTTCACGTTGTGTTCACTTCTCACTGCTGTGTATGTGCACTTGGATGGGTTAAATGCAGAGCACCAATTCCGAATATGGGTTACCACACTTGGTAAATGTTACGACTGTCAAATAATAAAACAAAAAATAATCATAAAATCAAGTAATAATAATAAAAAATATACTAGCTGCTTGACCTACTGATGATCAATAAAATAAAAGTTTTTAAGGTGGAGACAGTGTGCAGAAGAAACTATTAAAGACTGTGTGTTCCAAAAACTCTCAGATGGGAACAGAGGGCTTTAGGTAGTAGATGTCATACACAAAGAAAAGTTTGTAACACAGATCGACTGCTTGTAGTATCGTCTTCTGTTCCATTGCCTCCCCGTTTAAAATAATAAAAACTTGGGAGGAGTTTTCCTTGTCACCAAGCACCAGGACATGTGGATTCTGGCTTGTCTCGTGATTCAAGTACAGCACTAATTAGTGCCAACCTTAAAAGAATTAAAAAAAAAAAAAAAAGTTCAGTTAACATGCATTGTGATGATATTTCATTGATACACTCACTTTACAAATGAGTGAATTTAAATGAGTTAAAAGCTATAGCGAATTTAAATTGGTTAAAGTGATAATTCACCCAAAAATGAAAATTCTGTCATCATTTTTTTTTTTTTTAATATCTTCTTGGAACGATTTGTATCATACAATGTGTGTCTTATACAAAATAAATAAAGGTGACTTGACTACACAGGGCACTGTAATTTTAAGTGTTGCTTTTACTTACAGGTTGAATGTCAATGAAGGACCGCTTCATTTCCGTGTACGATGTGCACACCATTTTTCCAGTTGTGTGGTATTGGTGAAGATGGCAGGAAGGGTTTTAAAGACAATTTCTGCACGAAGGCCTTTAAATGACAAAAGTACAGAGAAAGCACAAGTAAAAAAAAAAACAAGCTTACAGTTAAAATTTTTAGTCTTTGTGGGGATCTACTATCATTTGCACTAAGATACAGACTAAACCAGTTTTCACTCCCTCCAGAAAATTTGTGGCAATATTTGCGGAACAAAAGTACACTGTAAATGAAAGGAAGCTTTGTTGGACGGAATGCTGCAACACACTTATTTCACCTCATTTGTCTTTTTTCATAATTTTGGTCATAGGTCTAAGTAAAATTTAAAACTTATGTATCATTAATTTAAATAGGTTACTTACCTTGAAATGTTTCAGTTAACAGGCAGAAATTCTATTATTGCAATTTTTCCTTCACGAAAAAGTCCATTGTCTAAAACATAAGTATAAACACATTTAGTACAACACATTTAAAAAACATGTCAATCAATCTAGCTTCATAAGAGAAATTGCTGTAATTATAGGGTATTCTAATAGATGCATAACAATATTCAATATGAATAAACCATTAAAACACTTTTACTGTACAATTAATTAGTGCTGGTGCGCTAAGACGAATATGGCTTCTATTTTACACTCTCCTCTTAAAGGTTGGTTGTAGGAGTAACGTTATGTAAATTTGGGGCACTGGTATACATTTTCGCTGAAAGAGCGCATTGCCTCACGACTGCGTGCTTTTCTTTCATCTGGGTTTTGAACTTTTATAACAGAAAATTGCAGGTTCATTCAAACAATTCTCGCGGAGTATGTTGTCTGTCGCATGACTGATGTGTGTGAGCTCCGCTCGCGCAGCAGCTTCATTCACTGGTCCGATCCGATAAATGGTCCGTGTGCCTTTTCTAGCTTAATTCTAATGATTTCGTCAAACTTTCACATTTCACCAGATATTTTTATTAACTTTAAGTAATACTTGTCTGAAAAGTTTGGCAGCTAATCTTTTAATGTATTAAAGGAGCTATGTGGAGGTTTTTACTTAAAAAAAATCTTTAAGATAGAGTTTTCATTTGTACATGTATGAGCCAATCATGATGTAAAAAAAAGAATGACACCTCGACTGTCCGCCAGGGTTGCCTCTATCAGCCTGTAGGCTCAATTGTGTGTGGAGGAGTCGGGCCCAAATTGGTGCTTACAACCGTACGGCACGCCAGTCATTATAGTAAGCAGCGGCAATAGTGTTTTCAAATGGACTCTGCGGATGGAAAGAAGCGACAAGCCTCCAGCAAATTCAGACACCAATGGACACTCCTCGTAAGTAAAAAAAAAAAAAAAAAAAGAGAGACTGTGAGAGACATGAGACTGGCTGCAGTTCCTCTAATGGCCACTGGTGTCAGTAACGGTTAGAAATTTCAGAACCTACGCAATGCTCCTTTAATGCTGGCGAACAAACAGGAATAGCATTCATTTACAATCGATCTGATTCTCTGGGCGAAACAAAAAAAACTTTTTTCAACGCATAAAAAAATAATTAATATATCAGACACATCACTTCATGCTATAACAGTTATATACATCATAGGATTATATTAACAGTTACTTACCTTTCAAGATCATGCAGGCTGTCGCTAACCGTTAAAATTTGAATGGAGTGAAGCTGGAAACATATTTAACCCAACTGAACTGAATTGAAGGGTGCATTTGAAGTCGCTTTCAAAATTCGTCAGCCTTCATCGCGGTGATACATTCGCACTTCAAATGCGCCCTTCGAAGTGTGCATTCTGACTTTGGGACAGCTTACGTCGTGACTAGGGCTGGGTATCGATTCAGATGTACCAGATCGATTCTATTTCGATTCAAAAGCTCTCAAATCGATTCGATTTCGATTCTCAATTCGATTTTTTGAATATGATTCTAGATTCGATTTTCTATACTCGATTCTTAATTCAACTCAATGAATATAGATATAATACAAATACTATATTTATTTAAAAAAAATTAAGAGCCACAAACCTGTATATTAAACTCTTATTTTAGGTACACTTGGGTACATTAAAACAGAACCATCTCTAATTGTCTAATGCATACAATTATGTTAAATAAATACAATAGAATTTTGATGCAAGATGAAAAATGTATGCTGAAAAAAGTCAGAACAGTCACATTCCTTGATCAAACAGGATCAAGTTATTTCATTTTGAAGATAAAATAATCATACAAAAAATAAAATCGATTCTTGGCCTTTGAGAACCGATTTTGAATCAACCACATTTTAAAAAATTATTAATCGAAATATCGATTTTTTTACCCAGCCCTAGTCGTGATGCTGTGACGCAATCACACTTCACATCCGCACTACGGAGTACACACACTTCAGTTTGGGACACCCTTCGTCGCGCTGCTGTGATGCATTCGCACTTCAAATGCGCACTTCGGAGTCCATGCCCTTAAATTTGGGACACAGCAACAGTTTCAACGGAGGGACTGAGAGCTCTCTTAATATCTCAAACTGTGTTCCAAAGATAAACGGAGGTCTCACTGGTTTGGAATGACATGAGGGTGAGTTATTAATTACATAATTTTGATTATTGGATGAACTAACCCTTTAAAATGCCTTACTGGTTTATGATAATCAAAACAGTCCTGAGCTAGATTAAGCTTTGATCTCTGCAAACCAAACTATCACTTTGATCAAATATTTAATAATAATGTTTAATACAGTAAAAATGATTGATTTTAAGGTATTGCATAAAATACTATAGACGTGACGTGAATGCTTTACCGAGCTTGTGCAAACATCCACATCGGTGTAATAAGATGCATTTTTAACTGGTGCTTTCACGCTGCTGTAATATTTTTATTGTTGTTGTTTATTTTGTTATTGAGAGTAAAACGCGCGTCATATATTTTCATATCCAAACACCATTCGCTTTCTCTGAAGCAGCGCTGAGCGTGCGCTGTATCTCTTCTTCTCTTGAATTGCATCGAGGAGGGCTGAATTTCAGTCCTCCGCCACACTGGTCAAACCGCAAAATTATTGCAAAAATTATTGCAGGCTCTAAATTAGTTGAGACATGTTGGCTGGCCAATCAAGCACAGAAATATCATGGTCAGCAAAACACTTGAAAGTAGTTTTGGTATTGTGGGCGCTGTTCGCCAGGGGGCCGGAGCCTGCTGCTATCCGTGAACGACTCCGGAGGAGCAGGGAACGGGGGACTCCTGCCGGCTGCCCAAAACCAGAGGAGCCGTCGCCGTCTGCTTGACCCACTGGTCTCGAGTCCCACGGCTCTCGGCCCCGCCCCACTCGCCACACCCCGGAGGGAGGGGGGGACCGCTCATGGGGACCTGCGGGAACCTGGAAGGATGAGGAGTCACGGAGACGAGAGAGGGGAGAGGAAAAAAAAAAATCCGGTTCCCAGATGCACTGCCGCTTGGCCCTCCACCAGCTGGGTGATCTCCTCCGCGATCCCTGGCGGTGGCACTGGACGGCCCTCGGCAGACGGCGACGGCTCCTCCGGTTTTGGGCAGCCGGCAGGAGTCCCCCGTTCCCTGCTTCTCCGGAGTCGTTCACGGATAGCAGCAGGCTCCGGCCCCCTGGCGAACAGCGCCGACTCCTCCGCTCCCTCACGGAGGGCAGCCGCCCCTCCACATCCCGGCAACTCACTCCAGCCCAACGCCTCGAGCGTCCATGGTGGCACACTTCCTCGCCTGCTCGATGGCACCGCAGATTCACCTCAGCGGCTAGGGATCTTCAGCAGCACGTCCCTCCTTCTCGAGGGTTTCGGCACCACTGTACCAAATTAACCTTCATAATCATCGGGAAGAAGGAGGCAGGAACCAGCGGACAATCAAATTACATTTTAATGAGAAAATAAAGACAAAACAGTGCGTCAGCCCCTCACGGATAACTGACACACACAAATAAAAACCAAATACAAAAAAAACCCAGGCCTGGTCCTCTCTCGTCCGTCACTGTCGTCGCTCCTGTTTTATATCCTTCCATCTCCTCCGTGGGACTCGAGACCAGTGGGTCAAGCAGGTGTCGCTCATTTCCAATCACTCCAGTCTGCAGTCAGGCGCAGTTGCTCTCCACGACTGCGCTGATCAAAAGCACGATGGGAAACGACTTGCTGATGACAAAGCTTAATGCTCATTGGTTTAAACAACTGTGATGTAATGTTCTCTTTTAAAATGTTTGATTTTAAAACTCTAATATCATGTTTTCTGTGTATATGTTATGTGTGAATATTCCCAAACTATCTGACAGTGCGATCTCTTTGGGTTATGTAATTAAATTTTTATAAATAAATAAATAAAAACACATATGTCTGTATTAAAGAAAAAAATATTGATAAACACGTCTTTGGTATGTAATTAAATGGGTGTCTTGTCCATTTTATTTATTTTCATATAAAAGCAGCAGAACTTGAATTACATCCAGTTTATTAGCTACACTGTGCACAAGCGTGAATCCCATGATATCCATCTTTGATCTCACAGGTGTCAGATCCACTACGAGAAGAGAGATCTGTCCGGCTTGCCTGCGCTTTGTTCACTCCTCCTCTGGAGCCGCCTACTTTTGCCTACATTTCAGGCGAGGCAAGGCGCATCTCATCTTACCGCTGTGCCAAGAGAAATCTGAATCACCCACCGAATCTCACAGATGTTGTTAAATAATTTTGTCCCGTTGCTTTTATGGACTCTCTATGGGCTTCATATGCCTCAGATGTAAAGTTATTCACTGTTTTTTCAAGTTTATTTTTATTTGTATAGCGCTTTTTACAATACAAATTGTTACAAAGCAACTTTACAGAAAATTATGTTTCTACAATATTTAGTAGTAGCTAGTAATTTGTGCACGTTTGACAGGATTTTATAAAAAATAAAAAATAATAATAATAATACAAGACGTAGTCAGCTAGACGATGAACTATCAATATTATTAATTAATAGTTATTATATGATGCAGTCACACATGTAGCAATAATTGTTAGTTCTGTTTGTTGATTCAAGGTTAGCATCATCTGGGGTCCTCTGAGGGTCAGCATCATCTCTTCTCAGGTGTTCTGGATCCAGACTGGAGCTTGTGTAAATCCTAGTTGCAAAACATAGAAACAAAATAGAGACATCATTAGCATAGCTGCTGATTCAACAAAGTAAAATTAGTTTAACCCAAGCTAATGAATAAAAATTCACATTTGATCAGATGCAACTACACTCACAAAGATACATTATTCGTATGCTTGGCGAAAGAGATGTGTTTTTAATCTAGATTTTAACAGAGAGAGTGTGTCTGAACCCCGAACATTATCAGGAAGGCTATTCCAGAGTTTGGGAGCCAAATGTGAGAAAGCTCTACCTCCTTTAGTGGACTTTGCTATCCTAGGAACTACCAGCGTTTTGTGACCTTAGGGTGCGTGATGGGTTGTAGCGTGGTAGAAGGCTAGTTAGGTACGCAGGAGCTAAACCATTTAGGGCCTTATAGGTAAGTAATGATAATTTGTAACTGATACGGAACTTAATAGGTAGCCAGTGCAGAGACAGTAAAATTGGGGTAATATGATCATATTTTCTTGACCTCGTAAGGACTCTAACTGCTGCATTTTGGACTACCTGTAGCTTGTTTATTGACGAAGCAGGACAACCACCTAGAAGTGCATTGCAATAGTCCAGTCTAGAGGTCATGAATGCATGAACTAGCTTTTCTGCATCAGAAACAGATAACATGTTTTGTAGCTTGGCAATGTTTCTAAGATGGAAAAACATTGTAACATTGGAAATATGATTTTCAAAAGACAAATTGCTGTCTAATATAACACCCAGATTTCTGACTGTAGAGGAAGTAACAGTACATCCATCTAGTTGCAGATTGTAATCTACAAGATTCTGTGTAGTGTTTTTTGGTCCAATAATTAATATCTCTGTCTTATCCGAATTTAATTGGAGAAAATTATTTGTCATCCAATCTTTTACATTTTTAACACACTCTGTTAGCTTAGATAATTGGGAAGTTTCATTTGGTCTCGTTGAGATATATAGCTGAGTATCATCAGCATAACAGTGGAAGCTAATTCCGTATTTTCTAATAATATTACCAAGGGGCAACATGTATATTGAAAATAGAAGGGGACCTAGGACGGATCCTTGTGGCACTCCATATTTTACTGATGATAAATGAGATGACACCCCATTTAAGTAAACAAAATGGTAGCGATCGGACAGGTAGGATCTAAACCATCTTAGAGCCTGCCCTTGAATACCTGTATAGTTCTGTAATCGATCTATGAGTATGTCATGATCTATGGTGTCGAACGCAGCACTAAGATCAAGTAAAACTAGAAATGAGATGCAGTCTTGATCTGACGCAAGGAGCAGGTCATTTGTAATTTTAACAAGTGCAGTTTCTGTGCTATGGTGGGGCCTAAAACCTGACTGAAATTCTTCATACAGAGAATTTTTATGCAGGAAGGTGCTCAATTGAGACATAAATGGAAGATTTGAAATAGGCCTATAATTTGCCAGTACACTAGGATCTAGTTTTGGTTTCTTAATAAGAGGCTTGATAACCGCCAGCTTGAATGGTTTTGGGACGTGACCTAAAGATAACGACGAGTTAATGATATTGAGAAGCGGTTCTTCGGCTACAGGTAACAGCTCTTTCAGTAATTTAGTGGGTACAGGATCTAATAAACATGTTGTTGGTTTAGATACAGTGATAAGTTTATTTAGCTCTTCCTGTCCTATATTTGTAAAGCACTGCAGTTTATCTTTGGGTGCGATGGATGAAACTGAAGTGTTAGACGCTGTAGAATCTACATTCGCTATTGTATTTCTAATGTTATCTATTTTATCAGTGAAGAAATTCATAAAGTCATTACTATTTAACGTTGGTGGAATATTTGAATCAGGTGGCGTCTGGTAATTTGTTAACTTAGCCACTGTGCTAAATAAAAACCTTGGATTGTTTTGGTTATTTTCAATGAGTTTGTGTATTTGCTCTGCCCTAGCAGTTTTTAGAGCCTGTCTATAGCTGAACATACTGTATTTCCATGCAATTCTAAAAACTTCCAAGTTAGTTTTTCTCCATTTGCATTCAAGACTACGAGTTACTTTCTTGAGAGAGTGAGTATTACTGTTATACCATGGTACAGTACGTTTTTCTCTAACCTTTTCAATTTGATGGGGGCAACAGCTTCTAATGTGCTAGAGAAAATAGTGCCCATGTTGTCAGTAATTTCGTCTAATTCATGTGTATTTTTGGGTACAAATAGCAGCTGAGAAAGATCAGGCAGGTTATTTGCGAATCTTTCTTTGGTGGCTGGAACAATAGTTCTGCCCAGACGGTATCGCTGAGATATATAGTTAATATCAGTTATACGCAGCATGCACGATACAAGGAAATGGTCTGTAATATCATCACTTTGGGGTACAATATCTATAGCAGTAAGATCGATTCCATGCGATATAATTAAATCTAGTGTATGATTAAAACGATGAGTGTGCCCGGTGACATTTTGCTTGACTCCAAAGGAGTTTATTAGGTCAGTAAACGCAAGTCCTAATGTATCATTTGCATTATCAACGTGAATATTAAAATCTCCCATGATTAGCGCCTTATCAACTGTAACTAGAAGGTCTGAGAGGAAATCTGCAAATTCTTTTAGGAATTCTGTATACGGCCCTGTTGGTCTATACACAGTAGCCAGAGCAAGAGATACATTAGATTTCTTTTGCATGTCTGACAGTGTAACATTTAGCAGAAGTATTTCAAAAGAGTTAAACCTGTATCCTGTTCTCTTACGAGAGTTCTCTCGTACTGCGTCTTAGCTAAGACGCTACGGGAAAAGTCTCTTTTCACGAAATACTGAAGCAAAAAATTATCCTTAATTTTGAATTTTTGTAAAGCGCATTTGCAGCAGTACACAGCCATAGGCGAGACAGCTCGCTCGCTCATTGGCTTGCTCTGCGGCAAGTGCACAGCCTATCGAGCGCAGGCTGATGCAATATCAGACCAATAAGGGCGCTTCGCGCCATAGGCGGAAATCGCGGGGGGGTCGGGGGGGTCCGGACCCCCCCTATCTGAGGGTTGTCCCCCCATAAAATATAATTGAAATATGTGTATTGTAAATAATATAATGATATATAGTTAAACTAATTGTGTAAGTAGTAAAACAATACAAATGCAAACAGAGCAACAACAACAAAAAAAGTTTTAAACATCTCGAGTTCTCCCTGCTTTGCCTCAAATTGCTTTGGTCCACTGCCTGCTCCCATTTTCATCTCACCTCACCACCGACATACACACAGTCTTGTACGTTAGATTAGATTAGCGCGGGTGCGCATTTAGATTTTCCCGCGTTCACTATGATTTAGTCGGTTTACTTCATTTAATATAGTCAATCTAATATAACATCACAATAAGAGTGCAGTTGTTCTCCAGATATTAGCATAACAAATGTGATTTAGATTTGTATAAAAATTGAATAAACAATAAGTTAATATTAAGTGCATTTTAGGCACCATATTGCCTGTTTTAGCTCTATTTCACCAACGAAAAAAGTTGAAAACTAATCTACAGCAGTAACAGCGCTGATTTTGAGAAACACAATGAGGAGGTGTTTCCTAACTAAATGAATCCACTTTTTTGAACAAATCAGTCATTGACGTAATAAATAATTATTTTTTGTTTTCTCCCCTCTCTTTTACTTCTATACCGATCGCACTATACAGTTGTGTGAGGATGTAGCCTATGTCTAAGAGTGTGTATGCCTTCATTTTGCTAGGCATGGCAAATGTTTTTATATATGCATGTTTTAATTATAACTGTGAAGCAACAACATTGCTATTAAATGTGCTATACAAATAAATAAAAGTTGAAGTTAAGTTCAAATTCCATTGTATTTTGGTGGCTTGATTTTGTAAACAACTTCAAAAACATTGCAAAAAAATAAAATGTTTTGCAGAATGTTTTGGTCAATTTAGTCAGCTTTTTCATTGAACCAGAAAGAAACTTTGAGAAGAAGGATAATGGAATGGTCTCCATGCAATAGTAAGGCTTTCCTCTCTGTACACATATCCTTAAGTACAATCCTGCCTGTTTTATTGGTGTCCCCTTCAAAACTTGCTTGTGAGAAATGTTATGTTTATTGTCCCCCCCAACATTTAGATGAGATTTTCGTCCCTGCTTCGCGCCCTTCATGCCACTTCTCGCCGAAACATGTGTGGCCCAACCCTATAAAAGGAGCTCGAAAAGGCTGACTCACCTGATTTTTCATCTCTTCAGCGAAGCTCACGCATCGCTGGATCACGAAGGAAGCAAGCGCCGTCTGATAGGCATCTCAGCGGGACGAGCCACTTCTGAAGCTGCTGGCCTTCGCCGCCTTCCACTGCCGTTCCTGCTGCGCTCTCCGGTGCTTATATCCTTTTTATATCCTTGTGTGTGTTCGCCCTGCGACGCACACTCGTAAAAGAGCTGCCCTCACTGCGAGCTAATGCCGATGGTGACTCTGAGGACTCGCCTGGCGTTCTTCTCCAAGCCTGCATCCTCCGCTGCGCCGCAGCGCCGTAAAAAGCGCCGCTCTCAGCGTTTACCGGAACCGCCTCCAGCTCTACCGAGCTCGCCGGTTCCCACCGCTTCACCGGCCTCCCCTGCATCGCTTCCTGATGGTCAGCGCCCGCTGTCTGCTGCCGCGTCCTCCGAGGAAGTGGATCTCAGGGCCGCGTCGGAGGAAGAGGACACGTACTCTCTGCTAGCTTCGGGCAGTGAGGGTTGGGCGAGCCCCGCGGATCTCGCGCCTTCTGCTCAGAGGCCCAGCAGACGAGCTGACATCAACAAGGAGCTGATGCGAGTGCTCACGCTGGCCGCGGCGAGCCTCGGCCTCGGGTGGTCTGCACCAGCGCCCCCTTCTCGTTCCCGGCTGGATGGTAGCTTTCTCCCGGATGAGCGTCTTTCTCCCAGCTCGAAGCACGCCCCGTTTCTTCCTGAGCTTCACAAAGAAGTGGCGAAAGCTTGGAACGCTTCATTTTCTGCGAGAATTCGTTTATCTGTTTCACCAGCATTCTCCACACTGGACGATGCTAAAAACAGAGGCTACCAGTCACTTCCGCCGGTGGAACAGGCTATAGCAGCGCACCTTTGCCCGCCCTCTGCTGGACGGCGGACGAAGGCAGCGTTGCCATTGAAAGCCTGTCGCATGACGTCATCGCTGCTCGCACGGATCTTCTCTGCTGCTGGGCAGGCTGCGTCTGCGCTACACACCATGGCCACGCTGCAGATTTTCCAGGGCGATCTCCTCCGCAAGCTGGATGAGATGGGACCTGAAGCGATCTGTCTCGGGGATCTGAGGAGTGCTTCGGATCTCTCCCTCCGCGCTACTAAGTCCGCTGCACAGGCCATGGGACGGGTTATAGCTTCCGCTACGGTGGCTGAGAGGCATTTGTGGCTAACGCTTTCGGACATCGCAGAGTCTGAGCGGGCTACGTTCCTTGACGTGCCGCTGACTCCTGCTGGCCTCTTCGGATCGTCTGTCAACGAGTTTGTCGAGAGATTTGTCGAGGATCAGAAAGCGTCACAGGCGTTTAAGCACTTCCTGCCAAAGCGCTCCGGTTCTGCAGCGAGCCGCGCTAGACCAGCCCCACAAAGCTCTCAGTCACGCCCACCGCCTCCAGCTGCTTCATCGTGGCAGCGTCAGCAACGCAGCTCGGGACCCCGTTCTCACTCTTCCAGCCGTCGCCCCGCGCCGCGGGAGCCGCGGCAGAGGATTACGGTGAAGCCGGAAGCCCCAAAGTCATCCTAGCACTGCTAGGAAAGCGCCGGTGTACGAGTTCCGCTGCGGCCGAGCTCTCACTCAAGCGCGCCGCTGTTGCAGTTCCAAGAATTGTGACTGTCAGATGCATGGTCAGGGCTTCCAGGGGTTTCGGATTGGGTGCTAGGCATTATAAAGAGAGGCTACTCACTACAGTTTTTTCGACGCCCTCCGCGCTTTTTAGCGTGCGTCGAAACTACGGTCAAAACAGAAGTAGCACACATACTTCGGGCCAAAATATCAAAACTGTTGAGCAAAGAGGCTGTAGAGCCTGTGTCTCGAGCTCAAAGCGAGGGGGGGCTGTACAGCAGATACTTTCTAGTGCCCAAAAAAGACGGGGGTCTCAGGCCCATACTGGATCTAAGACAGCTGAACAAGGCATTGGTGAAACGCAGTTTCAGAATGCTTACGACCAGGAAGCTCCTCGCGCATATTCGCAGAGGAGACTTGTTCATGTCAATAGATCTGAAGGATGCGTATTTTCAAATACAGATAGCGTCAAGTCACAGGCGATATTTGAGATTCGCCTTCGAGGGCCAGGCATACCAGTTTACAGTCCTGCCGTTCGGCTTGTCCGTAGCTCCTCGTACGTTTACGAGGTGCATGGACGCAGCGCTCACTCCTGTCAGACTCAGAGGCATGCGAGTGCTGAACTATTTGGACGACTGGCTGATTCTGGCTCAATCACGAGCGGAGAGCACAGGGCCGTTTTACTCGATCACCTCGAGAAACTAGGTCTCGGTGTCAACTGGACGAAGAGTTCGCTGAGCCCCAGTCAGACGGTACTGTTTTTGGGTATAGCTCTGGACTCACGTTCCATGACGGCGCGACTGTCACCACAGCGCGTGTTGGGCATTCAGCGCGCAGCGAGTTCTCTCCGCTGCGACGCGACCGTTTCGCTCAGAGAATGTCAGAAGATGCTGGGTCTCATGGCCTCAGCATCTCCAGTTCTGCAATTGGGCCTGCTCCGCATGCGCCCCCTGCAGTTCTGGCTGAAAGCGTGGGTACCGCGCGGAGCGTGGGTATCTGGTCGACTGCGTCTCAAGGTCGATCAGGGCTGCGTTACAGCCCTGAAACCCTGGACAGCAAACGACTGGTACCAATCAGGTGTAAGCCTGGGGACTTCCTCGAAAGTGAAGATGGTGTTGACGGACGCCTCCACTTCGGGATGGGGAGCGTTGCTCGAGGGCAGACCGTCCTTTGGCCTGTGGTCAGAACGGGAAAAAAGCTCTAACATATCAACTGTCTGGAAATGCTGGCAGTGGAGAACAGTTCGCTTTTGTCCCCGAATCAAGGGCCGCCTTGCTTAGTCCGTTCGGACAACATGTCTGTGGTGTCCTACATAAATCGCCAGGGTGGTCTCGGGTCCTGAAACCTGTACAGGCTGGCGGAACGCCTCCTGGTTTGGGCTCAGCGCAACTTGCGCTCGCTGAGGGCAGTATATGTGCCTGGGCTACAGAATCTGGGTCCAGACAGGCTGTCCAGAAACAACATTCCCACGGGCGAATGGTCTCTACACCCGCAAACAGTCCGGCTGTTGTGGGAGAGATTTGGCAGGGCGGAGGTGGACCTCTTCACGTCCCACGAAAACGCTCACTGCCCCAGTGACGGAGATGGCCGTGCTGCCCGCTTTATGCTTTCCCTCCCGTCTCCCTCCTTCCGCAGGTGATAGAACGGGTGAGAGAAACGAGATGTTCAATACTGCTGGTAGCACCTTTTTGGAAGAACCAACCATGGTTCCCAGATTTGATGCAGTTAGCAGACATCGCCCCGTGGCCAGTGCCGTTGAGGAGGGACCTCCTCTCGCAGGCCAGGGGCTCGATTTGGCACCCTCAACCGGAGTTGTGGTCCCTCCATGTGTGGGCGCTCAACGGTTACCCGCTGATCTCTCAGTGGGAGTGCTAAATACCATCACTCAGGCTAGAGCTCCGTCGACACGACGGCTGTATGCCTCGAAGTGGTCGGTGTTCTCCAGCTGGTGCACAGCTCGGGGATGTTCACCCCTTAGTTGTGAGGTGACGGAGGTTCTCTCCTTCCTACAGGAGCTGTTGGATAAGGGCTACCCCCCTCTCCTGTCCTGGACTCTCTGTGAGTCCTTCGGGTGACTGTGCACTGTAAATCCTGGGCGTTGCTTCAGGTTTATTGGTGTGTGATCCCTGCGCGCACTGCGTTTTACATGGGGTTCCCGTAGCATCTTAGCTAAGACGCAGTACGAGAGAACTCTCGTAAGAGAACGTACTCGGTTACTAACGTAACCTCGGTTCTCTCTAGAAGAGGGAACGAGTACTGCGTTCTCTGCCGTGCGTACGATTCACTCTAGTTCGCTTCGGCGATGAAATAAATCAGGTGAGTCAGCCTTTTCGAGCTCCTTTTATAGGGTTGGGCCACACCCGTTTCGGCGGGAAGTGGCATGAAGGGTGCGAAGCACATAGGCTGTGCACTTGCCGCAGAGCAAGCCAATGAGCGAGCGAGCCGTCTCGCCTATGGCTGTGTACTGCTGCAAATGCGCTTTACAAAAATTCTAAATTGAGGATAATTTTTTGCTTCAGTATTTCGTGAAAAGAGACTTTTCCCGTAGCGTCTTAGCTAAGACGCAGTACTCGTTCCCTCTTCTAGAGAGAACCGAGGTTACGTTAGTAACCGAGTACGTTTTCTGGGTAACATTGAGAATATCACTATATATTGTTGCAACACCTCAGCCACGACCAGTCTGACGGGGCTCATGCTTATAACAGTAGTTTGGTGGAGTAGACTCATTTAGACCAAAATAATCATTTGGTTTTAGCCAGGTTTCAGTCAAGCAGAGTACATCAAACTATTATCTGTGATAATTTCATTTACAGTAACTGCTTTGGGTGTGAGTGATCTAATATTTATGAGCCCAAACTTTAAAAATTGTTTTTGTTCATTTACTTTACATTTTTCTGGTTTAATTACGATAAGATTTTTTCTAGATCCTACATTATATTTTGACCTCACTATTCGGGGAACAGACACAGTCTTAATAGTTTTTACAGTGCAAGTACTTTTATCATTTAAGCGGGTGGAACAAAACTCATCATAATAGTTATCTGAGAATTGGCTTACTAGTCACATGGAGCGAAGTGTCCTGGAGATGTTGTCAGAGAGCAGCTCCACTCCGATTCTGCTGGGGTGCAGGCCATCAGCGCGAGACAGCCTAGGATGCTCCCAGAAAAGATTCAAGTTATTAACAAATAGCAGTTTCTGTTCTTTACACCATGACAACAACCATTCATTTAAAGCAAAAAGTCTACTGAACCTTTCGTGTCCTCGTCGATACGTGGGCAGTGGTCCTGACACGACGATCGTCGCCGCAGGCGTCGTGCTGCAAACCGTCTCGATCAGGCTGCTGAAGTCCCTCTTCAGCGTCTCCGTCTGCCGCAGCGTGGTGTCGTTAACCCCGGCGTGAAGCACGACCGCTCTGGGGCTCTCGTCGGCCTTCAGGATCGCGGGTATCTGCGCAGAAACATCGAGAACACGAGCACCAGGCAAACAATGAGTGTGCACTTTACCTTCAGCTAACGTAGCACTTACGTGTCGGACGATGGAGTCTCCGATGATCACAGTGTCGCGTCCTGTCTCGCGGAGGGGAGCGTAGCGGTTCCGGATGGAGATCTCGAAGGTAGGAGGGGCAGAAGTCGTCAAAGTGACGCCAAAATGAATGGGAGTCAATGGAATGCTAACAGCAGGTGGGGGTTCGCTAGCCAATGGCGGCGCAGGGGTGCTTCAAAAAAATATGAAACCCTGCCCCCCTGCCATAGACAGTAAAAGAAGTGGACACAGCGACCCCATTGGATTCAATGGAGGAAAAGGAAGTCGATTAAAGCACGCACTTCCTGGGGGTCGAGCGTACTGCACAGACTCAAATTGAGCTTGATGACGTAGATGTCACGTGAGCAACTTGTCTGACAATTGTAAGTCTTCTAATAGCTGTGCCAAGAGAAATCTGAATCATCCACCGAATCTTGCAGAGAAGACGAGCGTGAACAGGAGCATATTATTAAGTATTCTGATTAATTATCTCCCTTGACTTTATGCCTCCACGTCCCCCTGATTGCCTCATAGACAGTAAAAGATTGTCTGTGAGCTTCTCCTCCTGGCCATAGGGTAATTTATCTACTGTGCGACAGAGTCGCAGGTTATGACGCAATCGTTAGCCTATTTTTACAAAAACTGCTTCTACGGGACCATAACGTAAGATACAAGGTAATGGAGCCTTTTATACATTTTCGTGTTTCTTTAGAAATAATTAATGGACAAATGGAGTCTTTAGACGCCTCAGATGTAAAGTTATTCGCTGTCAAAGTGACGCTAAAATGAATGGAAGTCAATGGAATGCTAACAGCAGGTGGGGGTCCGCTAGCCAATGGCAGCGCCCAGGGCTGCTTCAATAAAATATGAAACCCTGCCCCCCTGGGAGAGGCAGAGAATGTCTAATATGGCGAGAAGTTTCACTTTCACTACACTTCCGGCTTCTGAACTGGTTGCAGTTACACTCTGATTCCATATGAGGGCACTCACAGGACGAGTGCAGAATGAATGGAGGTCAATGGCGGTATACCCCTCAAAATCCTCTTTTCTCAGGATATAATTTTTTGTCTAGTAATTTGAATGTTGTATTCGAAAGGAGATGCAAAGAAATTACACATTGCTGGGTGTTAGATTTTTTAGAGTCACTTATTTGCTTTAAAAAGTCTTTTAAAATGTCAATGATGTCATACACATCGTACGACCAGAGATACTGCTTTACGGCAATCCTTCAGTCACTTTGGTGCTTTCCAGAGCCGTTGAAAAATTTATTATTTAACGGCTCTGGTGCTTTCGTGCTCTGGACTTTCTTTTCTCTCGAGGCATCGACAACACAGCTGACACAGGTAAATACACGTGCTAGAAGAGTTTTTGTTTTGTTGTTTTGAACGACCACGCCAAAAATACACACACAATGGCTTTGACAATTAACACAGTCCACATGGGTTACCCTTTTGTGCCCTTGGGAAATTAAAAAAAATAGGACAACCCTTGCCCACTATTAGAACAATTTATTATTGCACACCTGCGAGGCATTTTTTCCTTTTTAAATTTTTATTGATATTTAGTACTATTGAGCGTGACATTTGTTTGTGTTTTTTTAAGGTGGCAATACTATACCATATGTATCCGGTATTTCTTAACACTCAAATTCAATTGATTTTCTGTATAAATTTCACAGTACATACATAACAATAGCCAGATAAAAGTGCCAGCAACCAAAAATAAAGTTGCTGCGTTGAAAAGAAAAACTTGGGTGAAAAAGTCCGCCTTAACATTCTGATCACGCTGATTCTGATTCGTATCTCTGGTCGTAATCAGTCCTTCACTGACCAATCAGTGTTCATTAGCAGAATGCTAGCGTGTTATGGGCAACAACAACTCAACCTGTAAGAAATCGAAAGGACATAAGTACTCGTTCATTCAACTTTCAACCTATAACCCATGTTGAACTTGCAAAACCTACAATCAGATCTGAGATGTCTCACTGGCAATCTGGTGAAAGGGACAAATTTAGCCGTCTAGCCCCATAGACTCCCATTGATTTTGCACTCATGGCGATCGCCCCCAGTGGAACTCTGGTGCAACTGCAACCAAATACTCCTACGGTACAATCATAGACAGTAAAAGAAATGGACAAACTGAGCTTAAAGTGTAACTAAACCCCTGCTCAGAGCCTGACTCCACCCACTGACAATATTTGAAAAATGCTGAAAAGTGGGCAGATCACAGCGGAGATAGAGGGGACGAACCGAGGGCGGGGCTGAGCGAGTGCGGCGTGAACCTGAGACCCGCAGTGACGGATTGATTGACAGCTGCTGACAGAGACGCTAAAATGGAGAGTGACTGTAATGACGCAAGTAGCTTTGCAACAGAGCAATCATTTGAAGTAGAGGACTTTTCTCGAGGTGTCGAGGTGTCTGTTCATATCAATTCGAGCCGCTGGCTCAAACTGCGCTATTAACTCCCGCACCCCGTCGCTTTTCAGCGCGAGCTGTCTGGAGAATCCCATTTCCACCTCCATTGCGTTGGAGAAGCAATCCCGTGTAAAATGCAGTTTGCACACTCGAGCTCTAGGCGGGAACTCACGGTCTTCCAGGCCAAGTGCATGCAACCACTGGCTCCTAATTTTAAAGTCTGCTGGAAAACTATGCAGTCCAGCAGTGCTGTCGCAACCAGCAACACTACACACACCATCCTGACCACTGTACTAAATACAGATAAATCTACGCCAACTTGAAGATCTAAATAACTATATAATTGCTATACTAAATAGATGCTATAATAGTCTATCCTGGTCGTTACCAATACTCGCAATTCCAGCTCCTGAGTCCAGACTCACTACAGTGATTTTGATGGTTTTATACTGCCAAGGGCGTGGTAGCTCGTACCAAGGGGCGTGGTGAGCTGGAAACTGCTTACGTCACCTGCCACCGCTTACGTCACTTGCCACCGCAACATCCAATAGGAAAAATCAACTGCAGTAGCCACCGTTCAACCTGAAGAGGGCAGCACTCAGACGTTTTTACACCATATATTATAGAATTAAAACACTTTATACTCAAATGTCAAAAAAGTTACTCGAATCAATGAACAGCACTAATAAAGCCCCTTTCTGTTAGATCATTAACTAAAAAAAGTTGGTTTAGGATTTAGTTACTCTTTAATGACGTAGATGTCACGTGAGCAACCTGTAAATCTTCTAATCGCTGTGCCAAGAGAAATCTGAATCACCCACCGAATCTTCCAGAGAAGAACGCCTCAGATGTAAAGTTATTCGCTGTCAAAGTGACGCCAAAATGAATTGGAGTCAATGGAATGCTAACAGCAGGTGGGGGTCCGCTAGCCAATGGCGGTGCCCAGGGGTGCTTCAAAAAAATATGAAACCCTGCCCCCCTGGGTACAATGGGCTAGTTGCATATCTCCGCCATCTTGGATTTCCGGTCTTGCGAGTGTGTGTGTAGATATTTCCGGTTGTGCTAAACGTCAGTGCAGAGAACCGGAGAGGTCCAAATATTACCTTCTATATGTTTACAGGATTTATAAAATCACTTCAAATGCAAATAAGATATACACTGCTATTAATACTATACTATAAATGTAAACTGAGCCAGTGGATTTGAAACTTGTGTATGTTTGGGTCTGGTCAATGAATTAAATACACTAATGTTCACTACTGTTCACGTGATGAAAGTTGAACTCATGGTGTGTATACACAGCTACATAATGTATTTTTATCTTACCAAATATGTAAATGTACAAATTACTTATTTCTCGAAAATTTTTGCATTATTTTTTTATGAAATTTTTACCTCATGAGACGTGGGCTGCGATTTATCTTCAGAAGTATCCATTTCTCAATTGTACACATACATCAGTCTGTTTCATCGTTATTTTCACAACATATTTTATTATTTTACACAGTAAAAAATACATGACTACTTTTAATATCTGTTTAATTAATAATAACTGTTGATAATTAATGCAAAAGAATAACAATATACATGGCTGCTCATAGACAGATAATGATTTATGCTGCATAGAGCCCGACCGATATATCGGCCGGCCGATATTATCGGCCGATATAAGCTAATTGCATTTAAATCGGCATCGGCATTTATAACGGCCGATGAAACATGAGAAACAGAGTCTCATTGCTTCACTCATGTTATGAGTGTTGCATAGTATGCCCACCAGAGGGAGCTCTGCAGCTCCAGAGTTAACAACAGCGCCAGAAGTCCACTACAGAAGAAAGCGATCAACTGTTTTGACGGTGAGTCTGTCGTTCGTCATGTGAAATGATTGTAGATTTAGTTCATACCCTGTATATAAAAACTGTGTGGTAGTTCTAGCTAACGGTCCTATCATTATTACTTCTAAATATTCTGTAACATAACTTTCAGCCGCTAATGCATTGCTATATTAGATTAGCCACAAAGCTAATACCATGTTTATCAGTGGAAGAGCGCGAACGTTAATAGGAGGTCAAACTATAACGTTAGCGTTTAACTTATTCTTATTCTATTGCGGTGTGTTTCCCACATAATGACCGCGTAATTGGGCCTTTCACACAGTACGCGGTATGCACGGCGCTTGCCGCTGGGCTCAGTGTTGCCCTTCAGATACAACGCGATTTGCGCTGCGCTATGGCATAGGCGGAGTTTTAAAAACGTTTAGCGGGAGCTCTTTCATAGTCTGTTCCTCCTCCTTTCGGTCAGCAGCAAACATGCATCTGTTCCTTTGTAAGAAGCGAGCGATAGCGCTAGTCCTGCTGATGAGAATTAAGAGAGAAGCAAGGAAGAAGAGGCTACCCTCAGGTCCAGAGAACAATTTGGTGAATTCAGGCTGGTTACGTTACTCTAACGCTAATAGCTTCCTTTTTAGCAGGCCCCTTAAATGCTTGCTATTAACTTGTTTGAAGGTGGTTCTTCTCAAAATTGACAGCGGTGTGTTCATGACACTAACGTTAACCATTCAACTTCGAATTGATTCCGTAATCTTCCGGTAATAGTAGGCAAGACGATGTTTTGATTCAGACTGCACAAAGAGAAGAGGAGAAGATATACGGGTCTGTTGTGAATGTGTCTGTGAGAGCAAATATAGTGTAGTTACAGTAACTACAGTAGGTGCGTCAGAAATGATTAAACCAGAGGGGACATGTAAATAAATGTGAGCTGAACAAGCGCTTTTTTTTTTTACATATTGTTTCAAAGCAGCTTTACAGACATAACAGGAAAATGTTGAAATAATATTGTTAAATATAAGTAGGTAATACCTATTGCTTGACAAATAAAAAAATATATATATATTTCTCATTTTTGCCTATGTAGGAGATCCCTGTTTATTATTATTATAATTCTAATGATTACATGAGTAATGATACATGGTGATATTATTAATACACATGCTTATTCTTTCTCCGTCTCTCTTTCTGCCTACAGATGGCTGAAAAAGGTGAATGCTGTAGCAGCAAAGTGTGGGACTACTTCTGCAAATACTTTAACTTTAGTATTATAATTTATTTACAGTAAACACACAGACTGTTAAAACCAAGCTTTAACTGGAAGAAAGTAAAAGTGTTAAATGTTTAAAACCAGACTGTTTTTTGATCATTAAATAATATATACTTTTGATGTGCAATTGTTTAGTCATTGAGACTGTAATCTAAGGCTTTTTTTTTTTTAACATAGTCCATTCTGGAAAATGGTTTATACAGCCCACATACATAGAACAGGCAGATATTTTGCTATTGAATGTTGTGTAAATGCAGTTTATAGGAAATGGGTCTAATATCCAGATTATTTTTAAAATCTAAATATCGGCTTATAAATCGGCTCTTTTCGAGTTAATATCGGCATCGGCATCGGCCCCCAAAAATCCATATCGGTCGGGCTCTAATGCTGCAGATCTTTCACAAAACAAATAAACATAGATAAAAACACACATGAATGCAAACAGCGATCTTTTATTTAATGAAAACCTACCATAATTATATTATGTTTAATTGTACAGTTAGTTATAAATTATGTTAGCAAATAAAGTTAATGAAACATGCTTTATCAGAAATCTCTGTGCTTGTTTGACAGTCAGAAACATTGATCTTACACAACAGTCAGAACAAAACCAGCTCTTCGAAAATGAAAAGTATTGCATATTTGAGTGGTTTGTGTTTGAAAGAAGAAATCCCTGTGGACCTGACCTGACGCTGATCCGCATAATCAACAGAAGAATAAAGCAATCTCCGCATTGTATCTTGATGAATTTCCACACAGAGGTACGCAAAATGTAGGGAGGATGTTTCCCCATGTTTTTGACATACCACTATCCGCTGTTAAATTTGAAAATCATTAATTATATACATCTAGCCAAGTTTCGTATGTAAGTTTCCCTTACAGTCAATGCGAGCGTCGCAAGACTGGAAGTAAGTATGCACACACTCACGTCGCTGAAGCTCACCGGCGCCATCTTGTGCACCTAGCCCATGAGATTAGAGACTCAATACTCAAGAAGAGGATTCAAGTGAGAGAACATGGACAAGACAGTTGGTCCGTCTACGTTTTGATCATTTCGGTTTATGGCTTCAATATTTCATTTGCACTTGTGGGCGGAGCTGAAACGCTGCTTTGATCTGATTGGTCGAATCACTCCGCCTTCAGCTCGGTCTTTTCATTCTTTCAGACGGAATAAGAATCTACAGAGCCCAGGACATCACCTGTAGGAGAAAAAAAATCAATCCGTGGCGACGGTTTTGCAATCCGTCCCCTCAGTTTATAAACCGTTCTCACAAATTCATATACTGTTCCCTCTGTTTAATAAATCGTGCCCACGGATTAACAAACCGTGTCCACAAATTTCCAATCCGTGCGCTCAGATTTGGTAAACCGTACCCTCGGTTTTTGAATCCGTACCCATGAATTTATAATCCGTGAGCACGCTTTCGCAATCCGTTCCCTCGGATTTGTAAACCGTACTCACGGATTCATGCAGCAAGCTCCTACGTGTTAACATACAGTTTTACTGAATCAGTGTTGGGGGTAACGTGTTACAAAGTAACGGATTACAGTAACGATATTACTTTTTTGGGTAACGATGTAAAGTAATGCATTACACTAATAATATTGGTAACTACACTACTTTACTAGACTATAGGAACACACTTTCCTGCGTTACACATGCCGTGTTTGCCTGTGTGTAAAGTTCTGGGCCAGGTTTCCCGATAACGATTGATCTTGGCGCTTAGAGGCGCCATAGTTTACGTGATTACGTCATCACATTTTGACAACATTGATTCGTCAGAAGAAACCAATGCTTTCGTTCCTCTGAGCCAAACAGAAATGATTGGTGACGCTTAGTCCCACCCCCGTGCCCAGATTGGTTCAAACTCTCCCATATTAAACCAATAAGTAGTCTTTTGAACTACTACTTAACATAGCCTACTGCTTTGGAAAATGAACGAAAACAAAGTGAAAGTAAAGTCTGTCATGAGTGCATGAATACAAACACACAATAACACATTTGCATGAGAAAACTCTCCGAAAAAGCACAAAAAACACTCGACAGGGTACTTTGACATAAAACAAATCAAAAACAAGGATGAAACAGTGATACATATCTGATAAAGCACTGGAATTTATGTCTTGGGTCGTTAGGCGATGTCCCGGTAAATTCGTTTTTTTTTTTCTGTTACACTCTGAATATTTCTCACTCATTTTGTATGTTGTTTGTGAATCATTTGCACTGTATTGTTGAAGACAATTTGTGCAATTGTTTTTACTATATGCTGCATAGTTTGTGTTTATTGTTCATACTCAGATTGAAAATATATTTCTCAGAAGAAGAAAAAAGAAATGCAATTTATATTTAAAAGAAAATCTAAATTAATGTTTTATGCCTTCATTTGATAACCAGAAAAATTTAAATACACAACAGAATTTCTGAGGGGAAAAAAACATTTCATAAGGCTATTTTAAGAAAATTTAATAAATGAAGTTTTTTTATGTATTTAAATAATTACACATGTTAAAAAAATAAAACATATGGTGAAGAAAAAATAAAACATTTCATAGGGCCCTAAACATGTAATTTTTGTTAAACTTTTAATAAATTGCTGTGAAAATGTATAAGTGTTATGAATTAAATTAATTAGACATGCTTTTTGATGAATACAATTAAATGTAACCATTAAAAAGGAGTTGAGAAAAAATAAAACAGATTTTATAAAGTAATCTCATTACAATTTACAGAAGTAACTAGTAACTACTAATTAAATTTTTTGAGTAACTACCCCAACACTGTACTGAATATTATTATGTGGAATAGGCAGAGGTGGAAAGAGTACAAAAATATTCTACTCAAGTAAAAGTACCATTACATTAATGAAATTTAACTTAAGTACAAGTAAAAGTACCAGTCTAAAAATGTACTCAAGTAAAAGTAAAAAGTAGCTCATTTAAAATTTACTCAGAGTAAAAATTACTTAGTTACATTTTAACAATGACTACGTTTACATGCTGTTAAAATTCGGGTTATGGTCGGGTTAAGGTCACTATTTGGGTTTCTGAAACATTCGGGATAACCCGTTTACATGCGTGAGCAGAGAGAGTTACCAATCCCGATGTAAACGGCGACGCACGGTTAGCGTCTGGACATACGGACAACAAGACGCAATACGCGTCATTTCCAATTTCCAATATCATCGCAGACGATATATATAGCACACTCCTCACCACTGTCTTTTTGGCTAATTTGTGCAAAACCTCTTGCTAAAATGTCAAAGCTTCATTTTAACCACCAATGCAACGATGCAATTATTTAGCTTACCTCTACATTCTTGCGAAGGGTTGATGTCTTGTCGAGATTTTATAAGCTGCTAGTTTGGTCTTCCTAGGCAAGTACAGCTTACACTGCATAATAGAGCATACATATGGCCAGGGGTTCACTTCATTTCCTTCGAGTTCAACTTCAGAATATGACGGGGTTTCGTTTTCAGCGGTGTCTGCACCACTAACGCCTGTTTTGACCGTCTGCATCTTTCTTGTGATTTTAGCGCCAGTTTGCCCTCCTGCTCATTATTTCCTGCCGAAGTTTCCAGGGAGCGATTTTTTTTTTTTTTTTTACTCAGTAATTAATGTGTTTTAAAATGTAGCGAAGTACAATACTTTAAACAAAATATACTTAAGTAAAAGTAAAATTACAGATTTAAAAAATTACTTTAAAAAGTATTAGTACACAAAAAAGCTACTCAATTACAGTAACGCGAGTAAATGTAATTCGTTACTTTCCACCTCTGGGAATAGGTTTACAGCAAAGTGTCTTAAGTGATTCTCTATCAAGTGTAGTAGTAGTACAAACCACGTATTATTTCAAGACGTTATTTTAAGCATTTTAACGAACAAGCTTTTTTACAAGATATTTATGATAGTGGTTTACATGTGGTTTCTTTGATACCTGATGTAGATTTAGCATGGGAGCATTTCAAATGTACTTTTTTAAGTATATGTGATAAACATGCTCCTTTTAAAAAATTCAGAGTAAGAGGGAGAGATAACCCCTGGTTTACGGAGTTAATTTCCTCACGTATCAAAGAACGTGATGCGGCATGGGTTAAAGCAAAGAAAACAAATAATCTTCAGGACTGGGTACATTACAGGACATTAAGAAATAATAGTACAAAATTGGTAAAAAAAAAAAAAAAAAAAAAAGCTAAATGTGAATATTATTTAAATGCAATAAGTGGAAATTTGAATGATCCCTCCAAATTTTGGAAGTTGTGCAAATCAGTTTCTGGTCTAAAACCCTCTATGAGTTTACCTGATTATTTAAAAGTAAAGGAAAAAATTATAAAAGGGAAAGAAATTATTGTTGAGGTTTTTAATAATTTTTTCATTACTGCGGGTTCAGCCCCTGACCCTAGTCATTTAACCAACGATATAATAAAAGGGAATGGTGAAGCTGAAATATATCGCTCTACTCAGCTTTTTACATTTAACCCTGTTTTAGTATCACAAGTTCATAAAGCCCCACTAAATTTAGATTGTAAAAAGTCAACAGGACCTGATAATATTGAACCTTATTTTTTAAAAATTGCAGCAAATTTTATAGCAGAACCCATTACTTCTATTTTTAATTTAAGTTTAACGTCAAATGTAATTCCCTTTGCATGGAAATCAGCCATGGTTCTTCCTTTGTTAAAAGGGGGTGACCCTCATGGACTGGATAACTATCGTCCTATTTCAAGGTTATCAGTTATGGCAAAAGTTTTTGAGTCTTTTGTAAATGATCAGGTTAAACAGTTTTTAACAGAAAATAATATTTTAAATGAGTTTCAATCGGGGTTTAGGTCAGCCCATAGTACTGTAACAGCGGCAACTCTTGTCACAAATGATATTACTTCTTTAGATAATAAAAATTACCGTGCTGCTTTATTTGTAGATCTCTCTAAAGCTTTTGATTCTGTAGATCACAAAATTATTTTAAAAAGACTCAGTTCCTTTTTAGTGAAATGAGTATAAATTGGTTTAAAAATTATTTATCTGAAAGATCGCAGTGTGTCTCAGTTGAAAATTACATTTAAAAAAAACTAGAAATTAAGAAAGGTGTTTCTCAGGGATCCATTTTAGCACCAATTTTATTTTCAATTTATATCAATCCCTTGTCAAAAAATCCTATTGGAATTTCACTTTGTCCTATTGGATCTTACCGGATTCTTAGAATCCTATTGGACATTCTGATTGATTTTAATGGAATTTCACTTTGTCCTATTGGATCTTACTGGACTCTTAGAATCCTATTGGACATTCTGATTGATTTTAATGGAATTTCACTTTGTCCTGTAGGATTTTATTTGATGTTTAGAATCTTTTTGGACATTGTGTTTAATTTAATGGGATTTAATTTTTTCATGTGATCTTTTATTGATTTGTATTGGACATTGTGATTTTTAAATGGAAATTCACTTTGTCCTGTAGGAGCTTATTTGATTCTGTTAATTACTTTTTAAGAGTAACTTTACTTTTTTAGAGTAGCACTGTGTGTGTGTGTGTGTGTGTATACTTGTAACCCATAAAAATGCAGCCTAAATATACACAAATATAAAAAAAAATGAAATTCATAATACAGTAAGGCAAATATGTTAAATGATATAATATCCGAATAAGTTAAAATGTATTACATGTGACTAAGAATTCATAAAAACACAAACATCTATAATGGTATTGTCGTGACGCTTCCCCTTTAAGAAATCCGAATGTAGTGCGCGTGACCCTGTAGCGTGCATAATTTTTTGAACGGTAACGGTCAGGTAAGGAAGCTGAGAAATCGAGTGATTAACGTTGTTTAACTTGTTAAAAGTTTATTGAAAGACGCTAAAAAGGAAGAATTAATGATACTTATCTGAGCTGCATCCCAAACGAACCATTTTGGGTGAAGTAACTAACTTATATCTGTTGGCGAGTTGTTGATCTCGTTACTGTAACGTTATCTGCTGATTAGTACAGGAGTCTGCCATTACATAGCAAAAGCTAATTTAAGAACTGATATTAATGAAATATTAATGTATGCCGTTTATAATAAAATGTAATTGTATGAAACACTGAAGTAGCGAGTTGTGATTTACGGTTTTGTGTAGCGCTTTATTTGTATTGATGGAATATGTTCTGTTGTGCAGGTCAGGTTTTATGTTCCAGTTAAAAAGTTTGACATGATACAGTTCTCCCGTGAATCGTGATATGTGTGTGTACATGGAGAAGACACGCATGACAAGAGAATAGATGGCGAGCCTTTGTCAGCTGAAGGACCTGTTACATTGCCTGGTAACCAATTGACCATATGCATGGAACTTCCGCATAAAGATAAGCCAATACTCGTAAACTTCCAGTAAAGCTGGTTTAATGTTGTGGTTTATACAGGTACAGAAACATCTCCTGCCTATTCTTGTCAGAAAAAAAAAAAAAACCTTCCATCTTCATAAATAATGATAGCATAACAATAATGATAGATGATGGCATTAACATACAGTTTTATGTTATTTAACAGAGGCGGAAAGTAACGAATTACATTTACTCGCGTTACTGTAATTGAGTAGCTTTTTTGTGTACTAATACTTTTTAAAGTAATTTTTTAAATCTGTAATTTTACTTTTACTTAAGTATATTTTGTTTAAAGTATTGTACTTCGCTACATTTTAAAACACATTAATTACTGAGTAAAAAAAAAAAAAAAAATCGCTCCCTGGAAACTTCGGCAGGAAATAATGAGCAGGAGGGCAAACTGGCGCTAAAATCACAAGAAAGATGCAGACGGTCAAAACAGGCGTTAGTGGTGCAGACACCGCTGAAAACGAAACCCCGTCATATTCTGAAGTTGAACTCGAAGGAAATGAAGTGAACCCCTGGCCATATGTATGCTCTATTATGCAGTGTAAGCTGTACTTGCCTAGGAAGACCAAACTAGCAGCTTATAAAATCTCGACAAGACATCAACCCTTCGCAAGAATGTAGAGGTAAGCTAAATAATTGCATCGTTGCATTGGTGGTTAAAATGAAGCTTTGACATTTTAGCAAGAGGTTTTGCACAAATTAGCCAAAAAGACAGTGGTGAGGAGTGTGCTATATATATCGTCTGCGATGATAATATATTTTTTGTTTTAATGATGTGCGCACGCATTTATAGTGCGTTCTTTCACTGTGTGATTCAGTCTCCTAAAATGCATTTAGAATGATCACAAAATTGAAGATATAGGGGCAGAAAATTCACATATTTATATAATTTCATATATTAAATCAAAATCACACAAAGAATGCCGTCTTTTCCTCCAAAAATCATCATGAATATATACATACATATATATAACAGTTCAGTAAACAAGTTAATTAAGAGACTTACGTTTTAGACACCATATTGCCTTTTTTAGCTCTATTTCTACAACAGAAAATAATTCCAAACACAGCCACCAAAGCACAGTTTTGCGTCTCTGAGCAACGTGACAGTGTTTCGTTCCTGAATGAATCAATCGTTTAAATGATTCGGTTCAATCGCAATGACTCACTTATTAACAGTGACTTGCTGACACATACTGGCCATTTTAATTTCACATTTAAAGTATCTTTTGATTTTTTTTTTATAATTAATTTCTTATCATTTCAAATGAGTATTCAACATTTTATGTCTTGTATATCAAAACATTATTCATGCATTTGTAACTGCAGGTTAAATGCATTCTTGTCCTGCACTATACAGTGTAATACATCTAAATGCCACTTCCAATGAATCTTCAGCATTTCCTCTGCATTAAAAGATGAGTTTGTTGATACTGATTTGCCTGGTAACAGCCCAAATGTTTTATTATTCTAAATAACTGATTCCTTTAATTAAAAACAACTAGTTTGAGATTAATAGACCTATCCCAGGGGTGTCAAACTCAGTTCCTGGAGGGCCATAGCCCTGCAGAGTTTAGTTCTAACCCTGCTCCAGCACACATATCATGTAGTTTTCAAATAAACCTAAATGATTAGATTAGCTGGATCAGGTGTGTTTAATTAGGGTTATATCTAAACTGTGCAGGACTGTGGCCCTCCAGGAACTGAGTTTGACACCCTTGGCCTGTCCCATTTTTGACTCCCTCCCACTGACTATGTTTAAATGCAGCCAATAACCCGTTCAAAATCGGGATATTAGCAATAACCCGGTCGCGCACGGCCATGTAAACACCGGCAAAAACCCGGATATGCTCATATCCCGGTTTTTAAAAACCGGGATATTATACCTGGGGTACCCCTTTTCTAACCCGAATATTTGGTCTTGTAAACGCGTTTCGGCATATCCCCATCAAAATGTGTGTTCTGCGCATGTTCTATTCGCAAGGAATCTTGGTCTTTTGAGTAGAGACGGCACATAAAAACCCCCCGCGTGCAGTATAGAGGCACAGTAGTTTCAAGTGCTGCTAGTGGATCAGTACCAGCGCCAAAGCGCAAACAAAGACTATCGCTATCTGCCCCAAACTATTCATTATCCGCCTGCTGCTGCTGCTGTTGTTGTTGTTGTTGTCTTTGGATACAGGAAGAAGAATTGGAAATGACGCATATTGCGTCTTGTTGTCCGTACGTCCAGACACTAACCGTGCGTCGCCGTTTACATCGGGATTGGTAACTCTCTCTGCTCACGCATGTAAACGGGTTATCCCGAATGTTTCAGAAACCCAAATAGTGACCTTAACCCGGCCATAACCCGAATTTTAACAGCATGTAAATGTAGTCATTGTTAAAATGTAACTAAGTAATTTTTACTCTGAGTAAATTTTAAATGAGCTACTTTTTACTTTTACTTGAGTAGATTTTTAGACTGGTACTTTTACTTGTACTTAAGTTAAATTTCATTAATGTAATGGTACTTTTACTTGAGTAGAATATTTTTGTACTCTTTCCACCTCTGTTATTTAACAACACATAATTGTATATGCCAAGCCTAGTAATCCCAGGCGATTACCTAGACACGTAACTACATTGAAATGCTGACAATTAAACACTATAGTAACTGTTTATAGGCCAGTGGTTCTCAAAATTTTATACCAATTGCATGCATTAAAATTCAGTAGCATAGTAGGCCTAACTATTATTATATTTACTGTTGTCAGCCACTTTAACATTGTTAATATACATTTTGAACATTAACAATAACACTATACTGTGCTTACAAACAGGTAAATAAAAAGAAAAACGGAAATAATGATTAAATTAAAATGTGTTGTACCTAAAAGTTAAATAAAAACTGTATTGTACTTAATCTTTATTTGAGTAGAGTTGTTTTTACATTTAAGTTCAAAAGTATTGTGTTTTAACATTAATTTATAACTAAATTAGTGATCCCTCTGTGTACCACTAGAGGGGCTCGTAGCACACTTTGAGAACCACTGGTTAAGGTGTAGGCTAACATTAGTGATGCTATCTCCCAAATGACATCACAATGCTATGATTAATTATCAATTACTTACTTACATAGTCATGAACACATTTTAAACCCTTATAATATTTGCCCGCTCAACTCTATAGCATGCAGTAAAATTCACTTTAAAGATTTTGACTCCAAATGTGTACTTTTTTTTTTGTACTGAAGTATAAAGTATAGCAAGTGCAGGAATCAAAAAGTCTCATATCATTTAATAAAAATATATATATATGTCCCGACACTAACAGTGTATAAGGGAGAATTATTTAAATACTTAACTAGTTAAATACAAATTAAGTTAAATATTAATGGTATAACAAATAATGCATTAAATATTTTTTTCTATTTTTAGATTTAATTTAGTAAATACATTTTTAAAGTTTTATCTTTAACTGTAAAACCTGCTAAATATATTCAGTCAACACAGACTTGTTACTGTTGTAGTTTTGTTACTCTGAATTTAGTTTAAATCACATAATGGACCTCTCTATTTTGAATTTGGCTTGTCTTCCGTTATTACTGTCAATCGAAGCAATGAGTCCAGAACAATTTAGCAGATTTACCTATGTAATATTTAACACTCGCGTTTGTCATTTCTGAAATGGTAAATGTGGACGTTTCATCCTCTTAGATAAACAAAAATTTTCTTCAAATTGTGAATAGATTTTGTAGGGAAGCTGAGAAAAGCACAGGACAACTGACTGGAAATGACTGAGCTGGCTTATCTAAAACCAGGAAGTAATTGTGCATATGTTCAGTTGACAGAGCATTAGTGATTGCTTTGGAATATATTTGATACAATATTTTTCAGTTTTTTTTCTCTGTTTTTACATTACACACAAACAGTACTTTATTACATGAAATGAACAGTTTAAATTCCCTTTGAGGTGTATTATAATGATTTACAATATCAAATTCTACATATTGTTTAATGTTTTATTGTTCTGTGTTGTGATGTGATTGTATTTGCTATTATTATTATTGTTACAGTAGTGTTATTTTTTTAATATTTAACTTCTGGTCTCCTGTATAAACTTTATATGTTCCTCCTCACTCTAGATATGTTCCTCCATTTGGTTCTAGAATTGGTTTAGTGTATATTTACATTGGAAGCAAATTGTGTGTGTGTGTGTGTGTGTGTGTGTGTGTGTGTGTGTGTGTGTGTGTGTGTGTGTGTGTGTGTGTGTGTTTGTGTGATCAATCCATTATCAGTGCCTTAGAAATTTTTGCACTAATGCTGTATGCTGCACAAATCACCTCTCATGTTTTTTTACAATGTTACTGAAGGTCATGCAACATACAATGAACAATGTCTACATCATGGTGAGTTTAAGCAAACAGCAAGTACTATTTGTTCATAAAACAAATACAATGGAAAAGTGTACCTTTAGAATAAAAAAAAATCCCATATAAACAGTCACCCAACTGGATCCCATTAAAATCCTATAGGAATGATCCTACAGGATATTTATGTCTTGTCCTACAAGACTATTCTTATCAGAATCCTATAGGAAAATCCAATTAAAATCCTGTACAGTTTTCTTATTGGAATCCTTTAGGATTTTTTGACAAGGGATGGTTTGGGTCAAGATATAACTTCAGCTAAACTGCATTTATATGCCGATGATACAATTATTTATACGGCTGCACAGTCCATGAAAAAAGCTCTTGAACTATTACAAGATTCTTTCCAGGTATTGCTATCTTCATTGTTAAATTTAAAATTGGTTTTAAATATTAAGAAAACTAAATATATGCTGTTTACTCGCACTTGTAACAAACTCGTGATTCCACCCATTTTAACTTTGGAAGGGGACTGTGTAGAAAGTAAATACCTATAAATACCTGGGCATATGGCTTGATGAAAGGTTAGGTTTTAATATTCATATTGACAATCTTTCAAAAAAACTCAGACCCAAATTGGGGTTTCTTTTTCGTTTCATTTCAAGAAATGTTTTTCGTCTGAAGCCAAAAAGAGAATTATTCAAAGTTGTTTTCTCTCTGTGCTGGACTATGGCGATGTGCATATTGCATATACCATGCTGCAATACGATTTGTGACAAATGCTCCTACATGTACCCATCATTGCACTTTGTTTGATTTGGTTGGCTGGCCCTCCTTGTATCGGAGGAGAAAAATGCATATGTTGATGTTTATTGCCAAAGCTCTAATAGGTAAACTGCCTCTGTATACCTGTAGTCTCATATCTTATTGTTCTGGTAGTTATAAAACTAGATCGTCTTTTAAATTACTTTTAACTGTGCCTTGATCATACACCGAGTTTGGTAAAACTGCCTTTTCCTGTTATGCGCCCAGACTATGGAATGAAATGCAGAGTACTTTGAAGCTAAAAATGCTGCCATCGTTAATTATTTTTAGAAACCTTTTGATGTCACATTTGAAAGAATCATGTTCCTGTTTTACTTAACATTTATATATTACATTAATCTTGAGTGCTGGACATTTTTGTGACAGGATTTTTTGTTTTGTTTTCCTTTAATGCTTGTCTTGTAATGTTTTATGTGTAAAATTTTGTATGCTGCCATTTTGGCCAGGACTCCCTGGTAGAAGAGATTTTTATCTCAAGGGATTATTCCTGGTAAAATATGGGTTAAATAAATAAATTTAAAAAAAAAAGTACGAGGTGAAATTTAATTTTTTTCCTCTTTTGTAAGTTGTTTTGGATAAAAGCTTCTTATGCATAACCTGTATAATAATATGTAATAATTATAAAAATAAAGTTATTTTTATAATTTTAATTTATAGGCTAAATAAATGAGTACACTTAAGACAGTAAAAATGTTTGTCATAAAATAATTCATGAATTATTTATTTTTAATTAACCTTTGACAGTTTTGGAAATGCTTGTGTACAATTCTTTCTTAACATGAAGACTTATTTTTGTGATTTTACTATACTAAGCTCCACCCACCCCACCCCACCTGCCGGAGTTAGATGCATGCTTCACTGTTAATGTTATTATTAAATAATTAGGCCAAAAATAACATTGCATTCAGTTAGAGAGAAAAGGAATGAAAACATAACCGGCATATTATTTGTTTTGTATTGCTTTTTACCTTTTTTTTTTTTTGGCCATAAAACACAGGCGGCTGTGTCTTCTATTGCTGATTAATGTAAAATAAATGCTAAAAAGAAGACTATTTTGTAAATGCTGTTTTGTGAATCATGGTCTCATTGGATACTATGAAAAATAATGTTTAATAAACAGAAATGAATCTGCCGGTGGGGGCGGAGCCACAAATGGGTGTCAGTTTACAAATCTGAGGGAACGGATTACGAAAGCGTGCACACGGATTACGAATTCGTGGGTACGGATTCAAAAACCGAGAGTACGGTTTACCAAATCTGAGCGCACGGATTGGAAATTCGCGTGCATGGTTTTATTATTCCGTGGGCACGATTTATTAAACAGAGTGAACAGTTTATGAATTCGTGAGTACGGTTTATAAATTGAGGGGACGGATTGCGAAACCGTCGCCACGGATTGATTTTTTTTCTCCTACAGGTGACGTCCCAGGCTCCATAAGAATCAGTGCGAGTGCGCACTGTAATGTCTGAAAACACCGCTCACTGTTAATTAGCATAATATTTTAATCAGTTGTAGCTGGGCACATAATTCGTGCTGCTGCGACTTGCAAATTATCTCTAGTTGTAGTATTGTATGAATATTGTCCCACTGATAAATAAAGTGAAAATAGTTCTGTCTCTTTGGATAAAAGTGAAGTGGAAATAAAAATCAATAATAGACTGAACAGTTCCATGTCTGTACATTTACCACTCTCATCTTTTAAGTCATAAGGCACTAGGTAGGTGTGTTTGACATTAATAAATAATTGTGAAAATTAATATAGTTACATTTCTTAAATAAATGAGTAATATTAGTTTTATTACTTACTAAATTGAATGATGTATCTCTTTTTAGTCTTCTTTGTTGGGCTTAAGAAAGACAACATATATTTACCGTGTTTTCCGGACTATAAGTCGCACTTCTTTTCATAGTTTGGCTGGTCCTGCGACTTACAGTCACGTGCGACTTATTTATCAATATTAATTTGACATGAACCAAGAGAAATGAACCAAGAGAAAACATTACCGTCTACAGCTGCGAGAGGGCGCTCTATGCTGCTCAGTGCTCCTGTAGTCTCTCCCTGAAAACATAGAACGCCCTCTCGCGTCTGTAGACGGTAATGTTTTCTCTTGTTTCTGAATAAATGCGAATTATATATGTTTTTTTCCTGCAACTTATACTTAGGTGCGACTTATAGTCCGAAAAATATGGGTTACATTATTATTATTATTTATTATGAGAGTAATTGACACAGACTAGAACTTTAATGTTTCACCAAATTCAACTCAGATCTTCAGACTCGTCTGACTCGCGTTACTGTATAACTGGCCAGACTTACCTTCCCAAAAAAATCCTATTTAATTTTATTTTAAAAAATTAACTATATTTATTTCCACTTCACTGTTATCCAAGGAGACAGAACTATTTGCACTGTTTTTGTCAGTGGGACAATATTTATACAATACTATAACCTAGAAATAATTTAACGGGGTCTCTTGCAAGTCGCAGCAGCACAAATTATTTGCCCAGCTACATCTGATTCAAATATTATGCTAATTAACAGTGAGCGGTGGTTTCAGACATTAGTGCGCACTCGCACTGATTCTTATTCTGTCTGAAAGAATGAAAAGACCGAGCTGAAGGCGGAGCGATTCGAGCAATCAGATGAAAGCAATGTTTCAGCTCCGCCCACAAGTGCGAATTAAATATTGAAGCCATAAACCGAAATGATCAAAACGTAGACAGACCAACTGTCTTGTCCATGTTCTCTCTTGAATCCTCTTCTTGAGTATTGAGTCTCTAACCTTCTGCAAGCCCCGCCTTGTTCATGCAGTGATTGACATGGCAGGAGGGGGCGGAGACGTGATCAGCTCGGAATGCATTTTCAATGTGCACATTGAATTTTGCTACATTCATTGCGGGACATTGAATGAAAATGCAATCGTAAGTGTCTTGACTGTGAGTGTTAATGCAATTAAGAAAAATAGCATTTGAATGGTAATTTTTCCACAGTTAAAGCTTGATGTTACACATATCTAATCATTTCTGTAATACATTTTCATTTTAATTTTGCAACTTATAAAGCATTACAATTGGTATTCATTTTATATATTGAAACTATAGTGTATGAAATGGCAAATGAAAATTATGTAATTTAATTTTAATTTTGCACCAAACGTTGCACAAATGTATTGGAAAATGTAAATGTAAATACAGAAATGCATTGCCATTTTACATATTGCTTTGTCATTTTGCATATTACATTCCAAATTGAATATTGCTACCCATATGCTTCCATACTCTTCTCTCTGCTGCTGGCTGTCTGTCATCTTCCATTCAATATTTTAACAGTCAGTCAGACAGTCAAGACAATCAAACTCTCTCCAAGAGCACAGTAACAAGAAAAGAAAAAGAAAATGCTCAATAAACTATCGCACCGATTTTATACAGGCTGTTGAATAACTTTTTCATGATTCTATTACAAAGATGATTAAAAGTTTAGGAAATGTATGTGTTCATACAGCTCCATGATGTGTTCAGGGGGAGGTATGTGTGATTAAAATGATAAGAGTACATCACAGCGTTCCCATCACTGTGAGCTACAGAGTCCTCATGATATACTTATCTTCTCATAAACATTCACATGCTGCATGTTATATTATTAGTGCTTTCATCCTTTCGCATGGACTTTTGCTTTATTTGGCATGTAGTTTTTATTTGTGTACAATGTACATCCATCCACCATCCCATGTTTTGTGAAGTTATGTATTGACAGTTTGAGAAAGCTGCGCTGGAAGTTTGTAAGTGGTCTTAAATAAATTGTGAAAGGACTGATGTATTCATTCTTGTAGAAAATTTTGAGATATATATATATATATATATATATATATATATATCAGTTTCCACAAAAATACTTTGATAGTAAGAAATGAAATAAGGATTATGTGACACTGAAGACAGGAGTGATGGCTGTTAGAAATGCAGCAGGAATAAATTATCTAAAAAATATATTGAAATAGAGTTTTATTGTAATAACATTTCATATTACATTTTAACTGTAATTTTGTGAAATAAATGCATCCTTAGCGAGAGACTGATTTCAAAAACATGAAAAAGAAATTACAATTACCACACAATTTTTTCCCATAACAAATAATTTACACAGAATTATTACAGCATTTATTTCTTTTAATGACAGCTTGCTCAATGTTAATGGGATAGTTCACCCAAAAATGACAATTATGTCATTAATGACTCACCCTCATGTCGTTCCAAACCCGTAAGGCCTCCATTCATCTTCGGAACACAGTTAAAGATATTTTAGATTTAGTCCGAGAGCTTTCCCTCCATTGAAAATGTGTGCAAGGTATATGGTCCATGTCCAGAAAGTTAAGAAAAACATCTTCAAAGTAGTCCATGTGACATCAGAGGGTCAGTAAAAATTCGTTGAAGCATCGAAAATACATTTTGGTCCAAAAATAACAAAAACTATGACTCAGCACTGTCTTCTCTTCCAGGTCTGTTGTTCCCTTAAAATGATCAATTTTCTCAGTTTAAACATTTGATATATTTCATCTGTGTTGTATTCTGAATAAAATATTGAAATTAGAAACTTCCACATCTTCCACATCAGTAATGTGATATATTGCAGTGATTAATATGCACAATATTGTTATCGTGGGCACGTCTAAATACCGTGAATAAATATACATTACAAACAGTGTTGGGGAGTAACTAGTTACATGTAACGGCGTTACGTAATTTAATAACAAAATTATTGTAACTGTAATTAGTTACAGTTACTAAGAAAAAATTAGTAATTAAATTACAGTTACTTATGAAATTTTTTACGATTACAAAGGGGATTACATTTGAATATTTACACACATCCACATACAGATTTAACTGATTACTTTCCCAAATTGCACTGACTATTCTGAGACATACCGCCCTAATAATTTCCGGGATGCGGAAATACAGTCTGGTTCGTAGAATCCAGTCATAAAAACGGAATGCCTAACGCGGACGGAATATGCCACATTTTGGATGACTAAATCAAAAGTAGGTCAGTACACTTGAATCAAAACATGACATCGACTAGTGTCTGTGAATATAAAGCTCCAAAAATGCAATATATGACTTGCACATTCTGCGTGTCTGTGGAAATCAGGCGCGGACTGGACACCGGGAGAACCGGGACAATTCCCGGTGGCCTGGCAGCCAATTTTGCCCCACTATTTAATATCATTGTTGTATAATTTCCTGCCGAATGTAATAAAGCGATCATTTGCGAATCCGCCATTTGATAATTAAATCTCTAATAAGGCATGAATTGTTAGTCATGACTCGCGCGCTCTCCGCGCCTCCGCCAAACGGTTTGGATCAGAGTCAGACTCAGAGTAATCAATGCGAGAGAGAGAGTGAGAGAGAGAGAGAGAATAGAGTGGACTGCTGGAGCAGAGAAGCAGAACTCCTGTTCAGGGTTTCAGGTCAGTTTCATCTGTAAAGATGCTTTTTTGTCTTTGTTTTTTTATTTATTTAATCAAGCAGCAGCACGTTGCTCAATCAGTCATCACTCAAAATACTATATAAAGGACATCATTATTATCTCTTGTAATGTTACAGTAGTAATTTAGCTGAAAAAAAATTCCGATTTTTTTTTTTATAGGTTTAGGGGGAGCTACGACAGACAACAACACAACCCTTACGGAAATTAACAATTTAATATTTAACTAAAAATCCAGAGAAAATGGTTACTATTGTTTAACTGTGATAACCAAAAATGTAAAATTATTTTACAAATGTATTTATTTAAAAATAAATACAAATCCATTTGAAAAAAAAAAACAAGGTTATTTTACTTTTATATAGGCTAATAAAAGCATGGTAATTTTTTGTAAGGGAAAAACATGACTCGTGTATAGTATAAGGATTTTTCTATAAAGATATTGTAGTATTGTAGAGTATTGTATTGTAAAGTAAAGTTTTGTTCAATCTTGAGTATTAAAGTCATGAAAGAGATGGATAACAGGGCAAAATAAAGATACTGAAGAGAAAAATGGAAGTGAAGGTGCAGTTCAGGAGAGAACTTTTAATTATTTTGCATGTCCCCAAATCAAAGATTTAAACCTTTTTTATGTCAGGTCCATACAAAAAATAGTTTTGTCCATGAATTTGTTTGTATGAGTTTGAATTTTCCAGTCTGAATTTTTTTCCCAGTCCGCCCCTCCTGTAAATTAATGGCAAAGACATGGTTTTATTTACTACACATATATAGGCCTATTGAAGCTCGCAGTGTTTTCAACCTCTTCCGCCTCAATATAAGAGTACACGAGCACATAAACATAATTTCTAGAACTGCCCTGTGTCACTTCATGTGCATTTTACTTATTTTGAGAAAACTATCATCATATACAGAGACAGCAGTTTTAAAAAAATACCAATGTTTCAGGAGTTTATTACACAGAATACGTCACATGCTTATCAGATAACTTTATCTAAGTTGATCTATATGCTTTTATTTATTATTCTTTAATTTTCACAAATTTAGAAAAGTAATTAAAAAGTACTCAAAAGTAATTAGTTACATTAATAAAGTAATTGAAAAAGTTACACTACTATTACATTTTAAACAGGGTAACTTGTAATCTGTAACCTATTACATTTCCAAAGTAACCTTCCCAACACTGATTACAAATTATTCAAAATTTGGAATGCATTTTAAGAATAGTATTCACATCAGCTGCTTAAAATGCACAACATCGCTGTATGCTGCTTGAAGGAAAGCATGCGCTCTGATGTAAACAAGCACGCATGAGAAGCACATGGAGGAACACCTGAAAGATGCACTGAATGAAAGCACATTCACTCTCTGACAGCAGATGGCACTAAAATGCAGCCCTTACCCTGTAAACACAGTAAATAAAGCAGTTGTTACTTTCTAAACCATATTTAAATAATTGTAAATAACCATTCAGATTTGTGTTTTCCCTATGGTGTTTATTACAGGGCCAACTACTGAAATATTTAGACTTAATAGGCTATTTATCTTCAAACATTCAATATATATATATTTTTTTAATCTGGACTACAAATGCCCTAGATATCGTTTGAAAGTGTTTTGATCTTTTATTGTTCATTTACACTTTACATTATGGCTTCATTAGTTAACTTAAACTGCCAATAAAAAAATTATTCTGAACATTCATTAATCTTAGGTATTCCAATATTTAATAACACATTGTTAAAATTGAAAGTTGCAACTGTGTTATTTAATGAGCTAACATGAACTAAGACTTTTATTTTTTAACAAAGATGAATAACTTCTATAGTAAATGTAGCTATTGCTCATTGTTAAGCTGTGCATTTATACATGTATTTCTTGGCGACGTCATCACTGCTTGCACACGCAACCAGGAGGCAAAAGACCCGCGCTCTTCGTACCGGAGTAAAGGGTTTAGGCTAGTAGCATAGTGGTGGTGTTGTCGCTAGTCAAAATGCCAAGGAGTTGTTGCGTGGTCAATTGTACTAACCGAGCCAGAGCTGGGTGTCAGATGTTCACAGTATGTCTGGATTTTGATTCGTAAACAGTTGGACGTTTTACATAATGTTATATTAATATGAAACACAAACAAACAGATCCAACTCTGAAATTGCAATTTATTATTGAGTCAACAAGAAATTACAAACAATGCAAAATCTACGTTAATTACAATGTTGTCTTACTGAACTCGGCATAACAGATAGCGGTTTTCTGCCTCCTGGATGCGCGCGCATCAGGTGTTTACAGGTTTGTAAATAGGGGGGTGCGAGGACTGGAATTGGGTACTGCTGATGTAGCCTATTGTAGTAATGTTGTCTCTGGTATTCTGGTCTGTGCGTGCGTTCACACGCTCAGCGGGCGTGGCTTTGAACGGCTATAGAGGGAGGGTGGGAAGTTTGCTTTCAGTGCTATCAGGCTAAAGTTTCCATTTTCCAAAATCTCCCACTACACCTGACTACATATACAAACCCCACTTTTTACTTAAAGCTGCAGTCCGTAACTTTTTTTTGGTTAAAAATGATCTGAAATCAATATTTGAGCAAGGACATAATCCACCAACGATCTAATCACACCGATGATTGTATGCAGTGAACACTATTAATAGCAGTTATTATATGATGCAATCAAACTTATAGCAAAATTTGGTAGTTCTATACGTTGTTTCAGGGCTAACATCATCTGAGGTCCTCTGAGGTGTTGGCATCATCTCTTCTCAGGTGTTCTGGATCCAGACTGGTGGCCAAACAGAGAAACAAATAGAGACATAATTAGCGTAGCTGCTGTTCCAAGTAAAATTAAGTAGTTTAACCCACGCTAAAGAATAATAATGCACATTTTATCAGATATAACTTCAGTCCAAAATTACGAGATGCATTATTTGAATGCTTGGTCAAAGAGATGTGTCTTTAATCTAGATTTAAACCGAGAGAGTGTGTCTAAACCCCGAACATTAGCAAGGTTATTCCAGAGTTTGGGAGCAAAATGCGAAAAAGCTGACTTTATTGACTTTGCTATCCTAGATACTACCAAAAGTCTTGGGGTAATATTATCATATTTCCTTTACCTGCTAAGGTCTCTAGCTGCTGTATTTTGGACTACCTGTAGCTTGTTTTTTTGAAGATGCGGGACAACCACCTAGAAGTCCATTATAATAGTCCAGTCTAGAGGTCATGAATGCATGAACTAGTTTTTCTGTTTCAGAAACAGGTAATATGTTTGGTAGCTTGACAATGTTTCTAAGATGGAAGAATGCTGTTTTTGTAACATGGGAAGACAAAAGACAAGGTGCTGTTTACAGATTTTTGACTGTAGAGGAAGTAACAGTACATCCATCTAGTTGCAAATTGTAATCTATGAGATTCTGTGTACTGTTGTTTAGTCCAATAAATAATATCTGTTTTATCCAAATTAAATAGGAGTAATTTATTGGTCATCCATTCTTTTACATTTTTAACACACATTGTTATCTTAGATAATTTTGAAGTTTCATCTGGTTTCGTTGAGATATATTTGAGCATCATCAGCATAACAGTGGAAACTAATCCCATATTTTCTAATAATATTACCAAGGGGCAACATGTATATTGAAAATAGCAGAGGACCTAGGACAGATCCTTGTGGCACTCCATATTTTACTGGTGATAAATGAGATGACTCCCTATTTAAACAAACAAAATGGTAGTGATCGGACAGGTAGGATCTAAACCATCTTAGAGCCTGCCCTTGAATACCTGTATAGTTTTGTAATCGATCTATGAGTATGTCATGATCTATGGTGTTGAATGCAGCACTAAGATCAAGTAAAACAAGCAAATAGATGCAGCCTTGATCTGATGCAAGAAGCAAGTCATTTGTAATTTTAACAAGTTCAGTTTCTGTGCTATGGTGGGGCTTCACCCTTCAAATTCTTCATAGAGATTTTTTTTTTTTTGCAAGAAGGAGCTCAATTGAGTGGACACAACCTTTTCTAAACTTTAAGACATAACTGGAAGATTTGAAATCTATAATTTGTTCACTATGATTGAGTTGTGGTTTCTTAATAAGAGGCTTAATAACGCCAGCTTGAATGGTTTTGGGATGTAACCTAAAGATAACGACGAGTTAATAATGTTGAGAAGCGGTTCTTCTGGTACAGGAAACTCTTTCAGTAATTTATTGGGTACAGGATCTAATAAATATGTTGTTGGTATAGATTCAGTGATAAGTTTATTTAGCTCTTCTTGTCCAATAGTTGTAAAGCACTGCAGTTTATCTTTGGGTGAATGAAGCTGAAGCATTAGACTCTGTAGAATCTACATTTGTTATTGTATTTCTGATCTTATCTATTTTATCAGTGAATAAAGCTCTGCCCTGGCAGATTTTAGAGCCTGTCAATAGCTGGACATACTGTTTTTCCACGCAATTCTAAAAACTTCCAAGTTAGTTTTTCTCCATTTGCGCTCAAGACTACGAGTTTCTTTCTTGAGAGAGTGGGTTTTACTGTTATACCATGTCACAGTACGTTTTTCTCTAACCTTTTCCAAAATTGATGGGGGCAACAGCTTCTAATGTGTTCGAGAAAATAGTGCCCATGTTGCTTGTCATTTTGGCTAGTTCATGTGTATTTATAGGTATACAGAGCAAATGAGATAAATCAGGCAGGTTATTTGCAAATCTGTCTTTGGTGGCTGGAACATAGTTCTTCCCAGATGATAACGCGGAGCCATATGGTTAATATCAGTAATACTTAGCACGCACGATGCAAGGAAATGGTGAGTAACATCCTCACTTTGAGGTACAATATCTGTATCAGTAAGATCAATTCCATGTGATAAAATTAAATCTAGCGTATGATTAAAATGATGAGTGGGCCCGGTGACATTTTGCTTGACTCCAAAATAGTTATTTAGGTCAGTAAATGCAAGTCCTAATGCATCATTTTTATTATCGATGTGAATGTTAAAATCTTCAAAAATTAGCACTTTATCAACGGTAACCAATAGGTCTGAGAGGCAATCTGCAAATTCTTCTAGGAACTGTGTATCTGGTGATCTGGTGATCTGTACATAGTAGCCAAAGCAAAATATACAATAGATTTAAATAGAAAACGATTCAACCCGGCGCTCCGGTGAGATAAGAACTCGTAGTAGGTGCTCTGGGATGGGGAAGCAATATAAAATGAAAAAAACACAGGTCCCAGGCACTCAAAAAGAATTCAGGTGGAGAAGGTAAACGTTAAGAAGCCTTTATTGTGGTATGGCCAATATCAAAATTAAAATGCTGACATGTTTCGACCGCAATGGTCTTCCTCAGGGCAAAGTGATAATCACAATTGGTGTGCTCACACATAAAAATACTCCAAACCACTCCCATCAGCAATAAGCAATTAGTGGACTAGTTAAGTTCAATATCAACATATGGGTAATCAGGTGTATGAGATCAGGAACCTAAAAAGTAAAAGACAAAAAAGGGACAATGCAAAAAGAACAAAAATTAATATTAACATATATATACATACAGGTCCTTCTCAAAAAATTAGCATATTGTGATAAAGTTCATTATTTTCCATAATGTAATTGTCACAGGTCGGAGCGGACCACAGATGTCGTGAGTCACGCCCCTCCCTAGTTTCCACCTCGAGGAGGACCCAAGAACACCCCAATGACCAGACACACGAGAGACGGTAAGTAAGTATTAAAACAGCTTTATTAAATTACTAAAAAAAGGTATAGGGAAGGGAGGGGGAGGGAGGCTAAAATCCAACTCTCCAATTGGGGGAGTATCAGTCTCGAGTCTCTTAGACTCCGTCACGGGAGATCTCCGGTAAGTCCTTCACTCCTCTTTCCTTCTGGCTATGTGACGACAATCAGCTTATTCACAAGTGCCCCTTTGTTCTAGCTTGCCAGACAGCTGCCCAGGGCCCTCTCCTTTTCCTGGACGTATCAGATACAAGTGGTAAGTATTTAGAGTTTGAATGCACGATGGGTACCTGCTGCTTCTCGTGGCGAACTCCGAGGCGGCCCAGCGGGTTGGACTCCCGGTCGTCCAGATGCTGGTGGAGCTGCACAATGGCTGTCGGGACCCGACTGAAACCATGCTGGTAAGTGTACGGGAGGTGTTCGCGGTTTCTGTATCCTGAGTAACGGGTCGACGTGCAGGTAGACACTTCAAAGGGACCTGCTAGATCTGCACAAGAACATACAAGTAAGTATGACAGGACTGGACATGGACGGTGGACAGAGGGGCCACTGGCTCTTCGCTCGGGGCACAGGCAAGTCTGTAGGAAAGACAACTGAGGCTTCACTTGGGCATACAGGCGAAAGTACAACACAATATGCTGGCTTTAGCTTTGGGCATAGGGTAAGTACATCAAAGGCAGTTGGGACTTCACTCTGGGCATACAGGCGATTGTACAACACAATATGCTGGCTTTAGCTTTGGGCATAAGGTAAGTACATCAAAGGTAGCTGGGACTTCACTCTGGGCATACAGGCGAATGTACAACACAATATGCTGGCTTTAGCTTTGGCCATAAGGTAAGTACATCAAAGGTAGCTGGGACTTCACTCTGGGCATACAGACGAATGTACAACACAATATGCTGGCTTTAGCTTTGGGCATAAGGTAAGTACATCAATGTAACTAGGACTTCACTGGGGCATACAGGCGAGTGTACAACACAATATGCTGGCTTTAGCTTTGGGCATAAGGTAAGTACATCAAAGGTAACTGGGACTTCACTTTGGGCATTCAGGCGAATGTACAACACAATATGCTGGCTTTAGCTTTGGGCAATAGCTTACGGTGAATATACAGGGAAGCAGAAAGGGATGTTACTCACACCTTTTGGGGAAATAGATGTCAGGCGTTCCTTTTCTGAGGTTTACCAACTGCTGATAGAGATGCGGGTCGAAAGCTGCTGCTGCGTTGGGCCGAACACGGCCTCCGCTGATGTCACACACAGGTAAGTTGTTTCACCCAGGGTGTGCTACACTGGGTGGGTCGGATGCTTCTCTCTCCTTTCTGCCAACCAACAGGGTGAGTCTTCTAGACAGGGGCGAACCTTTGAAGAACTCCACAGCAGGTAATAATACACGCACAGCTGATTTCCTCCTCCAGCAGCCAACTCCTCACCATTAATACTTCCCACTATATCCACACTGTTCTTACTTGAATTTGTTTCCCACCTCCGTTACGTGGGGTAGAAGGGTCAGGATGTCATCGACGGCATCTAATTAGAGATGTTGTTTTCTTCGCCCGCCTCAGTACTCACTTCCTCCACAGGATTTCGTCGGGCCGGAAAGGTGGTTTTTGACGACACAAATACAGCACAACACTGCAATTTTCAAGTGTATACAATCACAGCAAAGGACAAAGGCTCACCCACTGCACTCCACACACTCTTGGTGAATTTAGGGTCAAACCCCCCCGTCTGACCAAAGACTCGTCCTGGAAATCGTGAGAACACTGATGCAAAGAATATTCAGATTTAAACCTCGCCGCCACGACACCCCAACGTCTTCTCTCACTCCTGGTCCCGGCTCACCCACAATCCTCCTCCACGGTGGGGCCGCTCACTTACTATGCCAAAAACTCACAAAAAGGCTCACAGATAGTTCACTCCAGATAATTATGCTGCTGTACGATGGTTTGGAGTACTCACACGGTTACTAACACGATGTCTCTTTTCCCTCTTCTTTCCAGCTCCTGGATACTTCTCCTCATGCCACGTGACCTTTCTAAAAAGGGCCTCCTTCAGCGATATTTCCGGTGAGTTTTCCTGTTCTCAACCACTCAGAATTCGTTACACATGTCCATAGAGCATTTCACAGTTAGATAGACATCCCAATAAACTCAGCCCGGTTTCTGTTTCTGCCAAACCCTTGTCTCCGTCTTCGCCCAGCCAACAATATTCCTCCGCCTTCTTTCCGCTGCCCTCGCCCAAACACTCCAACTCACTCGCCGTATCGGCTGGAATAAACAACAACTCTCTCTGCAGTTTCTGAGGCCTTCTTTATACTCCTCCTCCTCTTCCCACTGCCCAATCCACGATCGCCCCGTTCATCCATCCACCTGCGATCAATGAAACCCTGATTTCCTTCTCCGGAGTTCCCGGAAGTAACCGGTGTTTGAGGAATTATCGTCCGGGCGGAACCAATCTCCGTCCTTTTAGTTCCGCCCTTACAAAGTCACTCCGTGACATAATGATAAAAATTAAACTTTCATATATTTTAGATTCATTGCACACCAACTGAAATATTTCAGGTCTTTTATTTGTTTTAATACTGATGATTTTGGCATACAGCTCATGAAAACCCAAACTTCCTATCTCAAAAAATTAGCATATCATGAAAAGGTTCTCTAAACGAGCTATTAACCTAATCATCTGAATCAACTAATTAACTCTAAACACCTGCAAAAGATTCCTGAGGCTTTTAAAAACTCCCAGCCTGGTTCATTACTCAAAACCGCAATCATGGGTAAGACTGCCGACCTGACTGCTGTCCAGAAGGCCATCATTGACACCCTCAAGCGAGAGGGTAAGACACAGAAAGAAATTTCTGAACGAATAGGCTGTTCCCAGAGTGATGTATCAAGGCACCTCATTGGGAAGTCTGTGGGAAGGAAAAAGCGTGGCAAAAAACGCTGCACAATGAGAAGAGGTTACCGGACCCTGAGGAAGATTGTGGAGAAGGACCGATTCCAGACCTTGGGGGACCTGCGGAAGCAGTGGACTGAGTCTGGAGTAGAAACATCCAGAGCCACCGTGCACAGGCGTGTGCAGGAAATGGGCTACAGAGAAGCAGCACTGGACTGTTGCTCAGTGGTCCAAAGTACTTTTTTCGGATGAAAGCAAATTTTGCATGTCATTCGGAAATCAAGGTGCCAGAGTCTGGAGGAAGACTGGGGAGAAGGAAATGCCAAAATGCCTGAAGTCCAGTGTCAAGTACCCACAGTCAGTGATGGTCTGGGGTAGGGCAGGGTCAATGCAGCTAGTTATCAGGAGATTTTGGAGCACTTCATGCTTCCATCTGCTGAAAAGCTTTATGGAGATGAAGATTTCGTTTTTCACAGAGGTGGGTAGAGTACCCAAAAACTGTACTCAAGTAAAAGTAAAAGTACTTTTAGAAATAATTACTCAAGTAAAAGTACAACCCGAATTCCGGAAAAGTTGGGACGTTTTTTAAATTTTAATAAAATGAAAACTAAAAGACTTTCAAATCACATGAGCCAATATTTTATTCACAATAGAACATAGATAACATAGCAAATGTTTAAACTGAGAAAGTTTACAATTTTATGCACAAAATGAGCTCATTTCAATTTTGATTTCTGCTACAGGTCTCAAAATAGTTGGGACGGGGCACGTTTACCATGGTGTAGCATCTCCTTTTCTTTTCAAAACAGTTTGAAGACGTCTGGGCATTGAGGCTATGAGTTGCTGGAGTTTTGCTGTTGGAATTTGGTCCCATTCTTGCCTTTTATAGATTTCCAGCTGCTGAAGAGTTCGTGGTCGTCTTTGACGTATTTTTCGTTTAATGATGCGCCAAATGTTCTCTATAGGTGAAAGATCTGGACTGCAGGCAGGCCAGGTTAGCACCCGGACTCTTCTACGACGAAGCCATGCTGTTGTTATAGCTGCAGTATGTGGTTTTGCATTGTCCTGCTGAAATAAACAAGGCCTTCCCTGAAGTAGACGTTGTTTGGAGGGAAGCATATGTTGCTCTAAAACCTTTATATACCTTTCAGCATTCACAGAGCCTTCCAAAACATGCAAGCTACCCATACCGTATGCACTTATGCACCCCCATACCATCAGAGATGCTGGCTTTTGAACTGAACGCTGATAACATGCTGGAAGGTCTCCCTCCTCTTTAGCCCGGAGGACACGGCGTCCGTGATTTCCAACAAGAATGTCAAATTTGGACTTGTCTGACCATAAAACACTATTCCACTTTGAAATAGTCCATTTTAAATGAGCCTTGGCCCACAGGACACGACGGCGCTTTTGGACCATGTTTACATATGGCTTCCTTTTTGCATGATAGAGCTTTAGTTGGCATCTGCTGATGGCACGGCGGATTGTGTTTACCGACAGTGGTTTCTGAAAGTATTCCTGGGCCCATTTAGTAATGTCATTGACACAATCATGCCGATGAGTGATGCAGTGTCGTCTGAGAGCCCGAAGACCACGGGCATCCAATAAAGGTCTCCGGCCTGGTCCCTAACGCACAGAGATTTCTCCAGTTTCTCTGAATCTTTTGATGATGTTATGCACTGTAGATGATGAGATTTGCAAAGCCTTTGCAATTTGACGTTGAGGAACATTGTTTTTAAAGTTTTCCACAATTTTTTTACGCAGTCTTTCACAGATTGGAGAGCCTCTGCCCATCTTTACTTCTGAGAGACTCTGCTTCTCTAAGACAAAGCTTTTATAGCTAATCATGTTACAGACCTGATATCAATTAACTAGATGTTCTCCCAGCTTAATCTTTTCAAAACTGCTTGCTTTTTTAGCCATTTGTTGCCCCCGTGCCAACTTTTTTGAGACCTGTAGCAGGCATTAAATTTTAAATGAGCTAATTAAGTGGATAAAAGTGTAAAATTTCTCAGTTTAAACATTTGCTACGTTATCTATGTTCTATTGTGAATAAAATATTGGCTCATGTGATTTGAAATTCCTTTAGTTTTCATTTTATTAAAATTTAAAAAACGTCCCAACTTTTCCGGAATTCGGGTTGTAAAAGTACTAGTCTTGAATAGTTACTTGAGTAAGAGTAAAAGAGTATCGGATAAAAAATCTACTCAAGTAGTTAGTTACTAGTTACTTTGGGTCATATTTACTGAGCCTATTTTTATTTAGATATATAGATAAAATGTATGTAATGTATGTGTGTGTGTATAAATGTATATATTTCATCAGCCTTTACTCCAATTTATGTAATTTATTATAAAACCCTGTCTGTTTACTTAAGTAACAGATATAGGTGTCATGCCATAACATATTTTTAATACGACTGACTTTATATTAAATGTGAATTTAACATTGAAAGTTAATGTGATATAAATATTGCTACTAATCTTTCATTGTTCAGAAAGAGAGCAAATAACATTAAAATTATTAAAGATCATTTCAATCACTCTCAGAAACTCCCATTAAAATCACTGAAACTGTTAACACTGTGAAATCAATATCTTATTTACAGATTCGTACACACATCTGCACTTTGCTGTTTCTGACGAGAGAATTCGCCAGAAAGAGGTCTCCAGTCAGCGAGCGAGTGAAGGAAGCACCGGCATTTTAGCGATGACTCATCGGAACACCTCTGATTGGCCAATGCTTTAATAAGCTCAAAAGAATCATGTGTGATTGGTTATAATGCGCAGCGCTGTATAAACGCATCTATCTCTGGCTAAGCGCCAGCAAGCGATCACAGATCTGAATTTAGCAGCCGATGATATGACTTGCTGAACGTACTCGCACCGGTGAGATTGTATTAAAATTAATAAAATCTGAATCTGCTATTTTTTGTCTTTTGGAAGCTGCATTCAACTTGACTCCCCTCTGTTATAAGCCACACACGTACAACAAACTAATGTCACAGTGGTATCGTGTACTGTAATCGAATGTAGCCCAAGTTATAACCTGTTAAACAGTAGACAGCACACCCGGTGTTCATCTAATAAGGATCTCCATCGCTAGCAAATAATAGCCTTTGCAGATTTGCTTTCTATTCAGTGCAGTTGCATAGCCACGTTTTCAACGCTGCTGATGTTCTTAAACGTTACAACTCCGAGTGAACCACTTCAGTCGCTCAGCGCGCGCGGCAGGGAACTGAACGACTCATTCAAACTGATTCATGAACCAATTCACTCGTTTGCCAATTGGTTTGATCAAGCCTTTGAACAGAATTGACTCAAAAGAATGAATCATTCGCGAATGGGCATCGCACATTGCCCAGAGAAAAGTAGACGGCGCGTTTGGAATAAACTGAAGCATTTATAACATTTATTGCATTAAGATAAAGTAACGAGAGGAGCGACGCCCACAGTAACGAAGTAAAAGTACAGATTTTCCCCCAAAAATTTACTCAAGTAAGAGTATAAAGTACCCATCTTTAAATATACTCCGAAAAGTATTAGTTACCCCAAAAAATTACTCAAGTAAATGTAACGAAGTAAATGTAACTCGTTACTACCCACCTCTGGTTTTTCAGCACGACCTGGCACCTGCTCACAGTGCCAAAACCACTGGTAAATGGTTTACTGACCATGGTATTACTGTGCTCAATTGGCCTGCCAACTCTCCTGACCTGAACCCCATAGAGAATCTGTGGGATATTGTGAAGAGAAAGTTGAGAGACGCAAGACCCAACACTCTGGATGAGCTTAAGGCCGCTATCGAAGCATCCTGGGCCTCCATAACACCTCAGCAGTGCCACAGGCTGATTGCCTCCATGCCACGCCGCATTGAAGCAGTAATTTCTGCAAAAGGATTCCCGACCAAGTATTGAGTGCATAACTGAACATAATTATTTGAAGGTTGACCTTTTTTTGTATTAAAAACACTTTTCTTTTATTGGTCGGATGAAATATGCTAATTTTTTTAGATGGACCTGTATATACATGAACTTTTTTTACATGGTTTTCATGAGCTGTATGCCAAAATCATCAGTATTAAAACAATAAAAGACCTGAAATATTTCAGTTGGTGTGCAATGAATCTAAAATATATGAAAGTTTAATTTTTATCATTACATTATGGAAAATAATGAACTTTATCACAATATGCTAATTTTTTTAGAAGGACCTGTATATACATATATTTTTTTATATAGTTTTTACGCGTCTCATCACGCCAGAGCTGTTAAACTTGTGTAGTGATACAATGTTGTTTCTACATAACAACTTACAACCCTCTACGGACACCTTGGCAATTGAATTAAATTGATATTGAATAGATGGCTGCAAAGGGATCTTACAATCTTTGGAAGTGTTCTTTTGTCCAAAATGGATCATTTGTCTAGACTCGTCTACCCAGCCTTTTCCATGCTCATTTCAACAAAAATGATTAAAGCAAAAATAAGATGAATTTTTAATTTATTTGGAGGAATAAATGTCAGTACATAAGAAAGGATGACATGATTAAAAAGTATGAAGATGGTGGAGTAAATGCGATTGATTTTGATGTTATGAATGGTGTATTGAAATTAAAATAGTTAAAATCCTTCATATGTAATAATCAATCCTTTTGGTATATTGTCCCAAGTGCAATTTTAAAAAAATTGGGTGGATTTAATTTCCTTTTACGTTGTGATTTTGAGTGTACCTCTTTACCAGTAAAACTTTCTGACTTCCATCAGCAAGTGCTGCTTTATTGGAAATTATTGTTTAAGCATAATTTTACACCTCATAACACTCCAGTTTGGAATAATAGATATATAAAATTTGGTAGAAAAACATTTTTTTTTTTGAGGAATGGAAATCCAAAACGATTTGGGCTGTTGCCCATTTTTTGGATGATAATGGGAATTTGTTACTACATAGAGAGTTTTGTGAGAAATTCCGACTACAATGTACCATTAATATTTACAATGAAATTATTAGAGCCATTCCAGTTGCTTTAAGAGTAATGTTTAAAGAAGATATTGTGAACTCCAAAGTTTCCCCGGAATTGAGGCAGCTTTCCTTAGAAGGTCATTATTTTTGTAATAAAAAATGCTCTAATAGAGTTATTAGAAAGTTGATTTCACAGGTTTTCTATCCAAACCCAATTAGACGAGAATATGTGCTTAAAGATTTTGATAGGAATGAAGTTAAAAAATGTAGAAAAAACTGGTTATGTTCCAAAGATGTTGAATTACCACCATTCAATGTGAAGGTAGTTAGGTTTGGTCTTTTTCATGAAAAAAAAAGATTTTGAATTTTTTCTCAATTCTCTGATATGTTTTGGGAGGTTTTTTATTCACAAATGCAGATGGTTTAAATCTAAACCCAACTTTATTCATTGGTGTAACGAGATAAAATTTTTATATAAATCCTTAAAATTTGTTAAGAATAAAAAAGTCCTTAAACTGATGATCTCTATGTTGGAATTATATAATTTAATTTAAAAGCCCATTTTGTAGTATTGGTTTATTTTTTATTTTTTATTTATTTATTTTGATGTGTTTGTTGTTATAAGTTTGGTTATGCTCAACCAAGTCTGAATAATTGTGGATATTTTTTGAAAATATGTTCATGTACCTTGTTTGGTTGTAATGTTGTTGCAATAAAGGCAAAAAAAAAAAAAACTGAAAATAAATAAATAAATAAAATAAAATAAATAAACCTTGGCAATTGAATCGCCATTGGCTAGTAATTATTTTAGTTTACTCGCCAGTCAGTCAAGCTTTATAATAATCAAGTATCATTTAAGAATAGAACTTTAGTAATTAGAAGTAAACTTAATAACCATGTTTAAATGCTTGTTAGTCGTTTTAACTGAACATTTTAACTGGACTGGTGGTGGTGCTTTTTTTGGTCATTCAGTGTTTCTGTAAAAAAAAAAAAAAGAAAAAAAAAATTTAATAATATATATATATATATATATATATATATATATATATATATATATATATATTAAAAATAAAAAACCTTGGGAAAAATAATAATAATAATACAATTACTACTAATAGAAACTATAAAACACTAAGGATTACTAAGTGTAACGGGGTATTTAGCCCGTCGTGTGGGGAGATGGATTATGGCTGCTCTGGAAGTTCGGACAACGAAAGGATCTTGGTCCTCGCTCCCCAAACGTTTTAGCCTCGTTACACGCTAATGTGTGTATGTGATTTCTTACTTTATTGTATGAGAAATCTAAAGATTGACAAGGGTAGGCTTCAGGTACGATAATGTCACACGGTGGCTTCCTGAAGAGAAATTGCATATGCTAGATCACAGTGTGTTATACTCCACCCTCCCCAGATCTAATAAAGTAAGTGAGACTTCCCCACTCCCTAGCAGCTCTCAATGAAAAGATACACTGTAAATAAGTACAAAAAAAACAATTAAACAATTTATTCTTTTAGATTTCTTTTTCTTATGATTGGTTATGTCTTGTCTAAATAAAAAATGAAATAAAAATAATTTACAGCCTTTGTGTTGTCTTTGAATTCACACCAACACTTTCAACACTGAAATTGTAAACTCTTTTCGCTTGTGGAATAACAAATCCCTTATAGATCGTCAAATCGAGATAATTTCAAATGTTTCAATTTGTATACCCACAAATTATAACCTTTTTTAAAAGATCACCTTCAAACAATCACATTTGAAAACAACAAACAAACATACCATCAAATCTCACCTCTGAATAAGCACTTTTAAACGTGTACTCACAGTTCACCGTTTATCAGTTCAGTCGCTGAAAAATAAAAGAAAATACCAGTTCGTAGAATGAAGAATTAGAGTGCGTTGTCTGGACGTGGGGTGCGTTGCAATAAACTGAAGATCCCGTATTGAAGTATGCAAGTTCAAAAATACACTCAACTTTGTCTCAACTGTTTCACAGATAAACTGTCTCAAAAAAAAAAAAATCAACTTGCAGATGAATCAAACTGAGATGTCACTTGAATGGCAGGGTAACGACAATCTTCACTCTTGAATCAGCGAAAAAGTTATGTTTTTTTCCATCAAGTGCATACTGCATACTAGCTGCTACAGCGATCTCAATCTCACGTGCTCTGACTCGTGCGGGAAACTCAATTACACGTGAACAGTCCCACTGAGCTATTAACTCGACGAAACTTTTCGATCAAAACATGAGAAGTGCAAAAAAAAATTGCAATAAGACATGTAACAGGTCTCTGGATGGCAAAAAAAAAAAAAAATCAAACAGGGTTTGCACGTACTCACAGCTTCCGTGGTCTTCACAATATGTCACTGCTCATTCTCACAGCCAACACATACCACTGGAACGAAACTGTCTTCTGCGAAATCAAACGTGGGTCACTGTTCACACTTTCACTTGGTGCTGTCATCCTTTATTCTACTTAAGCCTCGATAATCTTTAATTGAAACAACTTTATCGAACAAGCTTCACAAACGCGACACTGCACTCTCTTCTGTGTCAGTCACACACTCATAACACGCGCTCTTCTTCGTCTCCCTCCGCTGCATTCACAGCACGCACAAAAAGTAGACCACTCGCCTAAATAAAAGTCCCCTAAACAAAAATATATATATAATCTCCTTTCAAAATAATATACCCGTTACATTCCCCCCTGCTAAACCCTGCCACTCCATTGACATCTCTGGCAGATTCATCTCTGAAACACAAAACAGCATGTTAGAAAAACATGTCATATAACTTCATATACTTCCCAAAGTTACAGAAGACTCTGAACTCTTATTTAACAATATAGTCACTTCTATACTTCACAGGTAAGATACCCTTGTTTTGCCTCTGAGAGCGTCTAAGCTCAGAAATACTTTCTCTTACAGCTTCTGAAACATTAACATCATCTGCGTCATCTTGTACCCTCAACTCTGATTCAATTATCACATTCTGATTTTCATCACGGTCACCCTGTCCTACTTCCTGTACCTCCCCTTGATCCACCCTTGTGTGTGCATGGTAAGTGGAGTGTTGTGCAGTTTCTGGAAAGCAGACAATGTCTGACATGTCTGTGTCTGACTCAGGCTTGTCTCTGATATCGTGCCGGTGTGCATGCGGTGTTGTGGATGACGGGAATGAACAGTGCCGAAGCTGATCTCTGTGTACAACCTTAGTAAGACCCCCCTGCTCTGGTTTGATCGTAAACACAGGTATGTCTGCATGGTTTTGCTTTAACACTATGTATGGTGTATCTTCCCATTTATCCTGAATTTTATTTCTGCCCCTGTGTTTGTGATTACGCAGAAGCACTCGATCTCCAGGCCTCACAAGAGCTCCAAATGACTTGCGGTCATAAATTCTCTTTCTCTTTCTGGAAGCCTCTTGAGATGCTGCGTTTGCAATCTCCACTGCCGTCTTCAACCTTGCATGATGACCTTTCAACCAATCATCCAGGTTATCAACCTCATCCTCTTCTAGGTCCTTTTCCCCAAGGACATCCATTGGTAAACGTGCATCTCTTCCGAACATTAGATAGAACGGAGAATAACCAGTGGATGAATGCACATTGCTGTTGTAAGCCATTACCAGCTCTGGAAGGTGAGTCTTCCAATCCTTTTTTTTCTCGGGTGGCAAGGTTCTTAACAAATCATGCATGGTACGGTTGAATCTCTCACATTGAGAGTTCCCCTGTGGATGGTATGGGGTGGTACGGCTTTTTCCTATACCATAGACTTTGCAAAGCTCCTTGATCACGTTGGCCTCAAAACACCTGCCCTGGTCTGAGTGCAAGCGAGCTGGACAGCCGTAATAAACAAACCAGTGCTTAAGCAACGCTTTTGCTGTTGTGTTTGCAGTCTGATTCTTTGTAGGAACAGCAACTGTGAATCTGGTGAACATATCGGTAAGAACAAGCACGTTTTCATACCCTCCAGAAGACTGCTCAAGCTGCGTATAATCCATGGCTAGGACCTCTAATGGAGCTGAAACATTACTGCAGGTCATAGGAGCTCGAAGTCTGGGAAAAACATCTTTGGCTAGTGTACATCTCCTGCACTGCTTGATCCAGCATGGAACATCTGCAGACATTGTAGGCCAGTAATAACTTCTGCTCATCCGAGTAACTGTACTTCTCTCTCCAAAATGACCTCCGTGTTCATGTTGTCCCTCATACACTTCACGCTGTAAAGGCTCAGGAACAACCATCTGCCAGATCTCCTCTCCATCCCTCGGGTCCAAGATGCGTCTGAACAACACTCCCTGACGCAGCTTAAGACGGTCAAATTCTTTGGCAAGCTTCTTCAGTTTTGGCGCCATATCTCTGTGATCCATTCTACTTGGTCTCTGGTTCTCAGATACGGCTTTATAAATGGGGCCGATCACAGGATCGTTCCTCTGTTGCTTTCTTATCTCACTCCAACTATACCCATTTATTTCTCCTCTTATTGAAGCCTGCACCACGGCTTTGCCGTCAGGTTGCTCTTGGTCGACCCTTTTTCCTGGCCACAAGCATGCTCTCACTTCATCAGCTCCTAGCCGAATAAAATCCTTCCCATCATCATCCTTCTCTGGTTCCGCCTTGGAGGGAATCCTTGACAGGGCATCGGCATTCGTGTTGTGTCGGCCAGGTTTGTAGCATACTTCAAAGTCGTACTCGGCCAACTGCGCTACCCAGCGCTGCTCAACTGCGCCAAGATTAGCTGAGTAGAGGTACCTTAGTGGGTTATGGTCAGTAATCACCGTAAACTTTGAATACATAAGATATTCTCTAAATTTTTCAGTGATCGCCCACTTTAATGCAAGCAGTTCCAACTTGAACGCACTATAGTTTTTGTCATTCTTTTCTGAACCCCTTAGCCCTCTGCTTGCATATGCCACAACACGCTCAATCCCTTCCTGTTTCTGGCTGAGGACTGCTCCCAGTCCATGAAGACTTCCATCTGTGGTGAGTATAAAGGGTTCACTGAAGTCGGGATATGCCAGGACTGGTGGTGACATCAAACACCCTTTCAACTTATCCAATGCGGACTGACATTCTTGGCTCCAAGTAAACGTCCCTGGGTTCTTGCTTGTCTTTCCTCCACTTACCAGTGCATGCAGTGGTTTGGCAATTTGAGCAAACCTTGGGACAAATCTTCGGTAATAGCTCATAAAACCAAGCACTTGCCTGACCTCTCTCACATTCTTAGGAACTGGCCACATATCCAGGGCTTTAACTTTCTCATCATTCACTTTTATGCCCTCTGCAGAGATCTGGTGTCCTAAAAACTTTACTTCGGGCTTTAGAAGAAAGCACTTGCTTGGCTTTAACTTCAGACCATATTGCCTTAGCCGGTTAAAGACAAGTTCTAACCTCTCACAGTGGCTTTCAAAATCTCTGGAGAAGATAATGACATCATCTAGATAGACAAGAAGAACGTCAAAGGCTAAGTCACCAAGCACCACACCCATAAGGCGCTGAAAAGTGGCCGGAGCGTTGCACAGCCCGAACGGCATCCTGGTCCACTCAAACAGCCCAAATGGAGTGGTGACGGCTGTCTTCTCCTGATCCTTCTCACTCACAGCCACCTGGAAATACCCAGCAGTCAAATCCAGTGTTGAGAACAGCTTGGCGTTCCCCAACGCATCCAAGGACTCGTCCACTCGTGGAAGCGGATATGCATCCTTATACGTTACTTCGTTCAGCTTTCGATAATCACAGCAGAAACGCACACTGCCATCTTTCTTCATAACAATAACTGCAGGTGATGCCCAGGGGCTACTGCTTTCTCTAATGACTCCCTGGGACACCAGACCCTGGACATGCCTTTTGACCTCTTGGAATATCCGCGGTGGTACTCTACGATGTCGCTGCTTTATTGGTGGCACTTCACCTGTCGGAATATTGTGCACCACAGCCGTGGTGTAGCCATAATCTTGGTCATCCTTGGAGAAAACATCTCTGTGCTTTGATAGTAACTCAGTGAGCCTTTCACATTGTTCTGGTGTGAGTCCGTCATAGTTCACTTCAACAGGAACTGGTAACGGCGTGAGTGAGTTTTTATCAGCTTGAACTTTGTCTTGCACCAACTCTTTGACATGAAGTACTCCATTATCTTCCTCAAATTCAAGCACGTCCTTTGTGATTACTTCCTTTGGCTTAAAAACAGAAGCAACTCTGGATCTGGGAATAAGTCTAACAGCTTTTCCACTCAAGTTCACTACACGCACAGGGACCTTTCCATCCTCAGTTTTAGCAAGAACGTGAGCCACTAAGAGTCCATTTGGCAAACTTGCTCCAGCGACTGGCTCAACTAGCACATGACCGTTCACCCTAGGCGACACTCCACAGCGGCCTTCCAGCACCTTCTCACAGCGGGGAGGAATAGTGACAGCCTGTCTTCCGGCAATCTTGACATACCCAATCCTTCCATCAGACCCTAGATGTCCTGTTTCTTTCTCAACTTTGGCAAGCACTCTCCGGACCTGGGCTTCATCTCGCCTATTATACTTGCCAATCTTCTTCATCCCCTCAGCTGGGATAAACAAGGACTGAACTTCACTGAGTACATTCATCCCGATGATCCCAGACACCCCTTTCATTCCCTTCACATCAGGACTTGTGTCAGTCAGAACGAATATACACTTTCCAGGAAATACCTTTCCCAGACATTCTACATCAGCCTGCAAGCATCCCAAGACAGCCTTGTACCAATGGGCACTTTATCTCCATAGGTGTCAAGGAGAACGGTAAAGATGTTGTCAACAGACTCCTCTTTCCCATCCATCATGAACTTCACTGTGGCTTTGGCCTCATCCTTTAGGTGCTGTTTCACCAGCTCTACCCGATCCTCAGTGGGCACCCTCATGACTTGAAATGCAGACTTCATCGATGCTACCCATTCTTCAACACTCAGCTCTCCTGGTTTTGACACGCAACCAGTGAAATCAGGGAGCTTCCGGTCTCGAGGGATATAAATGGCAGCCGGGGTCGTTTGTGCAGAGGTTTGGCTCTCAATTACCACCTTTGCTAAGGATAGGGCTTCGCTCTGCTCTGCCCTGGCTTGGTCAAGTGCCCCTGCCTGCTCAGCAAACCTCCTCTGCATCTCGGCCATCTCTCTTTTTAATTCCTCCAGCTCAGACATCTTCTTACTTGACAACAGCTACTTATGAGCCTGGAGACGTGCGACTACTTAAATGTGCCTAATTCGATCCTGTTCGTGACGCCACTTTGTAACAGGGTATTTAGCCCGTCGTGTGGGGAAATGGATTATGGCTGCTCTGGAAGTTCGGACAACGAAAGGATCTTGGTCCTCGCTCCCCAAACGTTTTAGCCTCGTTACACGCTAATGTGTGTATGTGATTTCTTACTTTATTGTATGAGAAATCTAAAGATTGACAAGGGTAGGCTTCAGGTACGATAATGTCACACGGTGGCTTCCTGAAGAGAAATTGCATATGCTAGATCACAGTGTGTTATACTCCACCCTCCCCAGATCTAATAAAGTAAGTGAGACTTCCCCACTCCCTAGCAGCTCTCAATGAAAAGATACACTGTAAATAAGTACAAAAAAAACAATTAAACAATTTATTCTTTTAGATTTCTTTTTCTTATGATTGGTTATGTCTTGTCTAAATAAAAAATGAAATAAAAATAATTTACAGCCTTTGTGTTGTCTTTGAATTCACACCAACACTTTCAACACTGAAATTGTAAACTCTTTTCGCTTGTGGAATTACAAATCCCTTATAGATCGTCAAATCGAGATAATTTCAAATGTTTCAATTTGTATACCCACAAATTATAACCTTTTTTAAAAGATCACCTTCAAACAATCACATTTGAAAACAACAAACAAACATACCATCAAATCTCACCTCTGAATAAGCACTTTTAAACGTGTACTCACAGTTCACCGTTTATCAGTTCAGTCACTGAAAAATAAAAGAAAATACCAGTTCGTAGAATGAAGAATTAGAGTGCGTTGTCTGGACGTGGGGTGCGTTGCAATAAACTGAAGATCCCGTATTGAAGTATGCAAGTTCAAAAATACACTCAACTTTGTCTCAACTGTTTCACAGATAAACTGTCTCAAAAAAAAAAATCAACTTGCAGATGAATCAAACTGAGATGTCACTTGAATGGCAGGGTAACGACAATCTTCACTCTTGAATCAGCGAAAAAGTTATGTTTTTTTCCATCAAGTGCATACTGCATACTAGCTGCTACAGCGATCTCAATCTCACGTGCTCTGACTCGTGCGGGAAACTCAATTACACGTGAACAGTCCCACTGAGCTATTAACTCGACGAAACTTTTCGATCAAAACATGAGAAGTGCAAAAAAAATTGCAATAAGACATGTAACAGGTCTCTGGATGGCAAAAAAAAAAAAATAATCAAACAGGGTTTGCACGTACTCACAGCTTCCGTGGTCTTCACAATATGTCACTGCTCATTCTCACAGCCAACACATACCACTGGAACGAAACTGTCTTCTGCGAAATCAAACGTGGGTCACTGTTCACACTTTCACTTGGTGCTGTCATCCTTTATTCTACTTAAGCCTCGATAATCTTTAATTGAAACAACTTTATCGAACAAGCTTCACAAACGCGACACTGCACTCTCTTCTGTGTCAGTCACACACTCATAACACGCGCTCTTCTTCGTCTCCCTCCGCTGCATTCACAGCACGCACAAAAAGTAGACCACTCGCCTAAATAAAAGTCCCCTAAACAAAAATATATATATATAATCTCCTTTCAAAATAATATACCCGTTACATAAGGATTAATGAGCTGCTGGATTCATGAATATTAATTAGGTTTTGTGTGTTCGCTCGAACTGATTTGCTGAAACCATATAGACCCTTTGCACGTGACGTCACGCTCTACTCGCGCGAATTCTGAACGCCATGACGGACGGCGGAAGAGCTATTCTGTAGACGGACGGCAAGCCAAATGAGTTCGTGTTTGAGTTAGTTCTAGTTGTAAAATGGTTATTTCGTGTTGTGCCGTGGGCTGTGCTAATAGACAGGGTAAAGCCAATATATCTTTTTATCGAATACCATTTGATGGGGAGAGAAGGCAGCGATGGGTTGCTGCTATCAGCCGAAAGGACTGGCAGCCCTCCAAGTACTCCAGGATTTGCAGCGAGCATTTTTTACAAGGTAAGGTTCATGTATTTCCCAGTTACGTTTACTTAATTTGTGTAATACCATATCGCCATCCTTGTCCAGATGGAGACCCAGTCAAATTGTCATTTGTAACATGAGTAACCTAAGTTAGCTATGTAATGAGCAAGTGCCAGCTAGTGTGATAGGGCTGTGCAGTCTAACGTTAACGTTACTGCTACCCATTCACAAAGGTAGCTAACGTTAGCTTAATGTCATTATTAATGTAATTTAGGTTGGCTTTTATAAACGTGTTGAAAGATGTTTTTGTAAAATAAACCAGCCCTCAAACTTTTGACTATGCTGTTGTACTTTATAAAAGGATATTAAATGTATGTAGAATTACACACTGGCAAATCTTACTAATAATTCAATTACATTTTATTTATAGTATCACATCATAAGAAATTAAAAGAAAAACATTACAAATGGAGTAGGTCTAGACCACACTATAATTTACAAAGACCCAACAATTCTAGTAATTCACTTCATGAGTCTGTGGACTGTGTTTTGTCTGACAGCAGTCTATCTGGGCATGTATATGTCTTGGCCAATAACTCAGATAAAATGGCTGACCTATAGAAGGCCTCAACATTCTGCACTGCTTCTGTAAAAAAGTCAGCATCAGGCAAAATTCTCTGTATAAAAAAATCGGATGTAGACCACACCATGAAGTCACAAAACTTCCGCTTCGTCACAAACAACTGGGCTTGCACCTGGTAGTGGTATTGATGATCTCTGTTAAGTGCATGTGTACCATCTGTGTTCTCAATGCAGAAATGTTTCTTTTCAGTGGCACTGAGGACTCCGGTGTCTTTGGCACAGTGTGGGCATTTGATTTCCAAAATACCATCGCCACAGCAGGAGCAGGACAGCAAGGCATCTGGAGATGCTCCAAGGTAGGGACGGGAGGTATCAATATGGAGACCGGCATCACGAACACTTAGGTCCTGATGATGTTGTGCAGCGTAAGCCTCATATGTCTCTCTGGCTTTTTGTTCATGTTCACATCCCCATCTGAAAATGAGAAAAATAATGTTATTAAAGGAATAGTTCACTTTAAAATGATAATTTTCATATACTCACCCTCATATTGTTTCAATCCTGTATGAATTTCTTTCTTCTGCTGAACAGAAAGGAAGATATTTAGAAGAATGTCAGTAACCAGACAGTTTCTGGGTCCCATTGACTTCCATAGTAGAAAAAAATATACTATGGAAGTCAATGGGATCCAAAAACTGTCTGGTTACTGATAATCTTCTAAATATCTTCCTTTCTGTTCAGCAGAAGAAAGAAATTCATGCAGGTTTGAAACAACATGAGAGTGAGTATATGATGACAGAATTTTCATTTTAAAGTGAACTATTCCTTTAAGTCATCGTAGCTCTTTGAGTGTCCTTTTCATTGGATTTGTTCTCTCATTTCCCTAAGAACTATAAGTACTATAGATGTCAGTACCCAAAATTGGCCTAATCTTAATAGCACATAATATTCTCTTGTATCATATTCTATCACAGATATCACAGAGTAGTTTAAAAAGGTGTAAATTAAATATAACAGGAACCATTTAAAAGGAACATTAGGAATAAATAGGCAAAGGACCTACACCATACACCTGGGATTAAAAATAGATAAGGGCACTCAAAGAGATTGAGGGATGTAATCTGTCATCATGTTTGTAATTTAATGTTGATAATTTGTAATACTGACTATAATAAATATTCCAATGATAAATGCATTTCTTTGTCTTGTTTTTGTTTCTTTGATGTTTTTGTGAGCAGGGGCCCTCTACATTAGAACACAACATGTATTGCATACATTTCCATAGTTGAAACATAAGTTCAAAGAACATCTAATTTCTTTACTCACTTACACTATGGTGAAATTAAAAACAGTAACTGTATGTTTATGTCATTATGTCACACATGCCTGGTTGCAACTGTTGAAAATCTGCATAGGTCAGGGTAACAGATCTGCCTAATTAGGGATTTGGAAGGATTTGTAGGGTCTGTCCTTGCAGCTGACTTGAACCTAGATGCTGTCACCCTACCAGCCCTCATGTCAAACCATAGCCTTGACTTTCCCTGTTGTCGTGTCTCTTCCTCAACTTTTACTGCCTACAACATTGTAAATTATAGAAGATGAAATTAATGACATGACACCTTAAAGCACATTTTAGTCATATGAGATTAAGAGGGATGACTATACCTGCTCTGGTGTGACTTCCATATCATTGAATACCGCATCACATTTTTTCTCAAGGTCCGAGGCAGACAGCTTCCGGTTCTGAGCACTGTATAACTCAGTCAGGGGCTGTGGTAGACCCAGAGACACCACTTTTGGTTGAAACTGTTTACAGTAGTGTGGCAATATGCGTAGGATACCACTCTTCTCTGAAGGGTTTGGAGTTGCATTATCCAGAGCCTTGTAGAATTGTTCTATAGCTGCTGCAGACACACTCACTTTTTTCACAGATGGACAACCTGAATGGCTTTGGTTGTTTACACCACAACGCTTTTTGGCAGGATGTGAGAAATCAATTCCTGATCCCTCTTCGTACAAAGCCTTGCCCGCTTTCAAAGGAGGAAGTCCCCACTGTCTGGGCCCATCAGTGCAGCTTTTGTCTTCCAGATGTTTAACAGCAGAGTCTATTGCGTATAGCAGAGCTGTCACGTGGGAGCACACCTCTCCCAGGCCCGCTTTACATGTACAGTGGCCGCACAAGACTGTCCCATCCTTCTTCAAAGATACCCATGGTTGTAGTTGGGTTTCAGACAGTGACTGACTGTGATGCACCTACAATTACAGAAAGTGGCATAAATACATTATTCTTACATGAATGTTATTGTGATGTTATTATTTACTGCTGCAGTGACATAAATGCCCCTTGTGAATACATCTTAATCACTGTGATAGTCAAATCTCAACATAGGCTACAGCGAATATAATCACAGATGAGATGATGGCTAGATGTAAAAATTATGTGTGGCTACTGATCACAGACACTCCGTGGTTTACTGGCTATGATGCACCTACAAATACAGAAAGTGGCATAGATACATTATTTTTACATGAATGTTATTGTGATGTTATTGTTTAATGCTGCAGTAACACAATAAATGCACATTGTGAATACTTTGCTGTGATTAACTGGTAGAATCTTAACATAGGCTACTGCGAATATAATCACAGATAAAAAGATGTCTAGATGTTACAATTATATGTGGTTACTACGGATCAAAGACACACCGTGATTTACTGTCTGCATGGATTAACGTGTGATCGATAATTAATGACTGCACTTCCCAGAGCTGGGATGCGTCCAGGCATCCATTAAAAAGCCACGGCCGACCATGTACTCTAAAATCATAGGCTACGTGTTATATAAATATTTATCAAGAAATAACAGACTGCATTCTACATTAGAATTCAACTAAGCCATGTAATAATACAAAATAAACCATAGATCGATGTCTTACCTTTGCCATTATGAGGTACCTCCCCCCGCCGTTAGCGTAGCATCGCGTAGCTGTAACCCAGCCAGCTACGAAGAACTGGTAAGCATCCAGACTTTTAAAAGCTTTGAGATCAGCACCAGTGTATGGGGATACCCCGTTTACCACATAGTGGTACAAATCGTGTGGGCCGAAGTCAGGCAGACTCGGCGATTTAACGAGGTCCGTGAAAACCGAGGGATGAAGAAGGTAAGGGTCTGTATCCAAACCTGCTATCTCCAACTTCTCCAAATATCGCTCTTTGTGAGCACCTACCAGATGCCCTACCTCGACCGATAACGGCACTACAACTTCTTCAATAGAAGAAGCCATGAAGTTTAGTGGTAATGTTAACGTTATCTATTTTAATCTGTTTAAAACTATTCAAATTTCCCGCTCGTCTACTACTGCTCAGCCTGCGCGTCCAGTGATTTTGCCGTCCAGCATGGCGTCGTCACGTGGTCGTGGTCACGTGTTTGCAAAGGGTCTATAGGAACGCCGTTATTTTGACAGGAAAATACAACAAATAATATTGTTTAAATGTAGCACGTCAATCCCCTCTCGCTCTTTCTCTATGTGAGTGTGAGAGAAAGCAACGGCGATTTGTGCTCCTTAAAGGGTCATGAAACCCCAGACTACTTATTCTAAGATTTTAGCAGAGGTGTTTGTGTTGCACATCATAGAAGACAATGTTAGCATCCGCTAATTTTAACTGTTGGAGAAAATTGGTTAATTTTAGGCTTTTTTGCTCTATTTTCATCTTCCGGATTTAGAATCTACATTGTGTTGACGTCACGATTTTTGACGTGGCAATGGACTATAGTACATTGATGACGCGTCGGTGTCTATTCAATTATTCATGAGATTGCATGTTTATCCTATGAGAAGATGCATCGCTTAATTATTCACAACAGCATGTGTTGATTTGCTATGAAAGACTCATCAGACTGTGAAATGACATCGCACACATTAACAGAGAAACATTCATGGATCGCAGAAGAGTGTTTGTTTTTTCTTTGTAATAAGAGTTCGGCACAAACGCGATTCATTCACTTGGTGAGTGTAACCGTTTTTATAGCTCTGTGACACAACCTGTCAGAAGGCTTATATAAACGCCACAGAATAATATATATGTCTCATTTGTGAGTCGCTTTGAATAAAAGCGTCTGCTAAATGACTGAATGTAAGTGTAATATGTTTTCGATGCAGAGTGCAAATGGCTGTGCATTTATTTGTGCTTTTAGCTCGATGGGAGCGAAATGAAACTTTCTGAACGCAAAGCTTTGTGTGGCGTCTGTCTCCCCTCTTCCCCCTCCCCCGGTCCGCTGCACACCACGCCCACTTTTTTAGCATTTTTTAAAACCGTGGTGGGAACTAACCTGTGCTGAAATGGGGGGTTTCATGACCCTTTAACACTAGAGTTTACGGTACATTATACAGGTGCGTTGCGGATCCATTGAGGAAAAAAAAGCACAGATCGTCTGACGGAGAGTCAGAGAGTGTTCGCGAGTGAAAATATCTGTGATAAACTTAGCCTCCAACTCACACACTGGCGAGTAAAATCAGAGAATTTATTAGCCATTGGCTAATATTAGACATCATTTAGTAGCCAGAAGGAAGATTTAGTCGCATATGCGAGTGATTTACTCGCAATGTAGAGGGTTGACTTACTAGCCACAGAGCTAACTTCTGAAAAAGTAACTTAACGTTACTTGAAGACTGGAAATAAAATGCATCCCCCGGACAGCAGTTATTAGACACGCGACCGATAATACTATTTGTTAGTTTGCTTATTATGCTGTTAAAAACAATAAGATAAACCCAAACTGTCCATATAATCTAAAATGTTGCAGAATGCTGGAGGAAAATGAACTTACCGGGGTCTGACAGAGACATGACAGTATGCGGAAATTTGTGCGCGATAACAAATTCAACTCTTCACGCCATCTTGTATATCATGAGCGCGTGCTATAAAACGTACTGTAAATAACCAACAAATGCCGCGTTTCCACCGAAATTACCCGGAACATTTGTACCAGGAACTTTTTTTCCCAGGAACTTTTTTCCCCCCAGACCTGTTGCTTTCTGCGTTTCCACCGCGGTGTAAAGTACCGGGAAGATTAGACAAATAGACTGGTGACATAGGCTCTCCGCGCGTTTCTCAATACAAAGTACGCTGATTTTGGATGTGCATCCTCCTCGGTAGTTCAGACTTTGTGCATTCGTCTCGGGAGTGTGATGTCCGCGACGAGCAAGTCCGGTAAATCTGTAAACAGCAGTGTACTTGATAACTTCAGTCAGCTGACCATGGCTACTGCAATTTTCCTCTCTGTATATTTACAATAAAAAGAAATAGGATATCAAATACAACTGCCTCCTTTCGTTTTCATTTTAACATAAGAACAGCTGCAGAAATGTACTTAATTCAGGGATATGTGAATATATATATATATATATATATATATATATATATATATATATATATATATATATATATATATATATATATATATATATATATATATATATATATATATATATATACAGCCATTACAATGAAACGGAATATTATATAAATTTGCCTTTTTTATTTTCATTTTAACATATAGATAAATTTAATACAGACCAAAGAAAACTGTTAGATTTACCCCGCAGCTGAATTATATTTTATGTTTAACCACTAAAGAGAAATCAGAGCCAGTTGCACACATCAGAAGGTCTAGCCGAGGTGAGGCTGCTTCTCGGCGGATAGATGATCACTGAGCTCCCGCTGGTCGGGTGGAGCTGACCGTCTCTGAGATCGGCGAAAATAGGCGCTGTCTTTATAAATAAACCACAGATTTGAGTTTTAAACAACTACATTCTCGCCTGAAATACTTTTAAAATTACATTTCATGACACAATAACACTAATATTTTGAAAATGATCCGAATAAATGCTGCTTGAACTCAGCTGACCATGGCTACTGCAATTTTCCTCTCAGTATATTTACAATAAAATGAAATCGGATATCAAATACCACTGCCTCCTTTCGTTTTCATTTAAACATAATAACAGCTGCAGAAATGTACTTAGTTCAGGGATATGTGTATATACAGCCATTACAATGAAACAAAATATTATATAGATTCGCCTTTTTTATTTTCATTTTAACATATAGATAAATTGAATACAGACCAAAGATAACCTGTTAGATTTACCCAAAACGAATTATATTTTATGTTTAACCACTAAAGAGACATCAGAGCCAGCGGCACACATCAGAAGGTTTAGCCGAGGTGAGGCTGCTTCTCGGCGGATAGATGATCACCAGTGTTCGAATTGAGGGGGGGCTGGGGGGGTCCGGGACCCCCCATAAGCATCAAGGGACCCCCCATAAGGCCCAAAAAAATGACCTTGGGGGGTCCCCTGGTTTTTCATTAAAACTAAAATAGAAACAATATTTGACATAGCCCTATCTATCTATTTTTTACCAAAGTATTGCGCTGCCGCTCCATAGACTGTAAAAAGTGCCGCTCCCATAAAAAGCTACTTCAAATTAGATGTGCATCTGAAAATACGCTCAAGTGCGCCACACGCTGTTTTCTGAAGGAATTTACAGACTGCGGGCGCGACGTCGCTGTGTGATTGGCTGACAGAGTGATCCTTCGTCATTATTTTACCTCACGATAACGGTAAGATAATATTTCTTTGTTTTATGATTGTTTGGTACACCTAATTTATTGCTACTGAATAAGTGTTTATCTTAGAATCAGAGAATCACTTATAATCTTGGTCTGTCAATAGTTGTTTTTTTTTATCTTATGATGCTAGCTCACTATCGGCTTGTTAGTTGTAATTAGCCATCTAACGTAATTCTGAGAAAAATAGAATCTTGTTTGGAGCTAGCATTGCACCCATTCTGAATTAAACAAATCATTTTAAATCTAGTAACCTTAACTGCTCAAAAACAGTGTTAATTTAATTAAGGACATTATTACTGATGAAAATGTTCATCAGGTGAAGGCTTTTTTTGTGTCAACGATGATAAAGCAGGGTTGCTAACTCTCACGAATTGTGCGTGAGACACACATGCATTGATTATTACGCCGAAGACAAACATGCAGATCAACCGTTTTTGTTATGAATTGTATCCTATTTTCCATTATTATGTATAGCCTAATACAATTAGTGTATTATTTAAGGTTAAGTGGAGAAAAGGATTATAAATTCAATGCAAAGAGGCAAATTAAAGTCATTTTGTGGCCAGAAAAATAATAATTTCCATTTGCAATGCCATTGTTTACCCACTCTAATAAATATACATACACTCTAGTTGCTCAAAAGAGTATTGCAGGTCATAACTGCTTACTTATTTTTAGGTTTTGCATTTAAATAAATATTTAGACATGATCAAACACTAGATTATACATTTTAAAAAGATACTCGTATAAGCACACACAAGTGAATATTAATTAATGCAAGAAAATACTGAGTTTAACCCAAGAAAAGTAAGTACAGTAGGCCTATTCATGTGAATTGATAGTGAATCAAGAGATCAAAATTGATTAATGGTCATCAGCATCGTAATCGTATCAAATTATTTCTATTTTTTCCCTCTTGTAGAAACACTATTGTGACAAAACATATATTTAAACATATACTCTCATTCACCACTATAGAAGTTTACCCAACTATGACAACTTCTGCTTGAAAATATGAAAGGGTTATGTAACTACATTCAAGATAAATTAGTTTTTTTAATGAAATAAAATGCCTACATGTGCACTGTTCAAAGTATATCACCATTAATAACCTTAATAAGTAGCATGAATAACATGGAGTGCTTTCTTAAATATATTCACAGTAACGACAACAAATATAATATTACAACTTACATCTTACATTATTTTCTCAGATATGGACAAGGGAAAGAAGAGGGTTGGGGACCCCCCAAGAGCTTTGACTCAATTCGAACACTGATGATCACTGAGCTCCCGCAGATCGCGTGGAGCTCACCGTCTCTGATATCGGCGAAACACATTTTTAAATAGGCGCTGTCTTTATAAATAAACCACAGATTTGAGTTTTAAACAACTACATTCTCGCCTGAAATACTTTTAAAATTACATTTCATGACACAATAACAGTAATATTTTGAAAATGTTGATCCGAATAAATGGTGGTTGAACTCAACCAATGCTGCGTGAACTCAACCAATCAGGATGTTTAGCGCCCAAGTCCCGCCCCCGAAAGTTCCGCCGTTTCGAGCCCGCTTTACACCACCTTTCTCCACGGAGCTGCTTCGGATGATATTACATTTTATTGCGTGTTATACACACTAGGTATTTTTTTTTGTCCACCAGTGTTCTGAAATATTCGGTTTCTGAGATTTTCAGTGACACTGGGCGGAGCCTACATGAATATTCATGAGTTTCCTGTTTTGCGTTAAAGCGACTCTGAAACTATTAGTGCGTTGAAACTGAAACATAAATGATTTTCAAATAGGGTATGTTTTAGCGTAGAATGACATTATGCTTAGTTTATTGTTGTTTTTATTACTATTGTTAATATGCAAAATATTTTATAGATTATGTCATGGTTAGTGATTCTCCTAACGATTTACCTGAGGGTAGGCTATGCTCCAAATGAGCCTACAATAAAGCAGTTTTATAATATTCTTATTTGACATAAATAAGAGTCCTTAATGTGTCGTTTAATAATTTTAGGCAAAAGGTATCTGTTGTGCCATAATAAAATGTATGATGATTATTCTGTCATTCTTAATCGTTTACTCAATCATTCAAAAATGTTTTTAATAACAAAGCAAAAGCTGAATGTTTTTTTTAATGCACACATGAACTGGAATATAAACATTCTTAATCTCTGTATTTATTTATTTGCCCCAAAAGTAATACATTTAGTACATAAAATGCACAACATAGTTAAAAAATGTATTTTTAAACTTTATTTTTGTATTTAATAATATACTGCATTGTGGTGCACTTGAAAATCATTTTGACTCAAAAAGTTATTGGTCAAGTTTTGAAATCCACAACCTTCAGTACTTTAACAATGTTTTGCTTACTTTCTACAAACTTCTAACAATTAAAATGTTTTGTAGTTTAATTACAAATGGCTAAATCAAAGCATGCAGTAATTTGTATATTCTCATTTCAAAGATAGATTGATTGCTTTTGCTGAATAAAGACTTCAACTGATTCAATGTTAAAAGTTTTATTAACAGATGTGGTGAAGGCATTACATAAATGACATTTACTACACACCTGTATGAATGTAAAATACATGGTCATGTTTTGGGGGAAAAAACAGGTGAAAGCTACACAAGGGTTTACTTGTATATGTGTTCAAGGATAGACCTACTGATCAACACAAGCAAGCACATGTTATAGTAGTTCTGTTGTAAGTAAATTATTAAATACATTATTAAAGTAAATTCCTAGATGAACAAAAAAATGGCAAACAGAGATTTATACACCATGAACTCAATGAAATCAGTCTAAATATTGGGAGAAGAAACATGCTTCCAAATCAATGGGACCAGATTGTTTATACCCACTGCAAAATAAGCCATTCAAGAATGACCCACATGTTTGTAATATTAATAGAATATCCACCAACATGAGTTTTTTTTTTTTACAAAAGCTTTTATTCATGAAACATGTTTTATTAGGTTGTGCTTGGTTTGATTACCTTTGAATATCTTGATTTTTAAAAGTGTGGATTTCAGGAACAAAATGTAGTAAAACATCTTGGTTACGTATGTAACCAAGGGCGTAACTTTGGGGCTACCATTGGGGGGGTTAAACTCGCGGCATATTTATTTATTTATTAATTTATTGTATTATTTTCTTGTGTAAAAGGTAACATGCTAATTTGCATAATTTAATTATGCAATCCCCCCCAAAACGGGTGACTGTATTGGAGCAAACAGCAGTTACAATTCAGTGACATTGGTTCTACACAGACCCTGGCACCCTCTGGCTTTACCTCATAGGACACTGGCAAACGAACATCTAGCCAGCCAACTCCAGTCAACAAAACAAATCATCAGCTAACTCAGTGTTTCTCAAACTTTTCTGCCATTCCCCACTTCAGAGGTAGGAAAGGGTTTCGAGCCCCACCTGTCCCCAATCACCCCAACAAAATGTTAATAAACTAGGCTTTAAGTTTAACTGTTAAAATGTATTTTATTAACATCACATTTTAAAAACTTAACATCAAATAACAGCATTAAAAATTTTCAAATAAAGAAAATGAAAGTGCAATTATATTATCACTTTGCATGAAATAAGACTCAAAATTAGATTAAAAAATAATAATAATTGTGTTTGCATTTAGCCTCTGATAACATCAATACAAGTGTGGACTAACATTAACCTAGTTGTGCTTTGATTCATTTTGACACTTTGCAAAATCCATGCAAAAAGAACAACAAAAAAACAAAAAAACAAACAAAAATAAAAATAATCTCAAATTGAACCAGAGGTGGTAAATTCCTAATAATGTACGTATTTTTTTAGGTATTTTAATAAGATAGATACCTAAAATACGTTGCGCATACAGCTCCACCAATGCGATCGTTATAAAGGTGTTTGAACAACAAAACACATCCACTTGCACATATTTGACAATCGGAATATCAGATATATCCTGCTATAGCTAACACATTTGTGAAATTTTGAATAAAAAAGGAAATAAAAGCAGATCATCAGTCATTCAGCACTATTGTGGCTACGGTGTGACAAGCAATGAATGGCGCGTCTCCATGGGAACCATAAAGCGATACTACGATCAATAACGGTAGCCTTGAAATACTTTTAAACTTACGTGTGAAGAGGTTAAGTAACGTCAAGGCTTACATTTAAATGTGTCTTTGTTTTGAGTGTATGGTCAATAAATAAAGGAATTAAAAAGATGGGCACAAAACCTGTTTGTCATGTTTCTATTCCCCACACTTTGAGAAACGCTGAGCTAACTTAACAGCTTACTTAAGGGTACCTCCGTTTGGTCAGGATTTTTCGTTTTTCTTTTTTTTTTTCTTTTTTCTTTTTTTTTGGCTGGTGTCGACAAACAATGAAAAATCGTTGTCTGGCTGCCTTTCAGTGTCCTTTTCATCTTTCCGTCAGCTTTCTCCAACCATTCATCCCATCGACTGTGCAAAATAGTGAACAAACTTGGTACTGAAAGCGGGTTGGGTAATACCAGAGACTTTGGTAATACCAAATCGGTGCGGTGGGCGGGGGGTACATTACAGATTATTTAAAATATGATACTATCTTTCTTGCTTGCAAATGAAATTAATAAAGAAAATGAACAAAAGTATTCATTCTGAATATTTCATATCTATTTTAATCTGAATGATGTGATGATATTGGGGGGGTTATATTACCTGGATCTGATTTTTGGGGGGGTCATGACCCCCGTAACCCCCGTGCAAATTACGCGCATGTATGTAACCATGGTTCCCTGAATAGGGAACAAGATGCTGCGGTGACCTGCTATGGGAACACCCCTCGGTGTGACGAATGTCTGAAGCCCTATACCATCCCGCCAATCCTATTGGCCAAATAGCGCTCGGCACCGCCCTACCTGGGTGCCGCACGCCATTTCGCTCAGATTTCATGACTGAAGAAGAAGAATGCTATCAAGGTACGGCACGGCCAGGACCACAGCATCTCGTTCCCTATTCAAGGAACCATGGTTACATACGTAACCGAGATGTTCCCTTTCATAGGTCACTTCGATGCTGCGGTGACGTCACCTGCTATGGGAACGCTATACCATAACGCCTGACGTACCTGATAGCTGGGATCCAAGGAAGCATCTGCTCAAGCGGAGAGAACCCGGGAGCCAGGAGCCATCCTCACATCCAGACTGTAAGACTTGATAAAAGTGCTCGGTGAGGACCAACCTGCTGCAGCATAGGTATCATCCAAGGAAGATCCACTGAGAAAAGCTCGAGAAGAAGCCACTGCTCTCTTGGAATGAGCTTTAACTCCTAAGGGCAAAGCGAGCCCGCGCGCCTCATAGGCTAAAAATATTGCCTCCACCAGCCAATGTGACATGCGCTGTTTTGTAACCGCATGGCCTTTATTCTTATGTCCAAAACAGACAATTAGCTGGTCAGACTCACGCCATGGGGCAGTACGATCCATATAAGTCTTTAAAGCTCTCACAGGGCAAAGACTTAGATCTCCAGACCCCGCCTCAGCAGGGGATAAAGCCTCCAGGACCACCTGCTGAAAGCGAAAGGGATTAGATGCAACCTTAGGGACATAATTAGGCCTCGGTCGCAACAACACCTTCACAGAGCCCGGTGCAAATTCCATGCATGAAGGTGAAACAGAGAGAGCCTGTAAATCCCCAACTCTCTTGAGGGAGGATAAAGCCATAAGAAGAATCGTCTTCAGAGTAAGGATTTTATCCGGTACAGTTTCCAAGGGCTCAAACGGATGCCCTGATAAACCGTGCAACACAATGGATAAATCCCATGAAGGAACTCGCACGGGGCGGAAAGGCCTCAGCCGTCGCGCACCCTGTATGAAACGAGAAACCAGTGGATGACGGCCCACCGAGGCACCATCTATATACTCGTGGTAAGCTGAAATGGCTGCCACGTAAACCTTAGAGTGGCTGGTGTCACTCCATCCGAAAAACGGTCCTGAAGGAACTCCAGTACTGAAGCCACTGGGCAGTAAACTGGATCCATATTACGAATTTCACACCAGGTCGTAAACAGTCTCCACTTGAAGGCATATAAGCATCTTGTAGAAGCTGCTCTAGAATTCAGTATAGTCTCGGTCTCAGTATAGAGCTGCGTCCATGCATTTTGAGAAAGTACGGAGAGCCAGAGCTAAGCCAAAGGGAAGAACGCGGTATTGATACGCTTTGCCCTCTAAAGCGAATCTGAGGAACTTCCTGTGTCTCTTGATGATCTGAATATGAAAGTATGCATCCTTCAGATCGATCGTGACAAATCAGTCGTTTGGTTGAATCTGAGACAAAATAGACTTTACAGTCAACATCTTGAATTTGCTCGGCCTGAGTGCAAGATTCAGACGGCTTAAATCCAGAATGGGTCGCAATCCGCCGCTTTTTGGTACCACAAAATAACGGCTGTAAAACCCTGACTCCATCTGAGAGGGGTGTACTTCTTCTATAGCCCCTTTGCTAGCAGAGCTGACATCTCCTGACGCAGCACCGCTATTTCCATCCGTTTCACCACCGTGGAAAGAATTCCGTGGAAAGGAGGTGGGCCTCTTCAAAACTGAATGGTGTATCCGTGACAAATTGCGCGTAACACCCATTGAGAAATGTCGGGCAAGCGTTCCCCCCGCGGTTTCGAAACAATACTAGCGGTCTCAAATTTTCCGGTTCCTGCAACGCTGTCATACACGTTAAAATGTCCGGGCACGAAAAGCTCGTGGTGTTCGTGCACAGGGGAAGTGTATGCATAAGAGCCGTTGCGTCTCGTTGTGTATAATCCTGAAACGTGTCCACGGCAGGAATTAGGCCAACAGATTGAACATCGGGCTCTGCCGCTAGCGAAAAAGCGGCGGCTGTGCGAGCCGTCATAAACGGGTCTTTGCAGGACCCTTGAATCGCCTCTCGAATTCTGAAAGCTGGTTTGCTGCGAGACAGTCAATGTTAGAGCGTGGGGACTGCAGTGAGAGGGTTGGATGTGCATTAGCAGTCCAACAGCACTCTCTAGTGGAGGGCACAGTCCCTGGCAAACAGGAAGGGAAGCGCGTGCGTCAAACTCACTGCGTTTCGTTGTGTATAATCCTGAAGCGTATCCATGGCAGGATTTAATCCAACAAGATAAATATCGGGCCACGCTACGTTTCGTTGTGTATAATCCTGAAGCGTATCCACGACAGGATTTAATCCAACAAGATAAACATCGGGGCACGTCACTAGCGAGAACGCGGCGGCTGTGTGAGCCGTATAAACTGGCCGTCTTTGTCAGCCTCTTGTGCCCTTCCTCAAACTCTGAAGGATGGATAGTGCAGAGTGTCTGAGGGGGCGCTCAAATGATAGCTCAATCCAATGATGCTCGAGGTGCCTTTGCTGCGAGACAGTCAATGTTAGAGCGTGGGGACTGCAGTGAGAGGGTTGGATGTGCATTAGCAGTCCAACAGCACTCTCTAGTGGAGGGCACAGTCCCTGGCAAACAGGAAGGGAAGCGCGTGCGTCAAACTCACTGCGTTTCGTTGTGTATAATCCTGAAGCGTATCCATGGCAGGATTTAATCCAACAAGATAAATATCGGGCCACGCCGCTAGCGAGAATGCGGCAGCTATGTGATCCGTCATAAACTGGCTGTCTTTGCCAGCCTCTTGTGCCGTCCCTCAAACTCTGAAGGCTGGATTGTGCAGAGTGTCTGAGGGGGCGTTCAAATGATAGCTCAGTTCAATGACGCTCGAGGTGCCTTTGCTGCGAGACAGTCAATGCTAGAGCGTGGGGGTTGAGGACGAGAGGCTTTCTCGTTAAGAACCGCCTTTTTTTTTCTTTTTTTTTTTAGAGAGAAGTAAATTTGCCGAAATTAGACACGACTCGATACGCCTTCGATGAGACTTTAGGCCGCGGCCGAGTTCGGCGCGATCCGTACGGCTAGAGAGTAGTCAAAAAGCGGCATTGCTGTAAACAGCAGTCCTCCATCAGCAATGGTGGCGAAACCCGCGGCGTTCGTGACGTGCGCTGATTAAGGCTGCTTCCAGGACCTCGAAACCTCTTGGTGGAGGTCTGTGAGAAGGGTAGCGGCTCACAGGGGGGGGGGGAGTAGTTTATCCACCATGCGGGTAGCCACATAAATAGCTCACTGAGGAAGGGGAGGTGCGTTTCTCCTGTCCGCTCGGAGGGAGAGAACCGCTGGTTGGATAAACAGTTTGAAAAGCAAATCTGCTGATTAACACGCTCGAGTGAGGGAGAGCGAGCAAGTAGAAAAACTCCAGTGCATCGTTGTATTCATAGTCAAGCCGCACATATCGCCCCTAACCAACACCTTGTGCGGGGCCTCAGTGACCGCAGAAGCGAAACGGTGGGGGTTAGACGCGAGGCGACTTATAGAAATACACTCCAGAGCGCGGATTCTTTTTTTTTTTTTTTTTTACATTAGCCGTAGGCTATCACGGAGAGAACATGTAGAGAGGCTTCTAATGAACCTCTCATGAGTGTCTCCTCGTGATAAACCCATATACGGCTCTTACCTTTCGTTGACTCATCGCGTCCGCGAAGAGGAGTTAACACTGCTCGTAGAAACCGCTGGAGAACGCGAGATGAATCCTAGAGCACAGATGATTCGCTTCCCTGAAGGAATGAAATCTGAGCGAAATGGCGCACGGCACCCAGGTATACGATGCATACGCATGCATAGGGCGGTGCCAAGCGCTATTTGGCCAATAGGATTGGCGGGATGGTATAGGGCTTCAGACATTCGTCACACCGAGGGGTGTTCCCATAGCAGGTGACGTCACCGCAGCATCGAAGTGACCTATGAAAGGGAACTGGTTAATAATTCAACATTTGTATCAAATAGCAGGCTATACTTTTTTTATTTTGCATTTGATTTGTTTAACTATTACACTGATAAAGCACACTCTGTTGGTCATCATCCACCATCCCCTGCATCAGATAAAAAAAAAAAGTTAATTCTGAGAACGTTTACCCATGTATGTGTGCAATAGTGGCCTCATATATAGCTTGAGAAAATGTAAGTCTTCCCCATTAGAAGAGCTTCTGCAAACTAGGAAAAAAATAACAGGCTAAGGTGCAAGTATCAAACTTTAAAAGTAGTAAATGCGCCGCCCCTTATATTAATATAATTACTTAAATAGGCTTTAGCCTACAGGATAAAAAGCGTTATGACCGCTCACATAAGGCTTGCCACAAAGAACCGGTTAAAGTAACGATTATGCATGTGTCTAAATTAGCAAGGAGACATTTAAAGGGTAACTAAACCCCTGGTCAAGGCCTGACTCCACCCACTGGCAATATTTGAAAAATGCTGATAAGTGGGCAGATCACAGCGGAGATAAAGGGGACGAACCTAGGGCGGGGTTGAGCGAGTACGGCGTGAACCTGAGACCCGCAGTGACGGATTGATTGACAGCTGCTGTCAGAGACGCTAAAATGGAGAGTGACTGTAATGACGCAAGTAGCTTTGCAACAGAGCGATCATTTGAAGTAGAGGACTTTTCTCCCCCACCTTCACCTTAAGTGGAGGATGCTGAGGTGTCTGTTCATATCAATTCGAGCCGCTGGCTCAAACTGCGGTCTTAACTCCCGCACCGCGTTGCTTTTCAGCGCGAGCTGTGTGGAGAAGCCCATTTCCACCTCCATTGCGTTGGAGAAGCAATCCCGCGTAAAATGCAGTTTGCACACTCCAGCTCTAGGCGGGAACTCGCGGTCTTCCAGGCCAAGTGCATGCAACCAGCAACACTACACCTACGCACCATCCTGACTACTGTACTAAATACAGATAAATCTACACAACTTGAAGCTATCCTAACTGATGCAATACTATGCTACTAACTGTGCTTCTAACAATACTAACATTACACTAAAAACTATGCTAATTTACTACATAGGCTACACAAAATGATCTAAATAACTATGTAATTGCTATGCTAAATAGATGCTATAATAGTCTATCCTGGTCGCTTTCAATAATCGCAATTCCAACTCCCGACTCACTACAGTGATTTTGACTGAAAAAGATGGTTTTATACTGCCAAGGGCGTGGTAGCTCGTACCAAGGGGCATGGTGAGCTGGAAACTGCTTAGATCACCTGCCACCGCTTATGTCACTTGCCACCGCAACATCCAATAGGAAAAATCAACTGCAGTAGCCACCGTTCAACCTGAAGAGGGCAGCACTCAGATGTTTTTACACCATATATTGTATAATTAAAACACTTTATACTCAAATGTCAAAAAAGTTACTCAAATCAATGAACAGCACTAATAAAGCCCCATTCTTATAGATCATTAACTAAAAAAAATTGGTTTAGGGTTTAGTTACTCTTTAATTGTTGAGTAATAAACCAAGTGTGTACGTCTGCAGACTGCAAGACAGGGGCGTAACTTGAAGTAGGAGGCGTAACTTGAAGTTGTCCAAATCACACAGAACCACGCGAGATCTCAAAACGATAAGTTGTTGGCAATATGGCAGCTTTAATTAGGGCACAGAGTTTTAAGGGAGGCAGGGGTTTTAGGCAGGATTTGATGCATGATGTGTGTGTAGATATTAATGTTAGGGGACAATATGAGAGATGTGTACGTTTTAGTAGGAAAACGTATTATCTGATCCACACTCCGGAACAGAAGAGGGCGGTAATGCACCAATAAACTGGATGCCAACTGCCGTTAAACTGGAAAGAAGACGAATATGACAGCTTGCTGTGAGAGACAACGGTGAGAATATATTTTTTTTCCCCGAAATAATTATTTAAATTGAAGTGTATAAGTCATTTTCATACAGTGGTATTGTTTTTGGAGTTAAAAATTTATTTAAACTAAGGCGTAAAGTAAGCAACATGATATAAGCAAAAGGTCTAAAGACGCTATACCCAGGTTTCACAGGCTTAATCTAAACCCTGTCTGTGACCTACATAATGTAGCATATTTGTGATTTTGCTGTAAACATGTTTTATAATGCACAACTAACAGGGGAGCTCCACTAAGTACACGACTCAAAAGTTGATTTACATAAACCATATATACTTCTTGAAGACTATTACTAAAATGTCTATTTATCATCTGACTGGATAATGTTTGATAAGTATTGCAGATGAGCTCATCTAACAGACATGAAACAGGTGTCTGAGTGATGTGTGTGTGATATTGTGTACAGTCGTGGCCAAAAGTTTTGAGAATTACAAAAATATTAGTTTTCAAAAAGTTTGCTGCTAAACTGCTTTTAGATCTTTGTTTCAGTTGTTTCTGTGATGTACTGAAATATAATTACAAGCACTTACGTTTCAAAGGCTTTTATCGACAATTACATGAAATTGATGCATGGCCAAAAGTTTTGAGAATTACATAAATATTAGTTTTCAATAAGTTTGCTGCTAAACTGCTTTTAGATCTTTGTTTCAGTCGTTTCTGTGATGTACTGAAATATAATTACAAGCACTTCATACGTTTCAAAGGCTTTTATCGACAATTACATGACATTTATGCAAAGAGTCAGTATTTGCAGTGTTGGCCCTTCTTTTTCAGGACCTCTGCAATTCGACTGGGCATGCTCTCAATCAACTTCTGGGCCAAATCCTGACTGATAGCAACCCATTCTTTCATAATCACTTCTTGGAGTTTGTCAGAATTAGTGGGGTTTTGTTTGTCCACCCGCCTCTTGAGGATTGACCACAAGTTCTCAATGGGATTAAGATCTGGGGAGTTTCCAGGCCATGGACCCAAAATTTCAACATTCTGGTCCCCGAGCCACTTAGTTATTACTTTTGCCTTATGGCACGGTGCTCCATCGTGCTGGAAAATGCATTGTTCTTCACCAAACTGTTGTTGGATTGTTGGAAGAAGTTGCTATTGGAGGGTGTTTTGGTACCATTCTTTATTCATGGCTGTGTTTTTGGGCAGAATTGTGAGTGAGCCCACTCCCTTGTATGAGAAGCAATCTCACACATGAATGGTGTCAGGATGCTTTACTGTTGGCATGACACAGGAGTGATGGTAGCGCAAACCTTTTCTTCTCCGGACAAGCCTTTTTCCAGATGCCCCAAACAATCGGAAAGGGGCTTCATCGGAGAATATGACTTTGCCCCAGTCCTCAGCAGTCTATTCACTATGCTTTCTGCAGAAGATCAATCTGTCCCTGATGTTGTTTTTGGAGAGAAGTGGCTTCTTTGCTGCCCTTCTTGACACCAGGCCATCTTCCAAAAGTCTTCGCCTCACTGTGCGTGCAGATGCGCTCACACCTGCCTGCTGCCATTCCTGAGCAAGCTCTGCACTGGTGGCACTCCGATCCCGCACCTGAATCCTCTTTAGGAGACGATCCTGGCGCTTGCTGGACTTTCTTGGACGCCTTGAAGTCTTCTTTACAAGAATTGAACCTCTTTCCTTGAAGTTCTTGATGATCCTATAAATTGTTGATTTAGGTGCAATCTTAGTAGCCACAATTTCCTTGCCTGTGAGGCCATTTTTATGGAACGCAATGATGGCTGCACGCATTTCTTTGCAGGTCACCATGGTTAACAATGGAAGAACAATGATTTCAAGCATCACCCTCCTTTTAACATGTCAAGTCAGCCTGACATAATGATCTCCAGCCTTGTGCTCATCAACATTCTCACCTGAGTTAAAAAAACGATTACTGAAATGATCTCAGCAGGTCATTTAATGACAGCAATGAAATGCAGTGGAAAGGTTTTTTTTTTGCGATTAAGTTCATTTTCATGGCAAAGAAGGACTATGCAATTCATCTGATCACTCTTCATAACATTCTGGAGAATATGCAAATTGCTATTATAAAAACTTAAGCAGCAACTTTTCCAATTTCTAATATTTATTTAGTTCTCAAAACTTTTGGCCACGACTGTATAATTCACTTTTGTCAACACTGCTATAGAAGAATGTAAGTCATGTAAACAAACAAATGTATGTAAAGTAACTAAACATAAGTTATCTATTTTATTTGTCCATTTGCAATATTGATAATTTAAGGAACATTTGTGCTGGATAAAAAGTGTTACATCAGTTACTAACTCAACATGTAAATGTAATATTGAGCAGATAAATCAGAGGATACTGACTCTTGTCAAGATGTTACAGGGACAGATGAGACACACGTGTGTTTATCTGCTGCAGAGACACTGATGAAGGAATGCTAACATCAAAGGATTTGTGTAAGTACACTACTAAAATAAATGAAACATTTTAAATCTTAAGTTGTATTTTTTTTATTAATGTAATTTTAAACAACTATTACACCTCTTTTCTTATTCTTGATTTCTGTGCATTTGCTGCAGATCTTTTGTGGTGGAGCAGGACCTGCAAGGATAGGTGAAAAAAAGGGAAAACCTGAAACAAAAGAATAATGTAATGACTTTTTGTATTGTGTATTCATATTTTTGTAGGACATGAAAATGTCTGTAGACTGGTGTGTGCACTGAGGATGGAGAGGACCACAGCATCATCCTGGAAATGATCGAGAGTCACAGATGAGACGCTCCCTCACTCCACCTGCCCTTTACTGTCTCATCAGGACCAGATGCTGCTGTGGTATCTTCATCCTCAGTTCGAATACCAGGGAACACATGTTAGGTAAAAACTTTTAGTCTGAATGCAATGCAAGTCGCTTTGGATAAATTTTATAATTTATTTATAAATCTGAACCACTTCAGTGGTTTAGCCCATTACAAAACTAATGAATCAATGCATGTACTTGTAAACTCTGTGTAAATGTTTTTCAGGTAGTAGTGCTCATGGGGTGCAGGTTTCTGCAACAAGATCACAAAATGGGCAATGTTCTTCATTATCAAGATACTTACAAATACATTAGTTAAACCTGTCACTTACATCTTTTAAGTTTTTGTGCTTTTGTGCTTACTTTGTAGGTAACATGATCAACATAGCGGATGATGATATACAAATTGCATTCATACTTCATACATAAGCATTTAGGCTGTAGAGTATGTACTCTTTTAGCGCTCGTTAAGTTAGTACTTATTGAAATTAAGTGCCTAATAGAGGTGGGCAGATCGATACTAATATCGATAATATCGATACCAACGTTGGTATCGGTATTGATCGATACCAACGTGAAAATATCGATACTTAAGTTTCAGTTTCTCTCGTTTTGCGACCTGGCCGTGTTTGTCAAAATGCTGCTGCTGTCACAGAGCAGAGCAAGCTCTCAAGAGTGCTGCTCGTGTATGGCGAGAGGAATGTGACAGGATTACCTGCCGAAGTCGACAGTCGTGTACTTTTACGTGTGAGAAGGGTACGTCGCCTCAACTGACGCGTGATAAGTATGTCGCCTCAACTGACGTCGCCTCAAATGACGCGTGATAAGTACGTCGCCTCAACTGACGTCGCCTTAACTGACGTCTGCCAAAAAAAAAAAAATTATTCATTAAGTACATCTCTGCATTACACTAACCCTCTAAATAATACATCATCATCGGAGGTTTAATTTTACCAAGTAATAAAATGAAAGAGAACATGTTTTTCTATAATCCAGTGACATAAGTTAAAATAAGTAATATCTGAAGTATACTTTCATGCATATAGTAATGTATTTGATTTTACTTAAGGGATGTATTTGTATTTTACTTAAAGGATAGTTCACCAAAATCAAGAACTTCATAATCAAGTAATCACTGAGAAATTATTTACTCATTTTCATGTCTTTCCAAACCTGCAGGATTTTATTTCTTCTGTGGGACAAAAAAGTTATTCTAAGACTTTCCTATAATCCAATACTTTTTCCATGTCCCTCAAACATATGATTTTTGGCTTCCGATAAGTATACAATGGCTCATTTCACTGAATATTACAAAAAAACTATCATGACTAATATTTATAAAACATATCATATATGTATTTATTTAAAAAAAAAAAAAAAAAAAAAAAAGAGATAACATGATAAACAGCCAAGTATGACCCATACTCAGAATTCGTGCTCTGCATTTAACCCATGCAAAGTGTACAGTGAATACACACCCGGAGAAGTGCCACTTTGTCACTTTAGTAGTTTATAAATTTATTTTCTGGTATTTTTTTCCCCCATTTTAATTTGTTGACTTCTGCTGTTTTCAGATTTCATTACTTAAACATTGTTCGTACTCTGCTTGCTCATGGAATAAAGCAAAGTATAAAAAATGGACACTGCTTTATTTAATATTGTGGGAAGAGGTCTTAAAGCCATCACAATTCACTGAATCATAATTTTGGATTGTGAGAAATCTATAAATGAAAAAAAAAATAATACTAAGAATAAAAATCAAAGTATACTTTCATATTATGATCCAACTGTTTTGATGACTTAAAAACAAAATAGATTTTTTTTTAGAATGGTTATTAAATATTTAAACTAGAGTAAAAGTCACAACAAGAAAACCATTTGATGTTTCAGATGAAAGTTTAATCATTTAATAACAAATTTTTTACAATACAATCTTTAATCTTTAACTGTTATTTAATTAACAAAAGTACAAATAAAATAATTTAAAAGATTAAATATATTTTGTAAATATAAACACATTTTAATTTTGATGGCTGCAAAAAATAATAATAATAATTTAAAAAAAATAAAATAAAAATGAAAGTGAAAGAACACCTCCTGCATGAAAAATAATCAAATTAGTAAGTAACCCCTGAATGAAATAACCAAAAAATTATTTAAAAGCTTCGAATATCTCAGCTCTAATGAATGTAAGTAATATTATTTTTGGGCTTTATTTATTTTCCTCATAACTTTATAAAACATAAAACAAAAATAAATACCATTATTTAGATTCTCCTGATTAAAAAGAGCCCCAAATCACTATAATCCGTCATTATCTAAAGATATTCCTATGAAGTTATAACACGCATTAAACTACACAGGAGCTTGGCAAAAAAAACAAAAAAAAAAACATCAAAGGTATCTGTAATGGCGATTTCGTTCATAACCTCATGAAATATCATATATCATAGAAAAAGGCACGTCATTATTTGCAGAAAATCCATCATTGAGATCCTAAGATATCTCTCATAAAGCTATAATACATAAAAATTAATTATGACATGGAGCTGAGCAAAATATTAATTAATTAATTAAATAATATATATATATATATATATATATATATATAAAAAAAATCAGAGGTTGCACTCCTGCCAAACATGCATAGATCTTGAAAAATGACACATTCTTTTCAGAAAATTCTTCTGATTAATAATCCAAAATTTACCATAATCAGTCGACCAGATCGATAGATAGATATTCCTCATAAAGAAACATGCACATAATTGCATGTCATTATTTTCAGGAAATTCTCCTGATTAAAAAGAATTTACCATAATCTGTCATAGATCTAAAGATATTCATCATCAAATTATAAACTCCAAGTGTGCACATTGTGTAAATTTCTCGTGGATTTTTATGCTGGTCATGTCATAACACATGCTCTGATTGTGGAAAATGTCATATCATTATTTACAGCAGATTCTCACAATTGAAATGAGTCTAAAATCAAAACAACCCATTTCGTCTTTCGTGTGAATAATAATACCTAAACCCATGAATTAAAGAAATCAGTTGGAAATATCCTTTGAACACTTGGCAAGCAGAATATAAAACCTAGAATGTTTCTGTATTTTATCTTTTATATAACTTATATAAATATATATAATTAAAGAATTTTTTTTTTTTTTGTGCCATGTACCCTAATATGTCAGAAACATCATACAGCTCAGTTAGTCATTGTCATATGTAATTTGAAAGGTCTCATAGTAAAATAAAACAAGTGTAATTATTTAGGACTTTGACTAAACTTGAAATTCAAAACAAAAGTTTCTAAACTGTCAAGGACTAAGAGAAAGGCTACCTTGGTTCCAAATGCTGTAACTTTTGATTACTTCATGATATCACCATAAAATGTAATTCAAATACATGAATGAATCATGTAGAACATCACCAAAAATGAAATGTTATCCTACCTTATTTCAGACAGGAACCACTTTGGCAAGTTTACTTGAGTATATTGAACACAATTTATCTTTGGCGGTATGGTTCCTTATGGGGGTTCTTGCTCCCAGAATAACTGAACATACAAGAGCTTTAACATTAACCCCCTGGAACCATGAATTTAGAAATATATAACAATTAAGACTTTTAATAAGTCTTTAAAGCAAACAGTGATAATCATGTAGATGTGGCAGTGGGACGTCTATCCTGTAGCCTGGTTATGAAGATGAGTGTCTCTCCACTGTGAGGTCCATACCAGCTAAGATTTAGGAAGCCTTAGTGATCTGAAACAAAGAAGACGACAGCCAGAAGGTGTGCAGTAATGTGCTCATGCTTATAATGGGGAGGGAGGGAGGGTTGCGAGCCATTGAGCATACTTACCGAGCAGTAGTGCCACGTATATATATATGTCCCGTGTCTAATAGGAGAGAGGTGGTGATTGGAGCGTTTTGACAGATAACCGCATCAGCTGGTCACAGCCTTGCCTCCATGGCCTTACTGAACTTGAGATAAATATAAGAGAGATATAAAAAAATATCCCTTGACCATGCAAATTTCTCTTAAATTTTATCATCTATTTCTCCACATGAGAATATTCAGAGGGCAAAGATTTTTCCCTCTAAAAATATAGAAAGATTTCTATCAAATGATACCATCCTTTTGACTCTCCTTGCTACAGTTTTTGAGTTATGAGTCATTATTTTTGTGTATGTCAAAGCAAAAACAATACCTTCACTGAGGTGAAGTCTCAGGGCTAAAAGGGTTCAAACTGTCTATAATCAGAGTAAATTGGGAATAGGTCAGGGTATCAGGTTTGACTCATCAGAAAGCTATACATCAATTCTATGCAGTGATGCCACGGATTCTCTCAGATAGTCAGAGACAATGGAAATGTGTGATGTGCTCAGATGAGTCCACTGGGAAAAACAGATGAGTTCTCAGTCCCAAAGACCAATGGGCCATCCAGACTTTTACCAGTGATAGATGCAAAAGCAAACATTTGTTATTGGATGGGGGTTTATCAGAGCAAGGGGAATGGGTGACTGGCATGTGTGAGGGTACACTGACATGGAGGCATTACATGTCATTGGTATTGTACAGAGACATATACTGCCATCAAGATGACATCTTTCAAGAGAAGTCCATGGTTATTAGACAAAGACAACGCCAGCTCTCATTCTGTCCTTCTCTCATTCATGTGCTACAACAGCATGGTTTGGTAGAGACAGGGTGAATGTGCTAGATCAGTCCAGATCTGTCTCCTATATTGAACATGTATGACCCATCATGAAAAGGACATCCAGGCAATGATGACCACAGACTGATGAGCAGCTGAAGTCTTGTAAAAAACTATTAGTATCTTCGATTTACAAACAATTAAACATTGTAATTTAAAAGAGTTGCTGGGACACAGTGTTAAACATGTCTCTGTCCCAGTTATCTTATATTTACAGATTACCAATTATTTGGTCAGTGAAAACATTGAAAATCTTTTCTTTGCACTTTTGCCAATCAAATAAACAATAGAATTACGATTTTATTATAAGATCTTGATTTTATTCCATTTTAAAAATCTTTTTTTCTGATTTGGGGTTGTATTTAATCCTATCTTGATGTTTTATGTCTTATTGATGTCTATAAAAGTTAATGTAATGATAAATATAAAATTCAAAGATTTCTATGTACTGTAATTATATAAAACTATACTGTCAGCGCACGATAGTTATGCAAATGAAGTAGATCATCGCGTTTGATTCAAATCATAAGGATTAAAACTTCTCGAAGCACATTTGGGTTAAAATCAATCCCAAGACGCCATCTAGTGGACAACATTAATATCACAGCCTTAGCGTCCCAAATAAACTTAAGCATGTTTGCTTAGAACGACTTTGTTCTCGACCCAATTTAATTTTTAAGATCGAATGTCTAATGAATATCTATTATAAATACAACTTTATTTCTGTTAAAATTACACTCTTCTATGTCAAGATCACAAGGAAATAAGAAAGAAATGTAACTCAAGCAGAAATCATGCATTTCCTCTCAGTGTTTCCCTACTTTTTGTAGCATCCAAACAAACTGAACATTAATGTGCTGTACTTCAACACCAACTTAACAGATAAACAGAATTTATCAAACATAAAATAGACTTCATGCAGTAATTATTATGCACTATTACCACGTTTTGGGAAATATCTAAATAACAACCTGTTACAAATGCATCTACTGTAATGCAAACTTTAAATTTCGTGTAAAGCGACGTATATTGAGACTACGTATATATCAGGCGTCTTGTGAGGCGACGTATATTGAGACTAGGTTAGTGTAATGCAGAGATGTACTTAGAATATATATATATTTTTTTGGCAGATGTCAGTTGAGGCGACGTCAGTTGAGGCGACATATATTTTTTTTTTTTTTTTTTTTTTTTTTTTTTAAAGTTAACTTAAAAGTTTAAGTTCATTAGAAAAGTGAGGAAAGGATGGAGGGGTTTTCAGAAATCTGCATTTATGAATGAAGTATTTAGCAACATCAAAAATGTTGTTAATCAAGTAATGTTGTGAGTAGTCTTTCTTAAGCACACCAAACTTAATTTGTTTGTATTCAAGGGGATTTACCCATGTAATTACACATGACATTTTACTGCACAATTGAGCCCAAAACAACTTTGAGTAATTACAATTAAAAAATATATGTTCAGTGGTTTCAATATCACTATCACAGAATTGACAAGAGTTTTCTCCAATATCAAATTTGGATTTGAGAAGTTCCTTAGACGGGTATATATCATTTATTATTTTAAAATGAAGTTCTTTCACTTTAGGGAGACTTGGAAAGGTAAGATAATTCATTCTCATTTCCTTCACCTCTTTAGGGTTAAATTCTTTGAAAACATAATATCGTTTAATTCTATTTGGATGAAGTTTATTAATGAAGACATTTCTAATATATTTGTTATTACATTTATGATCTCTAATAAGCAATTCACCCAGACAAGGAGATGGAAGAGAGAATGTTACAGAGTAATGTGAAAGAATCCCTTTTACTAATAATACCATGTTTTTTGGTATGGCATTTACAACACTGTAAAACTCTTTAGGATGACATGCAAATCCATGTTTTAAACAGAAATCATTGTAATTGAGAACATTTCCATAACTGTCTGTCATGTCCAATAGGGAAATAATATTATATTGAAACCAGTTTTCATAAAATAAAGATTTGTTATGGTGCAAAATAAAACGATTGTTCCAAATACAAGTATTGTGTGGACTAAAATTGTGAGAAAATGCTAATTTCCAACATAGGAGAACTTGTTGGTGGAATGCAGACAATTTAAGAGGTAATTTGGATATATTCTTTTTTTTTTTTTATTATTATTATTATTATTATTATTGAATACAAAATTATATACACAACCAAGGCAAATGTATTCATACTACAATATGTAAAACATTCGAAATGAAAGGCTTGACACAAATTAGCTAAAAATTACTTAAAAGACAAAGAAAATAGACATGCATGAAATCATATCTTACATCTCAGATAGGGTATAAAAAATAAATAAATTAAATAAAATAAAAATAAAATTAAATTAAATTAAGGGGCAATATTACACCAAATCATATGAAATCAAAAGATCAATCAGTTTCATCGCACTCCTACCTCTCATTCTCTCAAGGGCTTTAGAAAACACTTTAGATCATTTTTGAACACAATAAGTAGTGGGAGGGATTTAAAAAATCTACATTTGTGCATGAAATATTTTGCCAATATAACAATGTTATTGATCAAATAAAAATGAGCACAGCAGTCTTTGGGAATTCCAAATAAGATATGTTGTAAAGTGAAAACAAAACCATCAACAACCACCTCCTTTTCTATCAACCAGTCTTGAACTGATATCCAGAAGATTTTGGAAATATTGCAAGTAAAGAAGATATGATCAGTGTCTTCAGAAAGACTATTACAAAAAGAACAGGGGACAATATCTATATTAAATTTTTGATTTAAGAATTTGTTAGAAGGATAAATTTCATTTAAGATTTTGAAATGCGTTTCTTTTGCTTTAGGAGGAATAGGAAAACTCAAATAATCTGTTCTAAGATATTTTACAGTATTCTTATTAAACATGTGATCTAGTTTATTTCTTTTAATTTGACAGGGATAATATGTTCTTAAGACGACCTGTCTAATATATTTGTTAGTACAATTAACACTTTTAAAATTAATATCTCCAATGACTAAAGTGGGAAGAACTGGCTTAACTTTAGCATAAGAAAGGGAGCATCTCATTAGCATTTTTATGCCAGAAGGTACTGCATTAATGACAGTGAAAAACTCTTTCGGGTGACAGGTAAATCCATGCTTCAATGTAAAAGCATTATAGTCTAAAAGCTCTCCTTTTTCATCCATTAGATCTTTCACCGACCATATACTTCTGCTTAACCAATTCTCAAAACATAAAGATTTGTTCCTGTGCAATATATATTTGTTGTTCCAAATAGAAACATTATGAGGAGTAAAATTGTGTGTATGTGCCAATTTCCAAAATAAGAGAACTTGTTGATGGAATGTTGATAGTTTCACTGGGAGTTTCGATAAATCAAAATCACAATTGAGCAAATATTGAATTCCACCAAATTCTTTAAACAAAGCTGAAGGAACTGTAAACCAAAAACTATCTTCATTACATACAAACATTTTTAGCCATTTGAGTTTTAACACAATATTCATGTTTTCAAATTCAATCACATTTAAACCACCTTGTTCATAAGATTTAACAATGTCAGCTTTTTTAATATAATGAGCTTTTTGCCTCCAAATAAAATTATACATTTTCCGGGAACATGTTTTTGTAATATTTGCGGGGGGAGCTAAAGAAAGAGCTGGATAAATCAGTCTGGATAAATATTCGACTTTGGTTAATAAAATTCGACCAAAAATTGAAAGGTCTCTTTGTAACCAGCAATTTAAGATTCGGTTTGCTTTTTGTAGATTATTTTCAAAATTATCTTTCGTACAAATTTTCTGATCTTTGGTAATTGTAATGCCTAAATATTTCACCTTATTTTTAACCGGAATATTATGCAAACAAGTGATATCATTCTGATGTAGGGCAAGAAGTTCACATTTGCTTAAATTTAGATGGAGTCCTGATGCATTAGAAAAGGTATTAACTAAGGAAATAGCCAGAGGAATTTGATCCTTGTTTTTTAAGAATAACGTAGTGTCGTCTGCCAATTGACTGATTGCTATACTTTTATCAAATAGATTTAATTTTTGTACAGTTTGATCATGAATAACTAACGTAGACAACATGTCTGCAGCCAAAATGAACAAAAGAGGGGATAGAGGGCAGCCCTGTCTAATTCCACGACTAATAGGAAATCTTTGCGAAGTACCGTAAGGAAGAGAAATGGAACTGTTCATATCTTTATAGAGAATTTTTATAATATTGATAAAATGTTGACCAAAACCAAAGTGCTCTAAAGCTTTAAATAAAAACCTATGTTCTAACGTGTCGAAGGCTTTCTTAAAGTCTAAGAAAAGAATATATCCATCATCCTTTATCAAATGATTGTATTCAACCATATCCATTACTAGTCTTACATTGTTGTGAATAGATCTTCCTTTAAGGAATCCCGATTGAACCTCATTAATTACCCCATTAATGCCCTCTTTCAATCTATTGACAAGAACATGTGTAAAGATTTTATAATCATTATTGAGCAAAGTGATTGGGCGGAGATTATCTAAATATCTATGATCTTTATCTGTTTTGGGAATTAAAATAATCAAGCCTTGACTCATTGTAGGGCACAAAGATCCATCTTCAATAGATTCAGTAAGAGCATTAAACAGTAACACTTTCAAATCATTCCAGAAAAATTTATAAAAATTTCCTGTAAGGCCGTCGGGACCAGGGGATTTGTTTGACTTGAGTTTCTGCACAGCTAAATCGAGTTCTTCCATACCTAATTGTGCATCACAAAGATCTCTTAATTCATTGTCAATTCTAGGAATAAAATTCATTATTTTTCCAAAGAAGTCCTCACACTCTTTTGGAAAAAACTTAGATAAATACAAGTCACTGTAGAACTTATGAATTTCTTTGCTTATTATTGTAGGATCAGTATTTTCAATATTATTCACCATTAGGGATGTAATACTGTTTTTAGACTGCCGTCTTTTTTCTAACCTACAAAAATAGGATGTGCTTTTCTCTCCCTCCTCTATCCATTTGGCCTTTGATCGAATATATGCACCTTTAGCTTTCTTGATATACAGGTTATCCAATTGTGTTTGAAGAGAAATAAAATTACTTTTTTCAACGCTATTTAATATATTTTTACTGCAATACTTATTAATCTCAACTATAATCTTGTTTTCATGTTGTCTTCTTAATTTGGCAAGCATTTTATATAGCTTATAGAAAATTCACAAATTTTAAATTTAAGAAACTCCCATCTGGCTTTATGAGAACTGAAATCATTACTATTCTCAATGACTCCAATTAAATCTTTTATCTTTGCACAAAATCCTTCATTTTCAAGCAAATCAGAATTAAACTTCCAATATCCCTTTTTATATGAAATCTTAGTCTTTGGCTCAACAACCAAGACAATAGCACAGTGATCTGTTAGAGGCGCTGGTGAAATAGAGCAATCCTTAACAAAATTTAACAAATTATCTGAAATTAACCAATAATCGATCCTCGATTTACTAGATGCATTAGGTCTAAACCAAGAAAACTGTTTGATGTTAGGGTTAAGATTTCTCCATACATCCAGTACTTTAAGGTTGTTGCAAAAATTAGTAATCATAGAGTTTGGTTGAGGGGAACTACTTTTAGGTGGATGCCTGTCAAGAGATTCATCAGGTGTAACATTAAAGTCTCCACCTATGACAATATTATCTGTAGGGAATAATCTTTTGAAATTACAAATTAAAGAAGAGACCTCAGCAAAAAGCTGCTGATTTTGTTTTGCATTGTTATGACCATATACATTAACCAAAATAAAAAAGATAGATTCAATATCCAGCACAATTGCAACCCAATGTCCATTAGAATCAGTTTTAACAGAAATCACTTTACCTGGACAGTTGTTAAATAAAATTGCAGACCCTGCAGAGTGGGAGGATCCGTGGCTTAGTGTCAGTTTATCTCCCCATTGACTCGACCAAAAAGCAGCATCCGTTACGGTAGAGTGTGTCTCTTGTAAAAAAATACAATGCGAACCGGTTCCTTTACAAAATAAAAACATAGCCTTTCTTTTGACCTTATCTTGAATGCCCCGAACATTTAAAGAGAGTAATGAAAACGGTAACTTAACTGGAAACATACGAAGAACAAATAAAATTAGAAAAGAACAAACACAGATTGCGAACTCGAATCAGATATGTATTAAATGGATGACAATTAACCGAGTACATACCTCGCAACCTAGCATTTCTCCAAATTATCACATCTCACACCATCCTACCCGTATAAGAGAGAGAGAAAAAGGTTCAAGTGCAGGATTTCGTTGGGTCAATGCGTCTTCCTTCAATGTAACCAAACGGACCTCTGTAATACGCTTTTTTCCCTTCTTTACGTGCTTGAGCGATCAGCGGCCATAGAGCGGCACGAGCGTTTCGGTCTTCCTTCGTGAAGTCTTCCACAAATCGGACTCCCTGGGCTAGGCAAACAGATGAGTTTTTCGTTGATTTCCATATTTCGTCCCGATATTTGCGCATTGTGAATTGTACGATCATCTGTCTTGGTCTTCCTGATTCCTTTTTACCGATCCGGTGCACTGTGTCAATAATATCATCCAATTTCTGTATCAAGTGCGGAGCAATTTCGGCAATCAGGTCAATCACTTCCCTGCGGGGATCCTCTTCAGTTTTCTCCTTCATGCCGTTAATCCGGAGATTCCATCTTCTCTTATATCGTTCGAGATCAGACGTTCTGTTTTCCAGGTCGTTGTGTGCGGTGGTTAAGCCCATGACCGATTTGCTCAACTCTTTGCACTTTTCTTTACAGTCTTTAATTTCAGCCGAGTTGAATTCGACAGCTTTGGACATCTCTGCAATCATGATGCTGTTGTTTCGCATTTGATTCACCAATGCTTCTAACTTTTCGTCTTGTGAATCGAAGGGAGCAGTTAGGGAAGTAATTGCTTGCAGCAGCGTAGCATTGGTGATGTCCTCTTCTTGAGATTTTAGCTTTTTCGACATGTTTACATGTTTACCATCTCTGAATCTGCCGTGGTTTGAGCCACGCGATGATCCGGAGGAATAACAATCTTGGGATGAGTCGTTTGGTGAGATTTACGCATTTTGTAGGTCAGCAACAATAACACAAAACATTAAAGATACTCTGGGTAGGTGTAATTGAGAAACAAGCTATTTTCATAAAATAAAACGGGAGAAAAACTAAGCCGCTTAGTGAGAGCGCATGTGTTCAGCCCGCCATCTTGCCAAGTGAATTTGGATATATTCAGTTGAGGCGACATACTTATCACGCGTCAGTTGAGGCGGCGTCAGTTGAGGCGACATACTTATCACGCGTCAGTTGAGGCTACGTCAGTTGAGGCGACGTAGCCTTCTCACACGTAAATGTACACGACTGTCGACTTCGGCAGGTAATCCTGTCACATTCCACTCGCCATAGCATTGACTGACACAGGTGAATTACTACTAGCGGAACAGAACCTATAGAATATTGCGCGTGCGCGACTGAACGAATCACTCCCCGAGACGACTCGTTCTTCTCGAGTCACATTAAAGATTCGTTCAAAATTAACGAATCGTTCAAGAACGACACATCACTATTTGACACAGTCCCCAGCACTCGCGTTGCGTCCAGATCGCGGACGGTACTAGGAGGCATCAAATTCCGATCCTGTAATATCTCGGATTATACTAAAAGGAATATGAATACGTTACGAATTGCGGTCTTTCTCGTCCATTTTCTCGGTAAGTGTTTTAAACAATGGCTTCTTCATAATATATATATATATATAATATATATATATAAAATAAGTTGCTGCTCTAACCAGTTTTGACATTACTACTTTTATGTCTTGTGGTTTAATGTAACATTTTACACTGCACGCGACACGTATCTGTAATCAGCGTCAGCTCTCAGGTTTTTTCTTTTCTTTTACATATTGACTGTGTGCAAGATACACCAAATATGTGTTTTATATATCTATAAAGTGTCTTGTTGTGTTCCAGTGTTTCTCAAGGTGTGCAGTGGCGCCTCTGTGGACCGGTATGAGAGTGCCAAACACAGAACAACAATGGTCATCCTATTTCACACACTAGAGAAAACAAACACAGCAGGGCACCAGGTCGACAGAGGGACGAATTTGTGTGGAAAGTATGATGATGATGAAGATTATGATCTCTCTGTGGATTATGACTCAAACCAACCAAGAGGTAGACTTGCATAATTTCTCAAGTGGTCAGCCAGTGCTGATACAGATGTCTTCTGAATTAACACACATTTTACACAAGTACTCCAAAAATATTATATTGTATAATAAATAGAATATATACTTATGTACTTTATATAAAAAAATATATTAAAAATCCATGTTCCACACTTAGTAGGATGACAATTTGCATTTAACCAATTTACTATAAATATATTATTAGAAATAATCAAATTAAGTGTTGCATTTCACAGGAAATCTGTCAGCGATTCCCACTACTGAGAAGAAGATGACAAACGGAAAAGGTGAGGGAAGAAAGAATAAGCCCTGCAGCGAGATACACAAAGATTTCTGCTTGAATGGAGTGTGTCATTATAGTGAGGAATTGGACTCCCCTGTTTGTAGGTGAGTTTCATGCAGTTTTTGTTCAACAAATTAGCATCTTTTGTTTTAGGCTAAACCTTTGCCAAAGCATGCAAATGTGGGGAAAAACAAGCAGTTAATAATATAAAGGCCTTCAATATATCAAGACTTTAAAAATATACAGTTTAAATAGCAGATCAGAACAGCAAAAAATTAAAACAACAAAAAAAGTATGTTAGAGATACAGAAAATTATTGCTTTTAACAAATAGGAGTTTAGCCGAAATGAATTGATTTGGTCTCTTGATATGATTCTCATGTTGTGCACTTGAACTAATTTTGATCTTTTGGCTGGTGCTTCTTACAGATGTCAAGTGGGATACTCAGGAGAGAGATGCCATTTATTTACATTTTACACAAGTACTCCAAAAATATTATATTGTATAATAAATAGAATATATACTTATGTACTTTATATAAAAAAATATATTAAAAATCCATGTTCCACACTTGGTAGGATGACAATTTGCATTTAACCAATTTACCATAAATATATTATTAGAAATAATCAAATTAAGTGTTGCATTTCACAGGAAATCTGTCAGCGATTCCCACTACTGAGAAGAAGATGACAAACGGAAAAGGTGAGGGAAGAAAGAATAAGCCCTGCAGCGAGATACACAAAGATTTCTGCTTGAATGGAGTGTGTCATTATAGTGAGAAATTGGACTCCCCTGTTTGTAGGTGAGTTTCATGCAGTTTTTGTTCAACAAATTAGCATCTTTTTTTAGGCTAAACCTTTGCCAAAGCATGCAAATGTGGGGAAAAACAAGCAGTTAATAATATAAAGGCCTTCAATATATATCAAGACTTTAAAAATATACAGTTTAAATAGCAGATCAGAACAGCAAAAAATTAAAACAACAAAAAAAAAAGTATGTTAGAGATACAGAAAATTATTGCTTTTAACAAATAGGAGTTTAGCCTAAATGAATTGATTTGGTCTCTTGATATGATTCTCATGTTGTGCACTTGAACTAATTTTGAAATTTTGGCTGGTGCTTCTTACAGATGTCAAGTGGGATACTCAGGAGAGAGATGCCATTTATTAATGCTTGTTAGTAAGAAGGAACCGCGTTACAGCGAGATCACACCTCTAGCGGTCATAGCAGTGGTCCTGTCCCTCACGTGTCTCACAGTTATCGCTATTCTGCTGGCACTAAGGTAAGTTACCATGAATCACCATTATATTATTCTTAATCATTAAACTGTTATTGTAAATTCCTTCTATTTAGCGTGTTTTTCTTACAGGTACCACAAAAAAGATGACGCTGATGTAGAAAGTGCAGAAGTGATAGGGGAAGAAAAGTAAATGGTTCCCAAAGATGGCCAGGTTTTATTTGTTAAATATTAAAATGAATGTAAAATCATATTTATTACTGTTTTAAAGGAAGGAGGAACCCAAAAGGACAGATGGCACTGAGGAAAAGCAGGGGCACAATTGCTAGATTTCTAGATCCTTACTTTCAGATGTCCTGCAGTCCTGGCGGCTGTCTACACTGCAGGAAGGATGTTTTGAACGCTGCTTCCGTACAGTGTTCTTGTCAATCTCTCATTGTGGAGATCATACAGAGAGGACTGAACCGGATGAATGTAGGGCAACTTTAATCAAGTTGAACATACTTGTAATTATTTATAAGGGTTTTTTTTATTTTTTTATCTGTAACAAGTGTAATGAATGTACTAAGTCTTGTAAATGGTATTTTGTCTAGATGTTTATTATTGATAGATCCAATCAAATAATGTTCTAATAGGACGGACGTTGCATGAAATACTTTGCAGTCACATATTGAAGACCCCTTAGTAAAGTTTTAATAATATTATCGCTAAACTGTGAAGTAAACAGATTTGCGGAGGTCTAAAAATGCAATCAATTAAATCACGTACTGTGGTGGAATGTCAAATGCAGGGCTTTGTGGGTCTTACTGAGAAAGTTTAGCTTAAATTAAGTGAAATAAAATGGAATATGTTTATCAAAGTATTTTAAGTGCTATGTGTATAGTATAAAATAACATGATTTCATTTACTAATTTTAATTTCAATGATATTACTGTTTCACTTTACTAAACAATTGTGTAACAAACATTGTGACTTTCTAAGTGTCTGTGATCTTGTTTTCAGTGTTTATATTAGTAAGTCTGGAAAGATGCAGGTCTGGTAGAATATCAAGTCATTTTTTTTAATAAAGTGCAGTAAATTGGGATATGTTGATTATATATATATATATATATATATATATATATATATATATATATATATATATATATATATATATATGTGTGTGTGTGTGTGTGTGTGTGTGTGTGTGTGTGTGTGTGTGTGTGTGTGTGTGTGTTTTCATTTCATCTTCATTTCGGTTCATTCTTGGTTTAAAAAAATATCTTCAGGTTCCATATGCAGAGCGAAATGGGAAAAGTCCAGCATTTAGCAATAATTAGTATTAACTCTGTTATTATTCTTGATTTTTGAAACTACCAACACTTTGCATTTTTGAATTATGCCTTATGTGTGACCAAACATTAAGTATTATTTGTTCCAGCTGTTTGATCGCGCATATTCACTGGAAACAGCAGGCGTTCACCAGACATTCGGCGTGAGCACTTTGACATAATGTTAATTATGATTTTTTTCCATGGATACTGAAACGCCTATTTACCTCATGAATAATAGTTAAGCTTCAAATGGGCAACATCACGAATGTTTGGATTTCTCCCGAATGAGAAAGCCCAACCTTGGCTTTAAATTATTATTATTATTTGTTTTTTTATTACTAAGCCTATATTATTATATACTGCAATTATATTTATCCATTAGAATTATATATTTCTAATTCTTGTTTTGTTCTAATAAATTAGTTAAATTTAAAGGATTTGTTGTAAAGTGAAGGGAACTAAAAATATCCTGTTTGTACATTATAACATTGTTAGGCTAGCCGTTATTATTTCTAAATGTAATATAATGCAACTTATACCTGACTTATATTTTTTCCTCTCACAAACTCAGATTTATTTTTTAAACATGCAGCAAACGAAAATAGGTGATTAATCCGTTAAAATCAAACCTATACACAACTCATATATTTTTTTCCTCTGACAAACTTAATTTATTTTTTAGCGTGTTCAAAAAATAAAAAATAAAGAAAACAACCAGCAAATGAAAATAGGCTATTAATCCGTTAAAATTTGTTACTCTGGGTTAACAGTAATTATAATTATTTTATACTTCAGAACAGAGCCTGGGCCTAATCTAGGCTATCCAGGGTTTTTTTTTTTTCATTGAATCTCAAAATGACTTCGTTCATCACATTCACTTCACGTGCTCTGACGCAGATCAGCCTCCCGCGATGCTCAGCTGTGGACGATTTAAAAATGTTTGACATAAAGGTTGCTGTCCCATTTTATACAGGAATTGTTCATTTAAAAAAATCGAATTATATTGTTAGTTCTAATTATATTGTTAACACAAGTTCATTTAGGCTATTTAACATGCACTGTGACATTTTACCATTTTTTACTTATAAACTCCTTGAGAATTTAAAGTTAGTTTAATAGTAGCCTATTTAAATTCAAGTTTAAAAAAAAGGTTTTAATTGCTTAAATTATTTTTATTAATTAATAATACGTTATCATGTTTATTCTTGTAGAAAATACGTGTTTATTCTTTAAGAAAATAAGGGAAAAAATAAGGGACGATCTGAATATTTGTACATAAACTTTACCTATTTATATAGGCTAAAATTATTCAAAAAAATAAAATAAAAAACAATAAAATAATTTCATTAAAAAATACCATTGGCCTGAGTAATTTTGACCATTATAGAATTGTGACTTTAAAGGTTAGTTATTTAGGAGGTGAAAATACTGTGAAATCACTAATGGCATGGATTTTAAAGGATAACAACTGAAGGTTTATGAAACATTGGCCAATAAAGCATTTTTTTTTAAAACAACGGAACTTAAAGTGAACTAAAATATTATTTCAACCATACAGCATGTGAATAAATAAAATGCATACTATTCCTGACATTTCATTCACAGTTTCTGGTGTTTGGATTTGTACTTCAATATAGCTCCAAGTTTAAGAATAGCCCTAGACTAGTTTCTCTCTCTCTCTCTCTCTCTCTCTCTCTCTCTCTCTCTCTCTCTCTCTCTCTCTCTCTCTCTCTCTCTCTATTTAACACATAGACAGTAAAAGAAATGGACACAGCGACCCCATTGGAACTCATTTGAGACAAGTGAAGCCCATTTTTAGCGATTTTTAGCACTTCCGTTTCTGACTCGCAGACTCAAACTAAGGCTGTGTCCAAATTCAGGGTCTGCATCCTCCTTAGGATCCTTCCTACCCGGTTGAAGGAGGAGGGGTCCTCCGACGACCGCGAAACCTGGAAGTCGGTGATTGTGAATTTGGACAGCCTACCCTTCTTTCAGTTCCCTCCCTTACCCGTTGCTCATATCCTGTCGCCTAGCAACCGTGACAGCGCTAAGCAAGAAGCGGGAAAATGGACAAACAAAGTTATTCTCCTCATTTTAAATCTTTTTGAAGGAATAAAGCAATTAAATAAATCAAATACTTTCTTTGCTCGTTGTCGGAGAGGTTTTTTATATCAGACTACAAGACAGTCATATCCAGGTAAGCCATTATAGCCTATTTTCATTTATGTTTTAAAACAAAATGCCTAACTAGACAACCACTGAAAAAAAATATTTTTTTGAAAAGCCAGTTTTTAAAAAAGGTACTCCTCTCCCACTCCGCTACCGCTCGCTTCGTCCGCCATTACGCACTGCCGAAAAGAATTATGGGATAGGTAGGACGGGAAAGGATCCACCACATCCATCCTTCCAATTCGGGGAAAAGGAGGACGTATTTGTGTGCCGCATTTGAAGGATCCTACGAATTTGGACAGCCTTCGTCGCGGCGCTGTGACGTAACATCCTTCAAATGAGTACTCCGAAGGATGCAGACCCTGAATTTGGACACAGCCTAAGCTTGATGACGTCAGCGACCTGTCTGACAGATGTAATCTTCTAGTAGCTGCCCAGCAAACATTGGTCCGACGGCGACTTTCTTGTGGCCGGCCAAAAATATTCGCGGTAGGACGGCATAAATCGGTAGAAATGTGTAACATAGAACATTTACTAAAAATGCATTCAGATACGTTTGTACATGTCTATAGTTCTATGGGGTTTCATGTATAATTGTTTCTTTGACTTTTAGCTACGTGTAGTTCAATATTTACCCGTGTTGTGAATCGGTTGTGAGAGGACGTCACTATGTGACGTCTTTTACAGGTGCATTACACGTCCATCGTGATCCTCTATGAAATCCTTGTGGAATATGCAAAAGCTGTGCTTACACCTTGATTAATACTGCACTAATTAATTTAAGTGCACCAAGTAGTTTTTAAGAGGTTTTAAAGAGGTTGTGAATAGACGTCCACTGACGTCTTTTACATGTCTCTGTGACGATTCGCGACCAGTGAAACACAGGGAGACGAGAGATCCAAATCGCAGGTATGTTTTATTTGGGATAATCCAAATTCGTTGTCAGACATGCCAGGGTCAAAACCACAAATGCAGTCCAAACAAAAACAAACAAAGAAAGGAATAGGAATGGGAACTCAGAATATGAGGAGGGAAGTATCTTGGGAAGCGAGAAGCTGGTAACACGAAGGGTAAGGACTCCATACAAACAACAGGGAAAGACTGGTATTTATAAGGAGGCTAATGACAATAGATTGCCTGCACCTGGTGCAATTAACTGGAGTGCAATTACTGTGAAGACGACCAGACTAGAGGAATTATAGTGCCTATGGTGAAGTGCCTAAGGGGAAGTGAGCCCACTAGTGGACACCCTGGGAAACAGAGACTGACAGCGTGACATTACCCCCTCCTCCACGGAGCAGCTGCCAGATGCTCCACCCGAAACCAAGGGAAAACCAACAGACAAAGAGACTAGGAGGGAGGTGGAGCGGCGGAGGGACGAAGGGCCAGATAACATGGAAAAACAGAGACAAGAGGACCAGGTAGAATGGGGAAACAGAGACAAGACAACCAGATAAAATGTCCAGGAGGGTGGTGGACCGGCGGAGGATCAGGGGGAGGGATGGAGGGCCAGGTCCTATAGGGAAATGGAAGGACAGACACAGACTAGAAACCCAGGAGGGAGGTGGACCGGCAGAGGATCAGGGGAAGGGACGGAGGGCCAGGTCCAAAGGAGGAAATAGACAGAAAAAACAAAAGAAAACACAAAAACATAAGTCCATGAAGGACATCACGTGACGCCCACCAGGGCGGAGCAGAAGACCACCACAACCGTGTGGTCAAGGTGGAAGCCCCCCAGGGCAGAGCAGAAGACCACCACCTCCACGTGGTCGGGACGGATGCCCTCCAGGGCGGAACAGAAGACCACCACATCCTTGTGGTCGCGGCCGGAGTCCCCCAGGACGGAGCAGAAGACCACCACAACCGTGTGGTCAGGGCGGAAGCTCCCCAGGGCGGAGCAGAAGACCACCACCTCCGTGTGGTCGGGACGGATGCCCCCCAGGGCGGAACAGAAGACCACCACGTCCTTGTGGTCGAGGCCGGAGTCCCCCAGGGTGGAGCAGAAGACCACCACAACCGTGTAGTCAGGGTGGAAGCCCCCCAGTGCAGAGCAGAAGACCACCACCTCCGTGTGGTCGGGATGGATGCCCCCCAGGGCGGAACAGAAGACCACCACGTCCTTGTGGTCGAGGCCGGAGTCCCCCAGGGCGGAGCAGAAGACCACCACAACCGTGTGGTCAGGGCGGAAACCCCCCAGTGCGGAGCAGAAGACCACCACATCCGTGCGGCCAGACCAACGGGAGGACGAAACTCTGGTAATCCTGTGGTGTTTCTACTGGATTCCAGAAGATCGGTGCTGACTTGACTCTGCTCATGAAGATTATTGGTGACTTGCATTTGTTCATGAAGATCCCCGGGGATTTGACTCAGTCCTTGAAAATCACAAGTGACTTGACTCTGTCCTGAAAGGTCAACGGTGACTAATCCTGACTCTGGAAGGTCGACGGTGACTAACCCTGACTCTGGAGGGTCCATGAGCACCTCACTCGACTTTGGAGGGCCCGCGAGCACCTGACTCGACTCTGGAGGGTCAACGGGAACCTGACTCAACTCTGGAAAGTCAATGGGCACCTGACTCAACTCTGGAAGGTCAACAGGAATCTGACTCGATTCTGGGGAATCAACTGGAACGTGACTCGACTCTGGAGGGTCAACCGGAACCTGACTCAACTCTGGAAAGTCAACAAGCAACTGACTCGTCTCTGGAAGGTCGACAGGAACTAGCCCTGACTCTGGAAGGTCATCGGTAACTAACCGTGACTCTGGAAGGTCGACGGTGACTAACCCTGACTCTGGAGGGTCCATTAACACCTGACTCGACTCTGGAGGGTCAACGGGCACCTGACTCGACTCTGGAAGGTCAACAGGAACATGACTCAACTCTGGAAAGCCCACTGTAACTGCCCTCCTCTGCAGTGGCTCCGGGCTGGCGGCCATGTTGCGCAGCGGCGCTGGGTTGGTGGCCATCTTATACTGTGGTGCTGGCTCAGCAGACGTGACGTGAACGGTTTTGGGAATCTCTAGGATCTTTGACAGCATGGAGAAATAATCCAAAAACGTCTCTGCGCCCATCTTGGGCGTTGGCACTGAGCTGGCGGCCATCTTGCACCGTGGCGCTGGAATGGTGACCACTTTGTGCTGTGGCACTGTGCTGGCGTCCATCTTGCCTCGTGGCGCTGGGTTGGCGGCCGTCTTGTGCTGTGGCGCTGGGCTGGCGGCCATCTTGCCTCGTGGCATTGAGCTGGCGGCCATCTTGCCTCGTGGCGCTGGGTTGGCGGCCATCTTGTGCTGTGGCGCTGGGCTGGCGGCCATCTTGCCTCGTGGCGTTGAGCTGGCGTCCATCTTGCCTCGTGGCTCTGGGTTGGCGGCCATCTTGTGCTGTGGCGCTGGGCTGGCGGCCATCTTGCCTCGTGGCGTTGAGCTGGCGGCCATGTAACCTCGTGGCGCTGAGCTGGCGGCCATCTTGTGCTGTGGTGTGGGGCTGGCTTCCATCTTGCCTCGTGGTGTGGTGTTGGTGGCCATGCTGCGCAGCGGCGCTGGGTTGACGGCCATCTTGCACAGCGGCGCTGGCTCAGCCAATTTGCGCCTCCTCTCCCCTCTCGGTCTACGATGGGGAAACGGCAGCTCCCATCCGAACCCCGAGTCAACGGGAGGCCACAGTGGAGATCGCTGCAGGACCTCCTCTCGACTACCCCCTCCTGAGCGACCTCCCCTGGTTCCACGGAACACTACCAGGCGGGTACCCTCAAAACCATTTCTCACCCGCTCGGTGACTGGGAAGGAACTATGGTTAGACATACCGCTGGATCTCTTTGGATGGAGTCCTTCTGTGACGATTCGCGACCAGTGAAACACAGGGAGACGAGAGATCCAATCGCAGGTATGTTTTATTTGGGATAATCCAAATTCGTTGTCAGACATGCCAGGGCCAAAACCAGAAATGCAGTCCAAACAAAAACAAACAAAAAAGAAAGGAATAGGAACGGGAACTCAGAATATGAGGAGGGTAGTATCTTTAAGGATGGCTGAAGCGAAACAGTCGTTCCGAAGCTTTGCGAGATCCCGAAGCGCAGATGTGTCGAAACACTGATCCGAAGCGTGATTCGAAACACCCATGTCACGTGACTATGACCAAACGAAGCCTCGAAGTGTTTCACTAATTGTTTCATCAGGTGTGGTCCGCCGAATCAGCGTTTGATTGGAACGGTCGGGAACAGACCACACAATCGCACATCTGTATAAAAGTGAAATAAACGCATTTTGACCTCGTGGGTTTTTGGGTTTTTGAACCAAATGTGCCATATTGTTTCGAGGCTTCGAATCAATCCGACACTCGTCTCAACGGTGACACCTAGTGGTCACTTGCAGGTGTTGATCTGAAACAACCTTGACGAGCCATTAAAAAAATGTGTTGTTTTTTTATTATTATAATGTTCTAATATGTGAAGCTTGTAACCTATAGGCTCCTCACTGTGCATAATGTTATTTTGGTCATGAAAAATGAATATTAATAAAAGAAATCAAGCCACAATGTCTCACTTTTTTAGAGATTTTTATTCAAAAATATTAATTTATCTGCTGTGGAAAGACTTAGCCTACTTCTTTTTTTACAGATAATTTCTCCAGCCTTTGAAAAAATCCTCTCACAAGGGACACTTTTTGCTGGCATACAAAGATATTTTTTTGCAAGGACATACAAATGAGGAAAGATTACTGCTCTCTCTTTCCAGTAAGTTAGTGGATCATGAGTTCTGGGCAAATACGCATCGTTGATGTATTTTTTCACTTCCACTGTGGCATCAGCTGTAGCATTGTGTATCATCTTGGTTTGATGGATGCGAGTATCAAAAAGTTCCCATAAACTGTCCTGTGTTTCTACTGGTGTTGATGTTTATGGTGATGGTGATGATGATGATGATGGGTGTGATGTTGACATTTCTGGGTCTGAATAATAATGAAAACAGCAATTAGTAACAAATCCTAAACTGACGGCATATATGAAGGATATATTATATTACATGATTCAGATTACATAACATAACACAGACTGAAACTGCTCACCAGGATTTGTGTTTGAACGCATCAGTGAAGCACACTCCAGTGTGATATGCTTTTCAGCTTCCTGGGCTTTGGCAGCATTTCCAAATGCCACATTTTTGAACCTTGGGTCCAGCAGTGTAGCCAGCGCCAAGGCTCTAAAACTCTCATAACCTCCACATCTGGAGTGCAGACCTTCTTGCAGATGTGAGCCTATGAGCCAAAACAGGAGAAACACATATTTATAATAATGACAATAATATGACAGTTATGGCCAATCACATGGGTAGTATGGTCATTGTGGCCTACCTAATTGAACAGTTGATTCCTGCGTTGCATTTCCTTTTTTCTGTGCAAACTTGTGCTGCAACATCCTGTACAGTGGTATAAGCTTTGAAGCAGACACTCTCTTTTCCTCTGACATCTCTGTTGTTGCGAGTTTGAATGGTTGCAGTATTGACAATGATTGTTCAATAATGTCATAATCAATACTTGTCAGGGGAGCAGTATCATTGTTTAAGTTGGAAAGTGCAGCAGCCACTGGTTCACGTTGGTCATACAAGCGCTGTAGCATGTCAAATGTGCTGTTCCATCTCGTGTCAACCTCCTGTATCAGTTTCAGAGTTGGTCTTCCCATCAAGCTCTGCATCTCCACAAGCTTGTCCTTTGCTTTGCAGCTGGATCTGAACAACCCCACTATCTTTCTGGCCTTCTGGCGTATTTCATTGATGACTGGGGTTTGATCTAGTGCCTTTTTCACAATCAAATTTAAAGTATGAGCAAAACATGGGACATGGCGAAGGTGGAGTAGCTGGGCACTTAGGATCATGTTAGATGCATTGTCAGTCACCATGCACTGAACTTTGGAGGTTATTCCCCACTCAGCCATTAGCAAGGCTTTAGCCTCCATGAGATGCTGGGCTGTGTGGGTTTGGTAAAACCTCCTTACACCCAGTACAACAGTTGCCATTTTTGCCTCTGGTGTTATGTAATGGCAAGTCACACCAAGATATCCATCCATATTAATGGAGGACCACATGTCGGCTGTAAGGCTAACAAATTCGGCCTTTTGTAGGTCCTCCATTGTCTTCTCCTTGGCTTTGTTGTACTTTTCGCTGACCATTATTTTAAGCACCTTCCGGGATGGGAGGACATAGCTTGGATCAAGCTTGTTCACAAATGCCCTGAATCCCTCATCGTCCACGATGGTGAAGGGCTGCAGATCCTTCACCACCATGTTTATAAGAGCCTCATCCAATTCCCTTTGTCTGACTTTTAAAAGAGAAGACAAAACATACTTTCAGACAAATACATTGGAAAAATACAGCTTCAATTAGTGCACATCTATTAAAAGTATAGCCTACTGGTTCATTATTTGGAAACCTTCCAGTGTTTATAATCAGTGCTTTATATAACTTATAAACTTTATAAACAGTGTCCCAAAAGGTTGTAATTATATTTCAATTATAATTATATCCCAAACAATGCATACCTTGCTTAGATGGCCCAGCAGTGTCAGTAGCAGGCCTAGGTACAGGGGGAATGCCATCCTCTGCACCCTGCAAAATGGCAGGATGAGTGCTCCTCAAATGGCGCATCATGGATGATGTATTGTTGCAGTAGGCTAGCTGCCGATCACAATACACACATCTCACTTTATTTGGGGTTTCTAAATGGAAATGCTCCCACACCACAGATGTACGGCATCTCTTCTGGGGAGCTTCCATTTTATCTATCTATCCAAATCTATCTATCTATATATGAATCGATCTATGTATCTAGATATGTATCTATAATCTATGTATCTATATATGTATCTATCTATAATATATGTATTTATATATGTATCTATAATCTATCTATATATGTATCTATCTATAATATATGTATTTATATATGTATCTGTAATCTATCTATATATGTATCTATCTATTAATCTAGCTGTCTATATATATTTATATCTATGTATCTATTAATGTGTCACTATATGTATACTCTGTCTGTCTCTAGCCTCTCAGTCAATGTGTTGTGTAAATTTAAATGTAAGTCTAAATTGCCTATAACTAATCAAATCGCACTATGTCATGTCACTATATCACCAAAAATCTCAAAGTCAAACTCCTCTCACAAAAACCCACGAGGTCAAAATGCGTTTATTCCACTTTTATACAGATGTGCGATTGTGTGGTCTGTTCCCGACCGTTCCAATCAAACGCTGATTCGGCGGACCACACCTGATGAAACAATTAGTGAAACACTTCGAGGCTTCGTTTGGTCATAGTCACGTGACATTGGTGTTTCGAATCACGCTTCGGATCAGTGTTTCGACACATCTGCGCTTCGGGATCTCGCAAAGCTTCGGAACGACTGTTTCGCTTCAGCCATCCTTAGAGAAAACTCGCAGAGGACTCTTGTAGGGAGATGTATCGATATATATTATATAAAATCTACTGTTGGGTAAGCACATTTTGTATTATTTGATTAACGTGCTTGAGTTTTACTTGTTTGACACGAAGGAACCGAGAGAAATGATGCCCACATTGTCAACTGAAATTCACTGAGTATGGCTAAAATTAGCTATCGTTAGTAGGCTAAAAGTTACTTTTATTGATGTAATTTTTATTGGTACGCTTTAATTAATTATTCAGGGGACATCACATCCCACCTGTCTTATCAGAAGTGTCCTGTTCACTTTCTCACAGTTACACACCTAGTTAAAGGAATAGTTCGCCTAAAAATGATATTCAAGCCATGATTTACTCACCCTCAAGCCATTCGAGATGCATATGTCAATCTTTTTTCAGACGAACACATTTTCAGTTATTTTAGAAAATGTTTTAGATCTTTCAGTGGTTATAATGTGTAGCTATGGGGCTCACCTCTTTGAAGTTCCGAAATGTGCATGCATCCTTCTCAAAAGTAATCCATCCGGCTCCAGGGGGGTAAACAAAGGCCTCTTGATGGTAATCCGTGCGGTTTTGTTGTAAAAATATACATATTTTAAACTTTATAAACGAAAATATCTGGCTTCCGGCCACGGTCGACGCGCGTTCACGGGAGAAGGATGTCGGCGTATGACGTATGGCGTATCGTAGGAAGCGTCGTGACGTAGAACGAATGCGCCAGCGCAGCCAGAGAGCAGAGCAAAACAAAACTACACTCGGGATTTCCGTGAAGAGTTATATAAAAGAGGATTTTGATATTAGAGAAGAGGATATTCAGTTTTTGGCTCAGCCCTATCTGTTTGAACCGGAGTACAGTGATGAAGAACTCAGGAATATGGAGGCGGCTGCATCAGCAGTGGCACAACTAACAGCCTCAAATAGACAGAGAGTCCGGGAGACATGGTGGTGCTCATGCAGGAGATGTGAGGCCATGCCAACAGAGGTCGAGAGTGTTTGCTGCCATGAATGGAAAACTGGAATGCCAACTTTGGAAGCCATTGATGCCGCTATTGAGATGACTGAGTCCAATTGTGTTACAGAAGATGATGGCTTTCCGCCTTTGTTGAGCCAAAGTGTTCTTGAAGTTATCTTCCGTTTACCTCGCATAAACTGGAGACGTCGTCCAAGGCCTGAAGGAACCGGGGGCAGACTAACGGTGGAGTAAGTTTCGTTTTGTGCAAGTAATATGTTATTACAGGTGCGGCTGATCTATGTTATTCACAAATTGCATTTATTTTACAGTCAATTTCGTCTGGTAGCATACCGAGTTGTGCTTGAATGGATGCTGAAAGGAGAAAAACTAGGAAGAGGAAACCGTAAAGTTCTTCCCTCCTGTGTTGTTCAAGCCATAAGGGAAAAATACCCATCCCAGTCTGGATCCTATGTGGGTTTCAGAGAAGCAGATGATGCCTTTGCCATGATGTAGTGTACAAGTCTGCTACCTACTACATTATTTTTTTTGAATAAATACATATATTTCATATACTTTGTTTCCTGTGATGTTTAATTCAACAACTACATTGATTCAACCATGTTTATTTTGTGTTTAACTGGTAAACAAAATTTGTTTCAATTTTTGTAAATACAAATTTTTAAAAATTTTCTGTGTGGCTTTTGAAGTTCAGAAATAAATAATATTACACATACTTTTTAAAAAAAAGAAATGTTACTGATTTTAATTTCTAAACTGTTGCTATTATCACATCAATGCTTTTTCTTCAAGACAACAGTAATGTAACATGACATATAATAAAAAAAACAAGGAAATGTTAGATAAAAATAACTTAAAAACTAAAAAAGATAATAAACAGTGCCCAATAATACTTTTATTAAATTGCCACTAAGGCACAAGAGTCTATGTAAAGCATTGTGTAGAGCCTTTACTTAGAAAATCTTGACTGGTGCTTTGAAATGGCATCTTCTTTGGCAGGTTTTGGCTTTCGTGCAATGTTTGCTGGTAATGTGGGAACAGTGAGTTGAGATGACTCGTCTGGAACAACAATGTTTGGGTTTCTACGGTACTCCAGAACTACATTAACCAGTTCATCTCTAAATGTTTGTGTGGTTGGTTCAAACAGTTTCTTAGCTACCCACTCCTTGGAGTGCTTGGGAAACACAACATTGTAGCGTTGTACTCCTAGAAAGAAACAAGACATACATGTTACTGTACTATATATTATTAGACTAATGTTAAACTACTGACCCATAAAAAAAAGCACTTTGCATTAAATTTCATAATTTGGAATTCACTATTGTTTTAAACTTTTGTTGTTGTAATGTTCTTTACTTACCAGAGGTGGTTGTGGCCTGTTTGCGATGTACATTTTCATTATGATCCATAATTGCAAGCTGTGTGCGTGCAAACATGGAAGAGTAATGAAAGTGCAAGTTCTTCGGACAGTACTTAAGTAGCATGGAGTGGAAAACTTCAAGCTTGCCTGTAAAATAAGGAAACATAATTAGTCTGGTGTTCTAAATAATCACTTTCCATATATACACACAATGTGATTTTGGTCTAACATACCTCTATACTTAAACAGGGACATTTGCTGCAGGTCCTTCAAAATACCTTTGTCCAGAACTATTTTCTCCAGCGTATGGTATGCACGAGACTCTTTCATAATCCACCTCTTCCGTCTCTGTTGGTCAGGATTGAGGGCAGGATGGAGACATCTCTGTTCTAGGCCATCTTCGGTCCAACTATGTTCCCCAGAGATGTGATGAAGTATTGACTTCCATTTCCAGATTAAGTCCTACAAAACATAAGTTAAACAATTCATTATTTAATTTTAATTAAATCTACATCATCTTTGTAATGTTATATGGTGTACAAATTAAAACTTACTTCAGGGTCACCTCCACAACTAGAGCAGCAATACCACAAATGGTTGCAGATGCACTTGATCCAGGGCTGGAGATCTCTGTTGTCTTTGTATCTTGACAAGGACAGTAATTTCTTTAGCAACCCTGAGAAAACATTATTGATACGGTAATTACACAAAATATAATTGAATGTATATATATACAAAGTATTTTTTTAATTACTAAAAGTAATCCTTGAGTAAAGGTTCACATTCAAACTAATTTTGCAAATTAAAAACAGTGTAGTTCATTTACAGATTTAAATTTTATCTGACACAATTTCTTACCCTTCACCACATGCCAAATGTCAAACTCATGGTGAATTAATGGATAATCCTCCCGCATGATCTTTCTTATGGATGGTGATCTGTCAGTGGTCAACACATCTACTTTGATGCCTTTCTCCAAAATTTGATTTAGGCCTCTTTTAAACCCAATGGGCTCCATGGCCGCTGAGCTAGATGCTTCTGTCACCTAAAAAATTTTAAGACACAACAAATATATTCTTTATATTAAGTATAAACAGGTTTTGTCTTTCTTTATAGTGTTTTCATTTAGGGTGTAATAAGTATAATATTCTGTATGTTTGTACATTACTTTACAAAGTATATTACCATTTGTGGTGTTTACTAATTAAAACTTTGCATAATTTTATACTGTATATATCAACATGTACACTCACCTGCACCAACTCAAAGTGTACAATTTTATCCGTTGTGTCATCCATAAGGCTGTATGTGTTATATTTTGCTGAAAAACCAGGGCTGTAGCAGGTAGGACATAAGATGAAACAATAAACTTTTTGTTTTTCATATTTCTTTTAATTATTGTAAGAAAGGTGTCTCATTTACCTGTCTGATCTCCCATCCCCAGATAAATGCACCTCATTCTGTAATGCATTTTGAAGCTGTAAATCGTTCAGAATCCCAGCTTGTTTTTCTTTGTAAGTAGCATCAACTGCAGGAATGAGGTATGAAGACTGCATTGAATAGAAAGCGGTTTTCTTTGGCACCTGTAAGTTCAGCAGTGCAGCCCAATCAGCAATGTTGACATAAGTTGCACCACTGAATAGGACACTTGCAGAAACCAGAAGATTGTTTAAAGGCATTCCCCGAACATCTTCACATGAACTCCAACGGCCCTGATGTTTGTTCTCGCATTCCCACAGCACTTCGATACGGCTCCCATTGGATTTTTTCTCGGTTCCAGTAATTAGTGCTCCACAATCCTGACATCTTCTAAACATCTTCATCACATTTGATTCGTTTACGATCCATTTTCTTTCCTTCCACTTCTCATTTTCTCTATCGTCCTCTGTAGTTGACGTTGATGATGTTGAGCTGGCAGGAACATTTGTAACAGTTTCGATTGTAGTTCAGTCTGTGATGTCTGATCCTATGTGACAGACAGTAAATTGTAATCACAATTTTTAATTATAAAAATAGTGTGTAAAATCACACATTATTATAATCTACACATAGATAAATTTTTCTAGTAATAATTAGAATTTTTTTTAGATATTTAGATATCACAACTGACATAACTATCATAACTTGAAAAAAATGTTTGCATGATAAAACACTTACTAAGTACTTACCGACTGATATAAACTTATGGGGGGTAAGGCTATGTATGTCCCAGATGTTGATGGACCTGTCCTTCTGTCAAATGATTCTGGACTTCTAAGCGTGAACTTGATTCCAGCCATAATTCCTTGATTCTCTTCTTTGCTTCTATGTTTAACTGGAGTTGACTGTGGAACACCCTCTAGTGCTGATATATCCAGGACAACCTTCTCCTGATCTTTTTCAGGTGATGTGCAAAGCAGATTTGGCTGAGCCTGTACAGCAGGATCCCTTGGTGTTTCCTAAAACAATTCATAATGCAATAGTACATGTTTACATACATGTAGAGGTTAAAGTGAAAGTAATTTAACTAAAAGTAATTATGTAAACCACTGTTTGACAACATAATCCAAACAACACGACAACTGGGCAAAACATTGCATGACAAAACGCATATGAGTACTTACTGACTGATAGAAACGTATTGGGGGGAAGGCAATGTATGTCCCAGATGTTGATGGACCTGTCCTTCTTGGAATTGATTCTGGACTTTTAAGCATCAATTTGAGTCCTGCCACAACTCCTTCATTCTCTTCTTTGCTGTTATGTTTGACTGGAGTTGACTGTGGAACACCTTCAAAAAATGCTGATGCACCCAGGACAACTGTCTCCTGATCCTTTTGTGTAACTGTGTAACAGAGACTTGACTGAGTAGTAACATCAGGATCCCCCTGTGCTTCCTACAACAATAGATTGTACATGATTACATTTTAAAAGAAAAATTAAATATTTATACAACAGAAAAGTGTGTCCATGACATTTTAACGTCATGTCTTATCTTAAAACGTTAACTAAAACTTAATTAGTATTCGGTAAAATTAGGAAATAAAATGTTTAATGTCCCTTAACTTACTTATTATGATGTAATGTACAGACAGACGATTGTAATCGTGAAATAAGTCCCTAATGTGTGATACAAGACTGTATGGACTTATATAACAACCTGCTGCATATACATGATCCCTTACATGTAGCATCACAATCAATACACAAAATAATACACCCTACAGTACAGAGTACTCAATACATACCGGATTTTGCGGGAAAAGCAGCACAGGTGGTTCAGAAGTGGTTTTGTTTTTCCAATCTTTGCCTCGTAATCGTCTGGACTGAAATGTTCACTGCACATCCGATATTGCAAGAGTTTTTCCTTTGGTGTATTTATATCCCAACCAATAGCGAGCAGCCATAACTGCAATCGCTCAGAATCATGTACTGGGAATCGGTGAAATGCTACTGGTGCATCTTCCTTTGACGCCCGCGCGCGTAACCTTACAGTTTTACATATGTTTAAGCATCCAGGGTAGATGCAGGCCCGAACCATTTTAAGCCTAATAAAAAACTTAAGTATAGCTAAATCAAATAACTCTTCACGGAAATCCCGAGTGGAGTTTTGTTTTGCTCTGCTCTCTGGCTGCGCTGGCGCGTTCGTTCTACGTCACGACACTTCCTACGATACGCCATACGTCATACGCCGACATCCTTCTCCCGTGAACGCGCGTCGACCGTGGCCGGAAGCCAGATATTTTCGTTTATAAAGTTTAAAATATGTATATTTTTACGACAAAACCGCACGGATTACCATCAAGAGGCCTTCGTTTACCCCCCTGGAGCCGGATGGATTACTTTTGAGAAGGATGCATGCACATTTCGGAACTTCAAAGAGGTGAGCCCCATAGCTACACATTATAACCACTGAAAGATCTAAAACATTTTCTAAAATAACTGAAAATGTGTTCGTCTGAAAAAAGATTGACATATGCATCTCGAATGGCTTGAGGGTGAGTAAATCATGGCTTGAATATCATTTTAAGGCGAACTATTCCTTTAAGGGTCTTTCTCAAGGGCCTCACATTAAAGCATAACATCTTTTATACGATAAAAAAACAATCTAATGCATGTTGATTACCTTTTTCTAATGTTTCATTCATGATTCATTCATCTTGTTCCAAGTTTTTTTGTTTTTTTTTAGCTGTAGACCATAAAGATATTTTGAAAATAAGTGCATGCCATTTATCACAAATTTTTTATTTTATTTATTTTAAAAAGAAATATATTATCTTCCCTCAGATGCTGTGAAGAGGTGGAGACTCTGAAGTGGATGCAGCAATGGCAGAACACCTTAAGCTCGCTCCAGGAAGAGATGGGGGTGGAGGTTACAAGAAATGAGCCAAACAACTGTAATGTGTTTAAGGGATTGTTCACACAAAAATGAAAATAGTCATAATTTTCTCACCCTCATGTTACAATCATAATCATTTTTCCTACAATGGCAGTTAATAGATTGTGAGATCTGTTTGGTTACAAATATTCTTCAACATATCTTTGTGTTTATAAGACTACTGTGTAAGTCAATGACAAGATTGATAAAGACATAAGAAAAAAACATCTTTTAACATTCTAGTAGAAAACACGTGAACGCATTCTCAGAAATGTAATATTTGAATTCATGTCGGCTCTAAATAGTTTAAAATCATTTAGACCACTTTGATTTTATAAATAGCAATGATTTCAAACATATTTTATGATGAGGGTCTTCTATGTTTTATGATTTTCTTGTCACATGACAACAATGGCTCCTGCAAGGTGGTTATGCCATGTTCAAATATTAATAATATTCTTAATATTATTTATATGATTAAAGTATTTAAAAATAAATGCAATTAATATTGATTTATATTATTATATATTAAAAACATTAATAAATACTGTGAAAATAGAAATTTCAGACAATAATGATGGACTTCAAGATTGAGTATTTCAGCACTTTCTATTCAGTGATGACCCTCATTAAATCATATTTCTGATGAAAATGGTAGGCCAATCCAAAATGGATACAAAGATTACAATGAAAAACATTTTTTTTTAAATAGATTTTTATCATCCTGAAGATTCTTATTCGTCATTGTCCCAGTAAAGCAAACGTGAAAACAATATTGTCAGAACATAGAAAGGTTGAAATACATTTGAACATTTGAAACATGAGGGTGAGTAAATGACAGATTTTTTTTTGGGGGGGGGGGGGAGATGGGTAAACTATCCCTTTATATAATAATTGAGTATTTTGTAATTGGTATTTTAGTTTGGTTAACAGATGATAAACTGTTCAAAAACAATAAAATGTGCTAAATCAGAGCATGCTTCTTTTTTGCATCCACAAATAATGTGTTCTTGTTTGTGATGTACACTTGATTAAGATGTTTTATGGACGTTCAGGTCTGACTGGACCGATCTTGAACTTTTGTCAAGATGTGTTAAACCCTCAAGACATAATTGATTGCCTTTCATGATGTTACACAAAGGGTATTTTATATGCAGGCTTATATATAAATACACTTAAACTATGCAGCAACGCATTTAAACATTTAAACGATGATGTCCAGGAATCGACGCATTTAGACGTCCAGGGGCCTCATTTATAAACGTTGCGTACGCACAAAAGAAGGCGTACGCCACTCTACGCAATAATTGATATTTATAAAAAGCAAACTTGACGGGAAAATGCGCGGTCCTTCACGCAAGCTCTGACCCAGGCGTACGCACAAAAACGGGTGAAATGAGAAATGGCGACCGTCCGCAGATGGAAGAAACACGTGAAAGTGAAAGTGAAAATGACAATACTGCCTCTCATAAATAACATGAAGACTTCACAAAGCAAGTCTTACAATTAACAGCCTACACGAACACCCGTTTGATCGATCAGCAGTGAAACAAACAAAAAAAATCAAACGAAAATTACAACAGAAATTCAAATGAACACATATTTGCAAAAAGAAAAGTGAAATATGTTCTGCAATAATATTGGCATGTTGTGCAATTCATCCTCATAAATAATATAGTTAACAGAACGAAATAATGTAAAACTGATATTCTCGTCAATGTGTCCGTCTGGTGGAGCAGATATAGATGCAATTAGATAGACAGATAGATAGATAATTAAGGAGATATATAGATAGATAGATAGATAAATGTAGCCCCCCAGAAGGGCTATGGCAATGCTAACTACGCCACCCCTTGGACACAACCCGTAATGGCAAGGGGACTCTGTTACAAAAAGAGCACACGCACAGGCTTTGTTTAGCAAAGTAGAAAAATACAATCTTTATTTTTTCTTTAATTAAAATTCAGTCGCTTTTGGTTGTCAATAAATAACAAATACATAATTTGACATAGGGATAAGCCATAGGAGGGTGGGTCCCGGGTTAAAAGCTGGACCAAGCCTAGGTTTCAATACCACAAGTGAAATAAAAGCACACCACGTTATGGTAGAACCAACACTACAAACTCAGCCTACATAACCACAGCAATCATGCCACTTGATGCACACATCACAGCACTACACTGCACACATCAGTTCAAAATGGGTGAAACACTAAGGAAACATGATTAGAACCTGATAAGCCTGTCTATCCTATGGGCCCAATCCACCCCAAGACTATAAATAGGGAGGGGGAAGGAACAAACAACAGAAAAATAAGAAGGCAGCTACCTACAATCTAGCGATTGGGTGAGCAGCCAATGTTCCGGCACTTCACAATCTCCCCAGGGTCACGGAGCACTCCTCTGTGCTCGTCAGTCTAGGCATTCCAAACGTGTCGTTTCGGAAGTGTGCACCCACACAACCAATAGCGCCGTTGGCAAACACTCCGCAGCCCCTTGCGCTACAAACAGCCCCCGAAACACTGCTGCACTCTGACACGTTAGCGGCTAACTACAGTGTATCGCTCCCGGCATGAGGACCCCAGGTGCCTATAAACCTGCCTGTTCTCAATTTCCGACCACTCCCACCCACATTAGGTACCATAGCAACCCGAGAGAGAGTGACAGCGATCGGAAGCAGTGACAGAGGGAAAAGAGAGAGGGCAACATAGAATGCCTTGAACTCACAGGCTACAATCCACCACCTCCAAATGAATCGGCGCCCGACGATGATACCTCATGTCCGGGAGACTTCACCCTCTATTCCTGATGAATCATAATCTATGCCACTAGTCGACTGGGGTAGATGGTAAGGATTGGAATGATGTCCTGCTGTAGACCTCGCTGAACGGCGCATGGCCACAGTATTGTACTCAGGCACCTCAGCTGTATCTTCAACGTCCATTTCCCCCACCGCTAAGGTGCCGGTTAAAGAAGGTACAGCTTGGGGCTCTGGTTCAGCACCATACCATATGATCACGTCTCGGGCATAACCATCGTCCCCAGCCGAAAGGTCTTTAGGGGTCTCCTCTCCCCGAGCAGGACCAGGGAACCCACCTGGCCCAAACCTCAATCCCGCAGGAACAATACGCATCTCAGAACGATGCACCTGTCGCACAGGTCCACCTCCACCTGCAGAAATCACCATATATACCGCTCCTGCCCCCGAAGGGCAGCGTACCACTCGATAGACCACAGAGTTCCAGTAATCCTGAATTTTATTTCTCCCAGATGGGTGATTCCGCAGATAGACCAAATCCCCTTCTTGGAACCCGGCATCGTTCACCTGCTCATTATGGCTCTGATTACGCCTGAGGGCCAGTTCTTCTGATCTCTGTCTGACGTGTTCATGAGTCATTCTGATGCTTTGCTGGTGCTTTTCAACCCATTCCTGTAAGCTGTTGGTGTCTGGGACAGCCTCCCTAGTACCAAGCAAAAAATCAACCGGCAGTCTTGGATGATGGCCAAACATCAGATAATATGGGGTATGCCCTGTGGTCTGGTGGGGGGTGACATTATAAGCAAAGGTGAGCTGAGACAGATGATGTGGCCAACGACGCTTCTCTGTCTCGGGTAGGGTACGCAGCAAGTCGTGGAGTGTGCGGTTAAACCGCTCACACTGGGCATTCCCTTGGGGGTGGTATGGAGTGGTACGGCTCTTTTGTATACCGTACATCTGACACAGTTGCTGGATCAGGAGGCTCTCGAAGTTTCGTCCCTGATCGGAATGTATACGAGCTGGGGGACCAAACCTATGGAACCACTCTTGCACCAAGGCCCTGGCCACAGTGTGTGCTTTTTGGTCCTTAGTAGGAACAGCCTGCGAGTACTTCGTGAAAATATCTGTAAGGATCAGGACATTCTCTCGTCCATCACTGGCTGGCTCTAACAGCGTAAAGTCCAGAGCTAATATTTCATTTGGTCGAGTGGCCTGCATTGTGCTCCAATATGTATGAACCTTGGGCTGGACAGCCTTCCCTACAACCCATCGTTGGCACTGCTGGCACCACTGTTCAGCATCTTTAGTCATACTAGGCCAAAAACATCGGCTCCAAAGTAGCTGGAGTGTTCTTTCCGTGCCTTGGTGCCCTTGCTCGTCATGGACACTCCGTAGGACTTCTGTTTGCAGGCACTGGGGCAGCAATAATTGGAGAGTCTCTGGACCTCCCCCTGTTGCATAAATCAGGCGATAAAGAACGCCTCCTTCATCGACCAGCCGATCCCAGTGTCGGAGCAGGACTCTGCTGGATTTGGGTAACGCTTCACGCTCCTTTGCATCTGGCCGTCGCCCTTCTTGATAGTACTTCTTCAAGGGTCCAATGACTGGGTCAGCTTTCTGAAGCAAGCTGAGATCCTGGGGTGAACGCCCCGGTAAGGCCACCACTTCCCCGCATTGGCCCTCTATAGCAGGCATTGGACCAGGTCTGGTCAATGCACCCAATGCGGGGACCTCTGTCCCGAAGGTGAAGCGTTCTAGATACTGACGAGAAAGCACATCTGCATTCTGATTGCTCTTGCCTGGCCGATATCTAAGAGTAAAGTTGAATGCCGCCAGCTGGGAAGCCCACCGCTGCTCGGTTGCGCCCAGCTTTGCTGTAAGCAGATGGCTCAAAGGGTTATTGTCAGTAAATATTGAGAAATGGTTACCCAGCAAATATTCACGGAACTTCTCCGTTACTGCCCACTTTACCGCAAGTAGTTCCAGCTTCATGGAGCTATAATTCTCCATATTTCTTTTAGCAGCTCTGAGTCCCCGACTGGCAAATGCGACTGGACGTACTTTCCCTTCATGTTCTTGGGAGAGGACCGCACCAAGGCCTCCGTAACTGGCATCTACCTCCAAGATGAAGGGCTTCTTAAAGTCTGCATACGCCAGCACTGGAGCCGAGGTAAGTCGCTCTTTCAGAGACAGGAATGCTCGCTCACATCCTTCGTCCCAAGCCGATTCCAGGGGAACTGGGGGGGTCTTTCCCTTTCTTCGAGGTCCGCTGAGTCTACCTACCAACTGATGAAGTGGGGTTGCCAACTTTGAAAATCCCTCCACGAAGCGCCGATAATAACTTGCGAACCCGAGAAAGGATCGCAATTCAGCCAGGTGTCCAGGGCGTCTCCACTCCTTGACCACCTCTATCTTGGCAGGATCCGTGGAAACTCCCGCAGCAGAGACCACATGTCCCAAGTAACTAACCTGGTGCTGGAAAAAATGGCATTTTGACAGTTTTACTTTTAGTCCCTGTTTTTGAAGACGGGAAAATACCTCTCTTAGCCTTTCCAGATGCTGCTGAACAGTAGCGGAAAAGACAATCACATCGTCCAGGTACAGTAAAACAGACTGGTATCTGCAATCGCCAAACATACGCTCCATCAAACGCTGGAACGTTCCAGGGGCATTACACAGTCCAAATGCCATTCTATTGAACTCAAACAGGCCAAAAGGTGTACAGAAGGCAGTCTTGGATTTATCCTGCTCCACCATTGGAACCTGATTATATCCACTTGCGAGGTCTAAGGTAGAGAACCATCTTGCTCCTGAAAGTGCATCCAACGATTCCTCTATACGGGGAAGGGGATATGCATCATGGCGGGTTTTTGCATTTAACTGCCTGTAATCTACACAAAGGCGCAAACTCCCATCCTTCTTGGTCACCAGGACTATCGGAGAAGAATATGGACTGCTACTTTCCCTAATGACTTTACTATCCAGGAGCTGTTTGATGTGTGCCTTTACCGTTTCATACTGGGAGGGTGGAATTCTACGGTATGGCTGCCGAACAGGAACATTGTCCAACAGGGGAATCTCATGGCTGATTAAACATGTGCATCCTAGGTCTCCCTCCCCTTGGGAAAAGATGTTACTATACTGGACAAGGAGAGACCTTGCCTCAGCCGCTTGTTGCTGGGTCAACCCAGGGAAATCTGGCACCGTGAACTCACGCTTGACACTGTTCCCAAGAAGGGTCAACTGATACAGAGGCAGCTGTTCCTGTCACGGCCGCAGCCACAACTTGTACAGTGCCAATAGGGTGGCGTGGGGGCAACCATACCTTTGTGTTACCAACATTCACTACAGGTGCATATACCAAACCCTTTCTCGCCGGCACCAGGGTGGGGGACACCAGTAGGCCTTCAGGCAATTGCTCCTCATCAAAGCCCAAGGGCTCCAGCAAAAACGCTACGGACTCAAGCTGGGGGCATGTAACCGGGACCATGGTTAGGGCTCCTGCCTCAAGACAGACATCCCCTTTCCCATGGACTTTCACTTTAAACGGCTTCGTTGCATTTACAATGGCCTGGATCTGTTCACAGTGTCTCAGTGCACGTCGGGCTGCCGGCGCCGCCGATTTCACAGGAGGGGAGTGGAAAAGCTGTGAGCCATGTTGTTCAAAGAGGGCCTGATAGCACTCCCCAATTACATTCATTCCCAGTATCCCGGGTGTTATACGCTTGCGGTCTTTAAGAGGGCCCTTCTCTGGGTCTTTAACAATTAAAATTCCCCTCCTCGGAATGCATTGCCCCAATACCCCCACATCCAACTCTAGGTAACCAACATAGGGGATGTCTAACCCATTAGCAGCCTTAAGCCCAAGCCATCTATAGTCTTTCTTTTGTAGGTGATGGAAATGCTCTTGAAAAAAACTCTCAGTGATGGTGGTCACCATTGACCCAGTGTCAATTAAACAGGGCACTGTTACTTCTCCCATAGAAACGGACAATACAGGACAATTTTTAACTAACTTATCATATGTTTGAGAATGCAATGAGCCATACACATCCCTTCCCAGCATGTGGCTCTGCACACTGGGGATTGCTAGTTTCCCAACTGGCTAAGTAGATTGTCTGGGCCTGGTGCTAGGGTAGGGGGGATATCAGGAGGCAAACGTGAAGCTAACCCACTATTCTTGGTGGAAGTAGCTGCCTGACAGTAGCGGGCTATATGGCCTGGTTGGTCGCACCGTAGACAAATGGGCTGACCATCAGGGGCACGTTTGTATCGCCCACCCCGGGGTGGTGGAGGAGCCTGTGATCTACCACTAAGGTGTCCTAGCTGCCTTACGAGCATATCCAACTGAGCTTGTTGCTTAAGGACCAAGTCTTTTAGTTCAGCGAATTCTGAGGACTGGGGAGATGTAACACATTGCGACACAAACTGAGCTTCACTGCTTGCCCCCGGAGCACGGTAACTACGATCTCGATTGGACTGACCCTCCTGCACCCACCTTATAGCTTCTTTCCGTACGGCTAGAAGAGTAAACCCACTATCTGCTCGTACCAATCTCTTGAGTTCTCTACGTAACATAGGATCAGAGACATTTTCACAGAACTGTGATCAAACAAAAACAATGCCTTGTCAAAATAAGACATATGCATTGCCGAATACAACTTTTTGCTTCTTCAATCCATTCTTCGACAGACATAGACCCTGCAGTTGCAGAGCCAGAAAACTTCGGGCACCGCCGCTCTCGAGGTATAAAAAGCGCTTGCTCCCGTCGAACAGGCTGGGTACTATTAGCACTGCTACTAGCATTGCTCATGGTCCCGCCCCCTGAAAGTCTCTCATTTTCAGCCTGGAGCTGCACCAAACGTTGTCGTAGCTGCTGTAACTCCCCTGTGGACTCCTCTCCGTCACTCATATTGTTGCCAGCTGCTGTTCTCTATAAACACTTACGTACTCACACACACACACACACACACACACACACACACACACACACACACAGGTGCTGCTTAAATAGACTAACCTAGCGACACAAATGCTAATCCTGCCGACTACGCCAAAATGTAGCCCCCCCAGAAGGGCTATGGCAATGCTAACTACGCCACCCCTTGGACACAACCCGTAATGGCAAGGGGACTCTGTTACAAAAAGAGCACACGCACAGGCTTTGTTTAGCAAAGTAGAAAAATACAATCTTTATTTTTTCTTTAATTAAAATTCAGTCGCTTTTGGTTGTCAATAAATAACAAATACATAATTTGACATAGGGATAAGCCATAGGAGGGTGGGTCCCGGGTTACAAGCTGGACCAAGCCTAGGTTTCAATACCACAAGTGAAATAAAAGCACACCACGTTATGGTAGAACCAACACTACAAACTCAGCCTACATAACCACAGCAATCATGCCACTTGATGCACACATCACAGCACTACACTGCACACATCAGTTCAAAATGGGTGAAACACTAAGGAAACCAGACTAGAACCTGATAAACCTGTCTATCCATGTCTATGCACCCACACAACCAATAACGCCGTTGGCAAACACTCCGCAGCCCCTTGCGCTACAAACAGCCCCCGAAACACTGCTGCACTCTGACACGTTAGCGGCTAACTACAGTGTATCGCTCCCGGCATGAGGACCCCAGGTGCCTATAAACCTGCCTGTTCTCAATTTCCGACCACTTCCACCCACAATAGGTACCATAGCAACCCGAGAGAGAGTGACAGCGATCGGAAGCAGTGACAGAGGGAAAAGAGAGAGGGCAACATAGAATGCCTTGAACTCACAGGCTACATAAATAAATAGATAGATGTATTAATTTTTCCACTGGGGAAAGTTGTTTTCATAGTAAAACATTTCTTCATAAGCTACGGAATTATGGTATTCATGCATATGCCTTTAGTTTGTTTTATTTTTGATAAAACAATGTATGGCGTATGTCTCAACCATTCAGAAAGCAACAAGAAATTACATTTGCGCTGAACAATTTCCCATTTCCACGTCGATTATTACCGACATCTGTAGCTTGTCAGATGCAATTAAATGGATGGAAATAAAATGCCCCATCACAATGCGTAATGACGCACAATGGCTGATCTTGCGCTCTTAGAAGATGTGGCAAATGGAAGGATTCGCAGTGAACGCATCTTTAGACAGCAAGAAGACTTGCTTGTAAACGAGGACGAGTGGCTTATGAGCCGGTTCCGACTTCCTCGAGCCGTCCTGTTGGACCTCTGCGGGCTTTTGGGCCCGGCGTTACAGAGGAGCACTCGGAGGAACCACGCCGTGCCAGTCCCACTTCAAATCCTAACAACACTAGGATTCCTGGCGACTGGCACTTTTCAGAGGGAATTGGCTGACAGGTCAGGAATATCTCAGCCGACCCTTAGCCGGGTAATGCCAGACGTGTTAAAAGGCATAATAGCTTCATCCCATGATTCCATAAAGTTTCCATACACGGCGGGTGAACAGGCAAACAAGAAAGCTCAATTTGCAGCTATGTATGGTTTCCCAAATGTCATCGGTGCTATTGACGGCACTCATGTTGCCATAAGGGCACCGAACGTTAATGAAAATGCTTTCATTAATAGAAAGCATTTTCATTCAATCAATGTCCAAATTATTTGTGATGCAGACATGTTGCTCACTAATGTAGTAGCTCGGTGGCCTGGGTCAACCCATGACTCATTTATTTTAAGACACAGCAGTGTTGGACGCAGACTCGAGGCTGGTGCTATAAGTGATGGCTGGCTTCTAGGTACGTTTGATTATAGACATTCACATTTTAATGTACTTCAATGTCTTAACCCTTTCACTATCCTTGCAGGGGACAGTGGATATCCCCTCAAACAGTGGCTGCTTACGCCTTTCCTCAACCCACATAGTGCAGAGGAAAGGCACTACAACATGTGCCACAGCCGAGCTCGCACTATAGTGGAGCGCACCATCGGCCTGTTTAAGGGCAGATGGCACTGCCTCGACTGCACTGGAGGGAGGTTATTGTACACGCCTGAAAAGGTGTGCCAAATCGTGCTGGCATGTGCTGTGCTACACAATGTGGCACAGCTTAAAAACGTGCCTCTACCTCCTGGCGCCGATTGCTGTGTTGGCCGCGACCCTGAACCCCATCCCCAGGCATTTGAGCCAAATGCTGCTGCTGTGCGCCAGCGTTTGGAAGTGATGCGTCGCTTGTAAAGAGCAACAAAAGGTGTGGAAAATATTATTTATTCAAGAATTCCCTCATCGTGCAGTTTATTTCAGTCAGCGCAGTCTTGATTTTGCCCAACTCCTTGGCCACCTCTCTGATTGAACTAATGACTTCCCTCTGCATTTCAAGGACTGCATCGGTGAGGACACGTCCACTGCTGAAGGGTTGAGAGCCGCGTGCCGTGGAGACGCTGGGTCCAGACGGCTGCTCAGCTGCAGCATCGTAACCACTGGCCCTGCTGGAACACCCAGCAACTGAAATAAAATTGTTCTATATTAATAAACTGTAATTGTGTAGCCTGCATACATGTGACTTGACTGCATTCATTTTACTTATTTCTCTTACCTGTGTCACCCGGTGCATCTGGCGCGTCAGTGTCCCCCTCCGCCTCAGTCACCACTCCACTTAATAGGGATTCCCCAATAATTGCCGCCAGTCTCTCATCAAGAGGGGTCAGCTCCGGTGTCCCCTTTCCCCCACCCGTGGCAGACACACTCTGGCGATGGAGCGCTAGACGTTTTTTTGCCTCGACTTTGATGTCCGACCATTTCTTTTTTATTTCGGCCACGGCCCGAGGTTGTGAGGCTACAGCATTTACGGCGTCTGCCACCGTTTGCCACTCAAGTGCCTTTTTGGCATTAGTAATGCCCACACTGTGCCCTCCAAACAACATTTTTCTCCTCTTTTCCACCTCGCCAACGATAACTTCTACTTCACATTGAGTGAAGTTACGTTTTTTTGATTTCCTCTCTGTGTTTGCCATGATTTCGCAATCTATTTATGGGCAACTATGGGCGTGTCATGAAGCCGCAAAAGCTGCGCTACATTTAGAATTGATTGTGATTTATTAAGGGAAAAATGCGTAGGATGTGCGTGCGCACGGTTTTATAAATCCGAATATTTCTGTGCGTACGCACGTCCTATTTTTCATCCGTACGCCACTTCTGGCGCAAATCCTACGCAAAGTTTTATAAATGAGGCCCCAGAAGACGTGCAGAAAAGATGTGCAGTTCACCTCCAGAAGACGTTAAAGACGTCGGTTCAACCTTCATTTTGGAACTATTTTTCAACCATGACGGGACGTGTCGGAAGGATGTCTTTTCAACGGTCAAAAGACGTCCGAATGTTTGCTGGGTGTGCGTGCAAACTGCCATCGTTAATCTCGCAGAGACGGCGAGCTTGATCTGGGAGTTCTTTGGCGTGAGTGAGCAGAAGTAAGGATTTTGATTAATTATTTTGTATAGTATTTTAAAATGTAACGCCAGGGCTTGTATCTATGGGCTTCTCTCTTGACGTCTCCCCGATTGCCTGTGAGCTTCTCCTCCTGTCTGTACGGTAATTTCTCTACTGTGCGACAGAGAGTCGAGTGGTTATGACGCAATCGTTAGCCTATTTTTACAAAAACTGTTTCTATGGGGCCATAATGTAACATAAAAGGTAATGGAGCCCTTTATACATTGTGGTTTATCTTTAGAAATAAATAATGGACAAATGGAGTCTTTAAACGCCTCAGATGTAAAGTTATTCGCTGTCAAAGTGGCGCCAAAATGAATGGGAGTCAATGGGATGCTAACGCAAGTGAAGTTCTGCTACAAGATGGCGGCACGCGGCCGATTTCAACTTTCGGTCGACTTCCTTCCCGCCTGATTTAACAGCATTAGCTCAATGAAATACGTCTTCCTTCCGTTAGAATGAATGTTTTCCTGCCTTGCTAAATGTTGGGCTCATGACCAATAAGTTGTATTCGCCTCAATCTGATTCAGTAAAGTCAAACCGCAGACAGTGAAGCTGCATCACTGAGCGCGAGTCCCGCGCTCTGTCGGATGCAGGGTGGCTCTGTGAGGCGGGAACAGAGGATTCCGTATGGTCTTAAAGCCTTCCGCAAACACCCACGATCACAAATAACAATGATTTTCATAAAATAATGATTAATTATTAATTGATGATTTGTTATTATTATTATGGTCTTGTGAAAATAATAATATGGGCTGCGAGAAAATAATGAATACAAAGAGTAGTGCTGCTGAGTGCAGGCATGTTTCAGCCCAGTAACACAACGTTCTTCAGAGCCAAAACACAGACCGAATTCAGTTCAGCTGGAGGGGGTTGGGTTTTTGGGAGTAGTTATGTATGACTTGTGGGGGTCGAGATAAAGGTGTGAATCTCTTGCTCTTTCATATGGACAGTGTATGAGGCTTTCAAAGTTGCTGAACTGGTTTATACAGGACTGTTATAGACTAAAAAATGGTCTGCCCCCACGTAAGATTTTTCTAGTTCTAGTCGTTCGTTTGTTATATTCAACTATATTCAACGCGCTCAAGCACATGCATTAAGTTTGCAACAAAGCACATGCAGAAGTAGCCTAATTGTGGAAAATATTTATTAGTAAACAAATGTTTTCTTGTAGGCTGCAGGATGAAATTCATACTGCTGGCTCTCTCCGAGGAGAGAAATGCAACATTCACAGATTACACAATTCGTTTTCTTTTAAAAAACATTTAAAGCTTTATGTAGATATATTTTTAATGTATGTGAAACACCACGACATTATGTTAATAAAAAAAATATAAATTCATTTTCAGGAAAAAATTAAAGTGATGAGACAAAAGTGGTCTTATATACATAGAAAGCACATTAAATGAAAGTAAAGTTTCAACTTTAAAAAATGTAAATATGTTGGGAAAATAAAATATCAAAATGTGGGTGAAATAATGTTCCATTGTAGAACAACATATGCTCTTATCCAGACGTAGGGAAGACCTGGCATTTTCCAACATGACAATGCCAGACCACATACTGCATCAATTACAACATCATGGCTGCGTAGAAGAAGGATCCAGGTACTGAAATGGACAGCCTGCAGTCCAGATCTTTCACCCATAGAAAACATTTGGTGCATCATAAAGAGGACGATGCGACAAAGAAGACCGAAGAATTTGAGCAACTAGAAGCCTATATTAGACAAGAATGGGACAACATTCCTATTCCTAAACTTGAGCAACTTGTCTTCTCAGTCCCCAGACGTTTGCAGACTGTTATAAAAAGAAGAGGGGATGCCACACAGTGGTAAACATGGCCTTGTCCCAACTTTTTGGAGATGTGTTGATGCCATGAAATTTAAAATCAACTTATTTTTCCCTTAAAATTATACATTTTCTCAGTTTAAACATTTGATATGTCATCTATGTTGTATTCTGAATAGAATATTGAAATTTGAAACTTTCACATCATTGCATTCTGTTTTTATTCACAATTTGTACAGTGTCCCAACTTTTTTGGAATCGTGTTTGTAACAACCCTTTAGGTTGAATTTGAGTGCAAATCTACGAAGGTTCTGCCTTTTGGATCTATCATACCCTGATGGGTACGATCCCACTGACAATAGATTACACAGTGATTCACTTATCTTCCATACCTGTATTAAAAAAAAAAAGCACAGGTAAACAGAGAACTATATACACAAAAAATCCAACTTTCAAAAAGTCCTACTAACCAATGTAAAAAAGTAGCCTGAAAAAAAAATGTTTAGTAGAAGTCAGTTTAATGTTTTGTGTGAAAAAAAACCTTGTCACTAGCATAAGTTGTTTTGTTTAACTTACTTAGATCTCTAGGCTTTTCAAATTGAGTCATCTGAATAGAAAATTGTACATGGAACAATATTGCACAAGTTCCCAGCATGCATTGCTGCCTGAAAACATTTTGTGTTCATTATTAAAATATTAGAATTGTTTAAAATTTTACTATATTAGTTATGCTGCTGCTGTTGTCACTGTCAGTTAGCTGTCATGTGGATCAGAGTTCTTATTTTTACTGATTTAAAATTTATTGATCCTCACCATGGTTGAGAATCGTGTGCTGAAATATGTACATCTCATTGCAATTAAATTAATGTTGTTGTTTATAAGAATAAATGCTTGACTTCATTTAAAAGAAACTAGGATTATGTATAAGGCTTTGAACAATATACTTTAATTTTGTCTATATATATATATATATATATATATATATATATTTAAAGGATTGTTATAGATGTTAAGCAGTGCAAAATTCTAAGTGTCTTTGGTTGTTTAACACCTTTTTAAAAATTAAGTACATTGACTTTTATTCAGATTATATGTTTATATATTTCGTTTGATAGTTAAGTTAATTTAAGTTGATCGAGTTCAATAGGTTGTCTATTTATTTATTTATGTTAGGTCAACTGTTTGTTTGATTTTGCAGTTTAACTATAATGGAGAAATTATTTTTTACATCAAAAATTTTTGAAATGGTTTACTAATCAGATTATCATATAACCTAACATACAGCCTAACTTTTCAATGACAAACGATAACAAAGATATTACGTAATGTGACATTAATCAGTTCTCATTACTACTAGCTGTCTTGGTATAATCAATACTAACAGAACTAGTCAAAAACTTACCTTACATGAAGAAATCCATGCGCGAGTAGTAAACAATTATGGGCATGTTGTTCAGCGTGACAAAAATGATGCAATATCGATGTGATGAGAAGCGCGCTCCGAGAGAGTTCATGAATTCGAAGGCTGGTTTCGAAATAATGAATTAATCTAATAGTTTGGGTTGATTTATTTTATTATTCTTAATTATTATTGTTGAATAAATGCAGGAATAACCCCCAATATAAACTTGAAAGCTGCGAGAATTATTAAAACCATGCGATATAGCTATACACCCACATAAATTTAGGGCCTGATTAAATATAACTCTATAACACAGAGATTTAAAAAAATAAAATTCCATAACTTTTTCAAAACGTTTTAAGTCCTGGAAATTGTTGTTTTAAAATCGCATGGCATTTCCATGTTATTCATGTCCTTACAGACTAAATGCAACTGGTGCACGCTCTTTAAATCACTTAAACTGGTCCAGCAATGTGATTGCGCGAGTGTTCCGTTACCTCTTCCTCCTGTAATCCAACACAGTCTCACTCTCTACTCGTCAAATGTCTGACGCATGGTCAAGGGATCTGGCGTCACTTTTTTGACGCACTGGGCATACCTTTGGCGTTATTTTTTAACGTGCAGGTTAGTCCAATAGACTTCTATAGAACTCAGCAGCGTTTAAATTTGACGTCTTGGGTCAGCACACCGCAACGAGACTAAATAAATAAAAATAAAAAGGTCGTTTTTTTTTCAGAAATCGTTTTTATCTGGCCCTCCAACTTGTTTTTGAGGTTTAAAAATCCTCGCAATCTGATATCAAAGTGCTCTCTGTGCAAAAGCTTAGCGCGTTCATCAGTGGTGAGTTTAACAACACTCAACTACAGGTAAAACAGCATTCAGCGGTGAGTTTAACAACACTCAACTCGAGGTAAAACAGCATTCAGTGGTGAGTTTGACCAAAGCAACGCTCAACTGCAGGTAAAACAGCATTCAGCTGTGAGTTTAACAACACTCAACTCCAGGTAAAACAGCATTCAGCGGTGAGTTTGACCAAAGCAACGCTCAACTGCAGGGAAAACGGCATTAAAAGGTGAGTTTAACAACGCTCCAAGGCGTGTACAAGTTAAGCAGTTTAACCGTTTTCTTACAACCCATTCTCGCTTATCGCTTATCATCTCGGTTACGTATGTAACCACGGTTCCCTGAATAGGGAACGAGATGCTGCGGTGACGTCACCGGCTATGGGAACACCCCTCGGTGTGACGAATGTCTGAAGCCCTATACCATCCTGCCAATCCTATTGGCCAAATAGCGATTGGCACCGCCCTACGCATGCGTACGCATCGTATACCTGAGTGCCGCGTGCTATTTCGCTCAGATTTCATGAACTGAAGAAATGCTATCAAGGTACGGAACGGCCGGGACCGCAGCATCTCGTTCCCTATTCAGGGAACCGTGGTTACATACGTAACCGAGATGTTCCCTTTCATAGGTCACTTCGATGCTGCGGTGACGTCACCGGCTATGGGAACGCTATACCATAACGCCTGACGTACCCGATAGTGGGAATCCAAGGAAAGCATCTGCTCAAGCAGACAGAACCCGGGAGCCAGGAGCCATCCTCACATTCAGACAGTAAATCTTGACAAAAGTGCTCGTTGAGGAACATCCTGCCGCAGCACAGACATAATATAGAAGAACCACTGAGAAAGCTTGTGATGAAGCCACTGCTCTCGTGGAATAAGTTCTAATTCCTAAGGGCAAAGCGAGACCGCGCGCCTCATGGGCTAAAGATATAGTCTCCATCAGCCAATGTGACATGCGCTGCTTTGTGACAGCATGGCCTCTATTTTGTGTCCTAACAGACAAAGCTGGTTGAACTCACGCCATGGAGCTGTTCGGTCAACATAAGTCTTCAGCGCTCTAACAGAGCAAAGACTCAGATCTCCTGACCCCACCTCTGCAGGGGGTAAAGCCTCCAAGACCACTTGTTGTAAGTGAAAGGGTTCGAAGCGACCTAGGGACATAATTAGGCCTCGGTCACAGCAATGCTTCCACAGAGCCTGGTGCAAAATCCATGCACGAGGGCGAAACAGAAAAAGCCTGTATATCCCCAACTCTCTTGAGGGAGGATAAAGCCACAAGAAGAACTGTCTTTAAGTCAGGGTTTTATCCAGTATAGTTTCAAAGGGCTAACGAATGCCCTGATAAACCTTGCAACACAATGGATAAATCCCATGAAGGAACTCGCACAGGGCGGAAAGGCCTCAGCCATCGCGCACCTTGTATAAAACGAGAGACCAGCGGATGACGGCCCACTGAAGCACCATATATATATACGTGGTTAGCTGAAATGGCTGCCACATAAACTTTCAGAGTGGCTGGCGTTACTCCATAGAGAAACGGTCTTGAAGGAACTCCAGTACTGAAGCCACTGGGCAGTAAACCGGATCCAATTACAAATTCCACACCAGGTCGTAAACAGTTTCCATTTGAAAGCATATAAGCGTCTTGTAGAAGCTGTCCTAGAATTCATTATAGTCTCGGTGGTTTCAACAGAAAGACCGGGACATATTAACTCACTCCGCTCAGAGGCCACGTCCACAGCTCTGTCCAGCAGTATCCTTTTGAATAACACCGCTGGAATTAATGAATCGGAGAAAAGCATACAAGCTGGTTCTGGGCCAATTGTGAGCTAACGCATCCAAGCCCAGGGGTGATGGAGGGCATAAGGAGAATCACAGCGGGCAATGTGTAGTCATGCTCGATGGGAATAAGTCCACTCTTGCTTCTCCAAATATTTGCCATAAAAGGCTCACCGTTTGGGGGTGCAACCTCCATTTCCCCTTTTTCATTTTATTTTATTTTTTTTGCTCCAGAGTCTGTCTGGATAGCAAATCCACTCCGAAGTTCAAACGTCCGGGGACATGAACCGCTCGGATCGACAGAAATCTGTTCTGAGACCAAAGAAGAATATTTCTCGCCAGCCTGCACAAGGGGCGAGAGCGTAATCCTCCTTGATAATACAGATACGACACAACCGCTATGTTATCTGATCTGAGTAGTACATGACGGCCGATCAGCAGATTCGAGAAATACTGGAGAGCTAGAAAAACCGCCAGTAATTCCAACCTTTTTATATGCCAACTGCGTTGTGTCGCCGTCCATACTCCGTGAGCTGAGCGCCCTTGACAAACAGCTCCCCAACCGGTCAAAGACGCGTCCGTCGTGACAGTCTCTCGGGAAGCACAAATCCCCAGCCGAACTCCAGCTAGAAGGAATTTGGTTGACATCCATTGTCTTATTGACATAACACACCTCCGTGTCACCAAAATCGTCCGATGCGGAAGACAATGGGGTGAAATGTTCCGGCTTGTCGTCCACCACTGAAAGGGTGCATATGAAGTAAGCCCAGACGGATTACAGGGGATGCCACTGCCATTAGACCTAAAAGTCTGAGGCACAAACTCACCGTCACTGTGCGACCAACTTTGAAGTGACGTACGCATGACACGAGAGACTGAGCGTGCGAGAGAGATAGTCTTGCTGTCATCGCACGAGAGTCAAGTTTATTCCAGAAGGTTATCCGCTGAGAGGGAATTAAAACACTCTTCTAGAAATTTGTGCATGAGCCCAGGCTGTTTAGATGATTCAGCACAAGATCCCGATGGGAGTGTGCTTGAGTCTGCGATTGTGCTTAACACCAGCCAATTGTCCAGGCAATTCAATACACGAACGCCCTGGAGCCGAAACAGGGCCAGAATTGCGTCCATGCGTTTCGAAAATACACGATGAGCCAAGGCTAAGCCGAAAGAAGAACTGAATGGTGTATCCGTGACGAATTGTGTGTAACACCCATAGTGAAAATGCCGGGCAAGCGCTACCTTGAGGCCCATAGAATGTAGTGGTTTCAAAGCCTCCGCCTGCAGCGTTTCCACATGCATTAACATCCGAGCACGGAAAGCTCACAGCGTCCGTAAGCAAGGAAAGCGCATGTGTAAAAATCACTACGTTTCGTTGTGTCTAATCCTGAAGCGTATCCGCGGCAGAATTAAATTCAACAAAATGAATATCGGGCCACGCCTCTAGCGTGATTACAGCAGTTGTGTGAGCCGTCTTAGTCAGCCTCTTGTGCCGTCCCTCAACTCTGAAGGCTGGATTGTGCAGAGTGTCTGAGGGGGCGCTCAAGTGATAGCTCGATCCAATGATGCTGCGAGGCAGTCAGTGTTAGAGCGTGGACACTGCAGTGAGAGGGTTGGATGTGCATTAGCGGTCCAACAGCGCTCTCTAATGGAGGCACAGTCCCTGGCGAACAGGAAGGGAAGCGCATGCGTCAAAGTCGCTGCGTTTCGTTGTGTATAATCCTGAAGCGTATCCACGGCAGGATTTAATCCAACAAGATAAACATCGGGCCATGCTGCTAGCGAGAACGAGGCAGCTGTGTGAGCCGTTATAAACTGGCCGTCTTTGTCAGCCTCTTGCGCCGTCCCTCAAACTCTGAAGGCTGGATTGTGCAGAGTGTCTGAGGGGGCGCTCAAATGATAGCTCATTCCAATGATGCTCGAGGTGCCTTTGCTGCGAGACAGTCAATGTTAGAGTGTGGGGACTGCAGTGAGAGGGTTGGATGTGCATTATCAGTCCAACAGCACTCTCTAGTGGAGGGCACAGTCCCTGGCGAACAGGAAGGGAAGCGCATGCGTCAAACTTGCTGCGTTTCGTTGTGTATAATCCTGAAGCGTATCCACGGCAGGATTTAATCCAACAAGATAAACATCGGGCCATGCCGCTAGCGAGAACGCGGCAGCTGTGTGAGCCATTATAAACTGGCCTTCTTTGCCAGCCTCTTGTGCTGTCCCTCAAACTCTGAAGGCTGGATTGTGCAGAGTGTCTGAGGGGGCGCTCAAATGATAGCTCAGTCCAATGACGCTCGAGGTGCCTTTGCTGCGAGATGGTCAATGTTAGAGCGTGGGGGTTAAGGACGAGAGGCTTTCTTGTTAAGAACCGCCATAAAGTGAAGTAAATTTGCCGAGATTAGACACGACTCGACACGCCTTCGACGAGTCTTTAGGCCGCGGCTGAGTCCGGCACGATCCGTACGGCTAGAGAGTTAGTTAAAAAGCGGCATCGCTGTATAACAGCAGTCCGCCATGTCAGCAATGGTGGCGAAACCCGCGGCGTTCGTGACGTGCGCTGATTAAGGCTGCTTCCAGGACCTCGAAACCTCTTGGTGGAGGTCCGTGAGAAGGGTAGCGGCTCACGGGGGGGGGGGGGATAGTTTATCCACCACGCGGGTAACCACATTAAATAGCTCACTGAAGAAGGGGAGGCGCGTTTCTCCTGTCCGCTCAGAGGGAGAGAACCGCATGTGCCGACCAGAGCCTACTCTGAGTTCGAAATCTGCTGATTAACACGCTCGAGTGGGGGAGAGCGAGCAAGTGGAAAAACTCCAGTGCATCACTGTATTCATAGTCAAGCCGCACATATCGCCCCAAACCACCAACTCGTGCGGGGCCTCGGCGACCTCAGATGCGAAACGGTGGGGGTTAGACGCGAGGCGACTTATAGAATTACACTCCAGAGCGCGGATTCTTTTTATTTATTTTTTTTTATTTTTTTTACTGAAGTCGTAGGCTATCACGGAGAGAACATGTAGAGAGGCTGCTAACGAACCTCTCATGAGTGCCTCCTCGTGATAAACCCATTATACGGCTCTTACCTTTCGTTGACTCATTGCGTCCAGAAAGAGGGGTTACACACTGCTCGAAGAAAAAACCGCTGAGAATGCGAGATGGTTTCCATAGGGCACAGATGATTCGCTTCCTTGAAGGAATGAAATCTGAGCGAAATAGCGCGCGGCACTCAGGTATACGATGCGTACGCATGCGTAGGGCGGTGCCAAGCGCTATTTGGCCAATAGGATTGGCGGGATGGTATAGGGCTTCAGACATTCGTCACACCGAGGGGTGTTCCCATAGCCGGTGACGTCACTGCAGCATCGAAGTGACCTATGAAAGGGAATCATAGTTTATCACTATGAAATCACGTTCAAGAAGTCTCATTCAGCACACATCGCGATACTTGCCATCAGTTTACATGTGCCACAGGTTTGGTGAGTATATGTAAATACGCTCTTTTAATGCCTGTTATAAAATGTATTCTGTCTTCTTTATTAATCAGATTAGCGCCGTATTGTTTACTCGCTGTACCATATCAGTCATCCGAAGCTGTCTTTGAATTTCATTGCGTTTAACCAAATGAACACACCTGCTAACTAGTGTGATTAAACTCTATCGGTCACGTGACGTTCCATAGACTTTCAATATATTCATTTCAGGTTCAAAGATGTCAATTTGTAGTAAAATCATGGTAACCACGACACGTACAATAGTAACAAATTAAATTTGAAGTTAAAACCCAGGAACGGGACATTTACCATGTTTTTTACCACAGTAACTGTAGTTTTACTATAGTATATTAATAATCAATACAATAAACTAACTATGGTTGTACAACTGTAATGGTCGTTTTTGATGTGCTTTTATATGACAGATATCACACATTTATTGTACCATGCTTTTGATACCTTTTTATGTAAATCCAAAAAAAGTAAATAAATAAAAGCACACATTTTTCCCCTCTTGCAGTTCATTCATATCAGTTTAAATTTTAGATATCTTGCTCACAAAACATTATTAAAAAAAATTTTGTTTTTTTTTTGGCAGAAAGCTGGGGAAGCAGACATTTGCAGCAGTAAGTCTGTGATAGTTTGAACTTTTTTATCAAACTGCTGTTATAAATTGCACAGCATTTGTTGTTTCTTAAACTTTTGCACTGTCCAAATACCCACACTTGCCATCTTTGCAATTGACCACTTGATTATTTATTTGACGTATTTCCTGTGTTTAGCCCAAGTGTTCGAGTGAGCAATGATGACCACAAGTGTGTGTCGAACTTTTCATGACCTGATGACTGTGTTTCCCAATCCTGGTCCTGGAGAGCCCCAACACTGCACGGTTTTGGTGTCTCTCTTATCTGACACACACACTTTTGAGGTCTTGGAGTCTACACTGATGAGCTGATGAGTTGAATCTGGTGTGTTTGAACAGGGAGACATCTCAACTGTGCAGTGTTGGGGTTCTCCAGGACCAGGATTGGGAGCCACTGCCTTATGGGACACACTTAAGTGTTTACAGAGATTGTTTTTTTTTTTATTCAACTTTGTATTTTAAAATAAATTCTATATCTCTTTTCATTAGTCCCTATTACAGAGGACAATTTAATTTTTGGTGCTTCTAATTAAGTGAAAAAAAGCAGTTGCAAATGATGTACAAAATAAATATACTTTTCTGTACACCAAGAAAACGTGCAACACTTTGTTTTACTACCAAATTATTCTCAGTATCTAATTATTATTATTATTATTATTATTATTATTATTAATATTTCACATACATTGGAAAGGTTTCCGTGACCAGATCAATTACACTACTGATAACAGTCCTTTAAGCATGTAATATTTTTTAAAATAATTCAAATGAATATAGCTTGCTATTACTGACTAGCTTTTAATAATAGATGCATTTAACATTTAATTATACAGCATCTTTACAGAGGCTGCTTTTATGGTCTAAAAAGTAAAATTGCATGTAATTAAATAATATTTCCTTTCTGTCTTTCAGGATTGTTTGCAGATAATGCTGTTCTTCTCAATCATGCACAAGGACTCATCTCTTTAACTCTTTATCTCCCCACCACACACAGAAAGGCTCCCTTGATCAGTGTTTAGACTTTGCAGTGGTTAGATTTTTGCAGAAAATGCAACTTTTTTTTAAATTCTAAGCTTATAATGAATACATTGTGACCTTCCAGCAACCCATATATTGCATACAGAACCAGTGATCAAAACAATAGTTGAAAATAGTATTTTCGTATTGATAAAGCATTGTGTTCTCTTTTTCAAGCTTCATACAATAAACTTTACTTCTGGTGCTTTTATCATAAAAAAAAAAAACATCAGTTCTCATCAGGAGTTTTCGTAAAGGACGTATTCATGCACAGCCAGCCCCTAGTTCCAGTCATAAAGTGAATGATGTTATTGTCATTTGCATTTTTATGTAGCAGGTGTTTGTTTTCCTGAACACGTTATCTTTCTTCCATTGTTCGGACAATCAGTGTTTATTTGATGCTGTGCTGATGGAGTTTTATAGATGATATTGCACACTTGACATGCATGTCTTCATGGTTTTTATTTTCTGAGTTTGAAACAGCGTGTTGTATCACTTTTTGGTAAAAAATTAAATTCTCCAGTGTTCTCTGAAAGACTATCTGTATTTACTCATTGTTTTTTTTTTTTTTATAAAAGTATTTGCAAAGTATTTTTATTCTTCATAGTTGCAAAAACAAGCTTATTGACAGAGGATGCAGTGCAGTTATATGGGCACTTTGTCTTTGAATTAGTTTTTTCTTTCTGTTTTTATTGCTAGAGTTCAAATGGTAGAGAATGGCAAATCGCAGAAACACAAAAGTTAATAATTTTTATAACTTTAAACACAACATAACATACAATGTTAATGTTAGAAGCTATCATTTGATTAGAAAATGCACTTGTCTTTGGAAAAAAAATCTTATATTTAATGAGAGGAATCGGTTAGATAGAACTGCGAATGCTGGCCATGTGCTCATCAATATTGCCCAATTTTTGTCAAGCTGAACAACAATAATTAGAGCATTTGCATTATTGTTGGAGGAAGGTGTAGACGTTAATAAAACACAATCTAATAGGTAGCAAATGTTATTGATTGTTAACCAATCTATCCCTTCAGCCGAAAAACGAAAGACATCGGTCATAAATGGATAAGGAAGCGTGACGCCGCTGCTCAGCTTTGATGTCATTGGCTGTGAATGTCCCTTGTCATCGAAGGATTGTCTGTGGTTGGACTATCTTTTAACCCATATTAAACAGCGCATCGTGTTACAAAAGTACGTTTTGCTGCATTTATCACATTAGTAATAGATTAAGTCAACAATTAAGGGTTGCTATGTTGAGAAAAATTACCTCTTTAGCGAGATCCTAACCCTAACCCTAAGCATAACTTCAATGAACTACAAGAAACAACGCCTAGTTTTTCCTTTCCATAGATAGAACGACGGAGGCTTGTGGGTAATGTAGTTTAAATCGTTTTATTGAGGAAATGAAATAAATAATATATTTAATGGAAAACTGGATGTCTAAATATTTTCATCGTGTAAACCTCTATGATTTAATTGAAAGACAGAGTGAAATTTGGTATTTTAGAGTGAGCAATATTTAAAATGCCTTTATGACACATTTCCATTTATTTCTGAAAACTGTGCCCGACATTATTTTATCAGCATAGCATAAGTAATAATCCTTCCGGTTTTCTCTTTAATTCGTTAATTGGATTCTGATTTACAGCAATTTGAAATGTACAGTTTTGGGCTCTTCCGGGGGGGGGGTGCTACTGGGCCCCTGGGGGTAGAAGGGCAGTAAAACCTACATATATGTGTTCTCCTCATCATGGACAACAAACTGAGCTGAGTCACATTTATATCTGACAGTTTTCACAGTCCACACTTTTCTATTTTTACATCATGGCTAGTAAAGCTTTTGACAGGACATGGTGAGGCCATCTGATGAAACATGGAAAATTATAAAGAAATTATTTAATAATAAAAATAATAGATTATTTCTTTTATTTTTGAAGTTAACAGTAATAAATATAATGGATAAACCTGCAACAACTTGCCATTATCTATTTCCCACTGTTAAGCAGTAATCAAGGAGAATGCATACACATTGTGATACTTCACTATTACACAAGAAAGAATTCATGGAGTACTAAGAATACTATATATATAAACTAATTAGCAGCAATCAGTGTAAAAATGTCCTCCTCAGCCCCCTATCTTGCTCCTCAGGTACTGGACATCAGTAATGTGCATGCTCTTGGTTTTAATGGAGTACAAGATCCACGTTGATCATTCCTGCTACATTCTCAGTTATCCCTCAAGTGTTTGTAACAATAAAGCAAATGGCTTTTCTAAATAATTCATCTAGTAACTCCCTTTATATATATATATATATATATATATATATATTAAAAAAGGCATATTTATGATTAAATATATACAATAATAACTTTCTGGTGTATTGTTGTTTCAGATGTCATTAATCTGATAAAAAAAATTATGTCTTAAGTAAAAAATAATCCTGGTAATTAATTATATGTAGTTTTTCAAGTGTAGAATAAACACATACAGTATGAGCCTATAATAAAATTATGAATTTACCAAGAATTTTCAACACACAATGTTCACCATATTAATTTTATTGAAGCATAGACTATGAAGTTGATAAAGTAGCATCAAGACAAACACGATTCAAGGAAAATAATAATGGATCAAAAATTCATTAATATCATGAATTAATCAGTTCACACAGATGAGTGATGAAATGTCCTTAAAAGTAAAAAGATTCCATCCAGTCAACTGTGATACAGATCATGTGATACTTATAAGACATGTGATACTGTTCCAGAAAATAATGATTCCTTGTCATCACATCTAAACTGGTTTCATCTCCCCATCATGATCTTCTTCTCTCGTGTCTGGAAACAGTTTGTGGCTGATATCCAGCACTGATGTGGTGTAGCCTTTTCTCAGCCAGAGGATTTCTCAGTCCTAACATCCCATTTTCAGACAGTTCCCAGACCTGGTCAAAGTAAAACAAAAAACACAAACAATCCAGATGAAGCTGTTTTAATGGAGAGAGAGCTCAGCTTATGTTCTGTGTGATTTTAGCAGGGTGAGCAACTATGACCTTGTAGTACTGTACACTTACCATTCTTCAAGCTGTTTTGAGACCTTTTGAGAAGCTTTTTCTCTGAAGACAATTTACCACATCCTCTTCTTTCAGTCCTTTCAAGAGCATCACTTGGTCAAAACCCCTCATTTGGCTGATGAGATCATCTGTACAAATTAAAATATTGCAATAAAAATTTAATTCTGCAAGAATTAAGGCAAAGGACTTGCTCATGAGACACCCCATAGCATGTGACAGAAATTTTTGCCTCTATAATTCATCTATTGTTGCAGTAAATGTCTTTTTTTCCTCTAGAATCTTTCTCCAAAGTTCCTGACTTCTCTCACAAATGTGTTTTAGTCTGTGCAGTGTAAGGCCTTGCTTCAAATCCACAATTTATAACAAAACATTTATTAAACAATGAAATAATGTAAACCACTTTTATAAAACTTGTATTCTTTTAAGACAAACAGGTGGTGTGTTTTTTTTTTTACTTAAAATTTAAAAATGTTCCAGTCACACTTTGCCAACATGCTATAATTGTAATAGCTGTATCAAAAAAAAAAAAACATATTAGAAAGAATAATTACGGCTGACATGAACAGTCCTGTGAGATAAAATCATAAAGTCCTGTAACACATAACACAGCATTGCTTCAACACACACATACCAGAGGACTTCTGTTTGTTTGAGCACAAGATGGCCGTCTTCATTCCTCATCCTGAGCAAATCATTTCCTTGGTCTTCCTTATCTTCTGAAAAACAAGATAATCTCTACTTACTCTGTGTGCAATTAATATTGCTCATTAAACATATAATTAAGTTAATTTAAAATAAGATTCAGACCAGAGCATTCGATGAGTAAATGTTGATTAAAAAAAACTCTAAACAAATGTACCTGGGAAGAGCTGATCATGGCAAGATTCACTGAGACTCAGTAATAGCTCTTTTAGTTTTTAGGAAGGTTTGTGAGGATTGGCTCACCAAAAACTTCTGAAAAAGAAGAACAGCATTATCTGCAAACAATCCTGTAAGACAGAAAGAAAGGAAATATTATTACATTACATGCAACTTATACATTACTGTGTGTATGTGTGTGTGTAATTATACAGCCTCTGTAAAGATAATCAAATGTTAAATGCATCCATTAATAAAAGCAAGTCATTAATAACAAGCTATATTCATATGAATTATTTTAAAAATTATTACAAGCTAACAGGACTGTTATCAGTAGTGCGCAAGTCTTAATAATGCCAAAACACAGTGCACTTAATGCACACTAAACACACACTATCTCCAATACCGCTCCTGAGCTCTATACCAGGCTTAGTGTATCCCATCATGCATCATGTTTTGGAATAAATTGTGAGACTTTTTGCCGAGATCTCACAAGGGGTCACGGAAGCCTTTCCAATGTAAGTGAAATATTAATAATAATAATAATTAGATATTGAAAATAATTTTTTCACTTAATTAGAAGCACCAAAAATTTAATTGTCCTCTGTAATAGGGACTAATGAAAAGAGATTTAGAATTTATTTTAAAATACAAAGTTGAATAATAATAAAAAAAAAAAAATCTCTGTAAACACTTAAGTGTGTCCCATAAGGCAGTGGCTCCCAATCCTGGTCCTGGAGAACCCCAACACTGCACAGTTGAGATGTCTCCCTGTTCAAACACACCAGATTCAACTCATCAGCTCATCAGTGTAGACTCCAAGACCTCAAAAGTGTGTGTGTCAGATAAGAGAGACACCAAAACCGTGCAGTGTTGGGGCTCTCCAGGACCAGGATTGGGAAACACAGTCATCAGGTCATGAAAAGTTCAACACACACTTGTGGTCATCATTGCTCACTCGAACACTTGGGCTAAACACAGGAAATACGTCAAATAAATAATCAAGTGGTCAATTGCAAAGATGGCAAGTGTGGGTATTTGGACAGTGCAAAAGTTTAAGAAACAACAAATGCTGTACAATTTATAACAGCAGTTTGATAAAAAGGTCAAACTATCACAGACTTACTGCTGCAAATGTCTGCCTCCGCTGCCTTCTCCATTTCTGAAGGAATACCTCTCCAGAAACACCACAGCAATGACTGCTTCCTTTACATCTTTTCAGCTAAAAATAAAAATAATAATAAAAAATAAGAAGGGGGGGGGGTAGAATAAAATAGAATTATAAACAGAATTTTAATAATGTTTTGTGAGCAAAATATTTAAAATATAAACTGATATGAATGAACTGCAAGAGGGGAAAAATGTGTCATTTTATTTATTAACTTTTTTTGGATTTACATAAAAAGGTATCAAAAGTATGGTACCGTAAATGTGTGATATCTGTTATATAAAAGCACATCAAAAACGACCATTACAGTTGTACAACCATAGTTAGTTTATTGTATTGATTATTAATATACCATAGTAAAACTACAGTTACTGTGGTAAAAAACATGGTAAATGTCCCGTTCCCGGGTTTTAACTTCAAATTTAATTTTTTACTATTGTACGTGTCGTGGTTACCATGATTTTACTACAAATTTACATTTTTGAACCTGAAATGAATATATTGAAAGTCTATGGCACGTCACGTGACCGATAGAGTTTAATCACACTAGTTAGCAGGTGTGTTCATTTAGTTAAACGCAATGAAACTCAAAGACAGCCTCGGATGACTGATATAATACAGCGAGTAAACAATACGGCGCTAATCTGATTAATAAAGAAGACAGAAAACATTTTATAACAGGCATTAAAAGAGCGTATTTACATATACTCACCGAACCTGTGGCACATGTAAACTGATGGCAAGTATCGCGATGTGTGCTGAATGAGACTTCTTGAACGTGATTTCATAGTGATAAACTATGAATAAGCGATAAGCGAGAATGGGTTGTAAGAAAACGGTTAAACTGCTTACTTGCACGTGCCTTGGAGCGTTGTTAATCTCACCTTTTAATGCCATTTTCCCTGCAGTTGAGCGTTGCTTTGGTCAAACTCACCGCTGAATGCTGTTTTACCTCGAGTTGAGTGTTGTTAAACTCACCGCTGAATGCTGTTTTACCTGTAGTTGAGTGTTGTTAAACTCACCACTGATGAACGCGCTAAGCTTTTGCACAGAGAGCACTTTGATATCAGATTGCGAGGATTTTTAAACCTCAAAAACAAGTTGGAGGGCCAGATAAAAACTATCTCTGTCATATATAATTTTTTGTAACCTATTCATTTTTATTTTTATTTATTTAGTCTCGTTGCGGTGTGCTGACCCAAGACGTCAAATTTAAACGCTGCAGAGTTCTATAGAAGTCTATCGGACTAACCTGCACGTTGAAAAATAACACCAAAGGTATACCCAGTGCGTCAAAAAAGTGACGCCAGATCCCTTGTGTCACATTTATGAACTTTTGTCCCCTTATTTGGTCCTCTTCCTTTTCTTGTTTTAGTTAATTGATTGATCCTCACCTGTCTCCTGTTTCCTCATTACCTTCTGTGTGCATAAATACCCGTTCTGTTCCGTTCCTCCTCGTCCGTGATTGTCGTTGTTTAGCGTTATTGATGTATAGATGTGTTGAATGTATGGTAAATGTAACCTTATCTCCTTTGTCTTCAGTAAAAACTCCTTATTTGTTCCAGATCCTCTTCTCTCCCTATGTTTTACGTTTAGCACTACCTCACCTGTAACAGAATCACGGACCTAAACAGTATAGTTTAATTTAGGGGCGTTTTTTCTTTCATTTATTTTTTGCTTTGTTTTTCTCCTCTCCCAGAATGGCCATCCCAGCAGTCTGTCTCCTATGCCTGGAGCAACTGCACCGTTCGCTGGAGGACCACACCAGGGACTTTTTAGATCTGGCGTGCCTTACTAACTTCCCCGACCGCTCGCTCTCTAACTTTTTCTACACCGGCCTGAGCGAGCGGAGTAAGGCACGCCTACCAGCGAACGGTCCCCGAGAGGATTTCGCCGCTTTTGTGGAGTGGGTGCTGGAGAAAAATGGATCGTCATGGACCATCTGCACCGCCGAGGACGATATCTCCAGCCCCACTCCCGACCCAGAGACCAGCCAGCCACCATCTAGCCACACGGAGCCAGAGCCCACCGCAGCCGCAGAGCCCGAGCTGATTCAGGACGTCGAGAACGCAACTGACCAGGTGTGTGAGCCGGCAACACCGTTCATCGTGGGAGTCCTCGTGGAGATCGAGGGCGTGGAGGAAAGCCCTGCCCACACTCCTGCGACTGAGGGTGAGCTGTATTCGGTCTCGGGAAATATGGAGCAACTTATGGATCTAATGGACTGGTCAATGGAGGTAATCCCTAATCTTCCTGTTTCTCCGCTGGTTCCGTCCAGCCCTGATCCCCCTGTATACCCTCTCAGTCTCCCACTCCTACCTCCTCCAGTCAGTTCCTATGCTCCATTTCCGCTGGTTCTGCCCAGCTATGAATTTTCTGTTTCTCCGCTGGTTCCGCCCAGCTATGAATTTTCTGTTTCTCCGCTGGTTCCGCCCAGCCCTGAGTTTTCTGTTTCTCCGCTGGTTCCGCCCAGCCCTGAATTTTCTGTTTCTCCGCTGGTTCCGCCCAGCCCTGAATTTTCTGTTTCTCCGCTGGTTCCGCCCAGCCCTGAATTTTCTGTTTCTCCGCTGGTTCCGGCCAGCCCTGAATTTTTTGTTTCTCCGCTGGTTCCGCCCAGCTATGAATTTTCTGTCTCTCCGCTGGTTCCGCCCAGCTATGAATTTCTGTCTCTCCACTGGTTCCGTCCAGCTCTGAATTTTCTGTCTCTCCGCTGGTTCCGCCCAGCTCTGAATTTCCTATGTCTCTGCTGGTTCCGCCCAGCTCTGAATTTCCTATGTCTCCGCTGGTTCCGCCCAGCTCTGAATTTCCTATGTCTCCGCTGGTTCCGCCCAGCTCTGAATTTCCTATGTCTCCGCTGGTTCCGCCCAGCTCTGAATTTCCTATGTCTCCGCTGGTTCCGCCCAGCTCTGAATTTTCTATGTCTCCGCTGGTTCCGCCCAGCTCTGAATTTTCTGTGTCTCCGGTACTCCCTCCCAGCCTCCCTCTCCCACCTCCTCCTAAACCTGCCAGTCCCCCTGCTCCACTACCACTGGTTCCGTCCAGCCCTGATCCTCCTGTGTTTCCTCCCATCCTTCCTCTCTCTCCTCCTCCTAGACCAGCCAGTTCCTCGTCATCCTTGCTGGTGCCAGTCAGTCCCGCAGCTCACCCTCAGTCCGCGCCATCTGGGCGCTATGGTTCGCCGCTGGACTGCCAGTCTCCAGCTCCGCCTTGGCAGGTTAAGGCCCCGTCTCCGCCTCCGAGCCCTGGACTCCTCCTCGGTCCTTCGACCCAGCGGCTCCGCCTTGGCTCTTAGCTCCCTTGTCTCCACCGTGGCCTGTCATCCCACCTGCTCCACCGGGCTCCCTCGTCCCTCCGGCTCCACCTTGGTCAGTCGTCGACCATCCGCCGCCTTGGGACTCCACTCCTCTGGTTCCACCTCGTCACTCCATCCCTCCGGCTCTGTCAGGCTCCTCCTTCCCTCTGGTTCCACCGTCATCCTCCGTCAATCCGGCTCCACAGCGGTCTTCCAGGACCCCGCCTCCGCCTTGGTCGCCAGAGCCTTCTGCTCCACCTAGGCCCTCCGGATCCTCGACATCTCCCTGGCTCTGCGGCTGTGCTGCTCCATCTTGGGCTCCTCACCCACCGGTGCAGTCTCCTCCTGTCGGCCCCCTGGTGTCGTCGGCCGCTTCTCCACCATGGATCTCCGTCCTGGCTGGTCTCTGGTGGACCATCTCGTCCTCCTGCTCCGGGCTCCTCCCTGGCTCCTCCCTCCATCCACTCCGCCCTGGTCCCTACCTCAATGCTCCCTCATCACCTGCTCCTGGCCTACTCCTCGCCCGCCTCCAGAACCCCCACCCTCCCTCCACTGGTATTCCTCTTGCGGTGCGAGGACGCACCGTTTCCGGGAGGGGGCAAACTGTCACATTTATGAACTTTTGTCTCCTTATTTGGTCCTCTTCCTTTTCTTGTTTTAGTTAATTGATTGATCCTCACCTGTCTCCTGTTTCCTCATTACCTTCTGTGTGCATAAATACCCGTTCTGTTCAGTTCCTCCTCGTCCGTGATTGTCGTTGTTTAGCGTTATTGATGTGTAGATGTGTTGAATGTATGGTAAATGTAACCTTATCTCCTTTGTCTTCAGTAATAACTCCTTATTTGTTCCAGATCCTCTTCTCTCCCTTTGTTTTACGTTTAGCACTACCTCACCTGTAACACCTTGACCATGCATCAGACATTTGAGGAGTAGAGAGTGAGACTGTGTTGTGTAATCACATGCCGGATCCGTAACCCCGCTTTGTTCCAAGACCTCGCAATTTACAAATTAAGCACTGGTCTGCTCTATTTACAAATAAGTTCTATAAGAAAAAAAAAAACTAAACCAGCGGCATAACGAGATGGAAATATAAACTAGAAAATATATTAACAGGTCCTCCGTCCATGACTGACTCACTGCTGAGCTGCCAGTTTTAATCTTAACAGTTCTTAAAGCCAGGCGGCAAGGAAGTCGACCGGAAGTTGAAGTCGGCCGCGTGCCGCCATCTTGTAGCAGAATTTCACTTGCGTTAGCATTCCCATTGACTCCCATTTATTTTGGCGTCACTTTGACAGCGAATAACTTTACATCTGAGGCGTTTAAAGACTCCGTTTGTCCATTATTTATTTCTAAAGATACACGACAATGTATAAAGGGCTCCATTACCTTCTATGTTACATTATGGCTCCGTAGAAACAGTTTTTGTAAAAATAGGCTAACGATTGCGTCATAACCACTCGACTCTCTGTCGCATTACCGTACAGACAGGAGGAGAAGTTCGCAGGCAATTAACTTAATATGGCATACTGGCGTTACATTTTAAAATACTATAGAAAATAATTAATCAGAATACTTAATCCTGCTCACTCACGCCAAAGAACTCCCCGCTCAAGCTCGCCGTCTCTGCAAGATTAACGATGGCAGTTTTCACGCACAGCTACTAGAAGATTTACATCTGTCAGACAGGTTGCTGACGTCATCAAGCTTAGTTTGAGTCTGCGCGTCAGAAACGGAAGTGCTAAAAAACGCTAAAAATGGGCTTCACTTGTCTCAATTGAGTTCCAATGGGGTCGCTGTGTCCATTTCTTTTACTGTCTATGCTTAAAGCTGAGTGGATGGTTACATGCATGATGGGGCTAGTATTAAATAAATAAATAAATAAAAATAAAGGTCTTTCCAGCAAGGTAATAACATTACTGTTTTTTTTAATCATCTTGTTGCAGTTATAAATTTGACTGCTAAATGAATGATAAAGAACTATATTAAAACTTATTTTGTAAAATTTCTTCGTCATTTGAATATTGATTTAAAAATCAGTTTAAATCATGAATCAGATTTTTTTTTCTAAAATAAAAAAAAATCTGGGATTTTTTTTTTTTAGGCCATATGATATTGCCCTACTTTAAAAGCAAGTAAAGAAGGCTCCCTTTAAAATCACTTAAGTTGTCAATTACTGAAGCTCTTTTTAACATCGTGTGAATTTATGAGAGAACTTGAGTTTAATCATGAGGCCGTTTTATTATTCCGTCCATTCTTTAGAGTTTCAAAGATTTAATCGTGCAGGTTTAATTTTATTCGTTTCTTGTTTTAGGCAAATTAGGCCTAAATAATGGGAACGAAATTATACAGTGCTTCACGTTTAAACATGCAACAATTTCTTAATCAGTTTACTGACAAATGTCTTTTTCCCAATAAGTTATGTCAAAATAAAGGACAGGTAACGAATAACAAAAAAGCATGTTGTTTTATCAAAGGAAAAAAAATATTTATATTTAAAATATAAATTAAAATATAGGCATAATATATGAAAATATTGACATTTTGCATATTAATCCATGTAGCCTACCCCCCCAAAATAGGCTACCACTTTTAATGCTCCGCTGCAAAGTAAACCACAATTTCTTTTGAATAATATAACGCATAATTAATATAACATAAATAAATAATACTGCACACCTTTTAAATGTGTCAAATCTAAAATATGGTTTAATACCATGTAGCTTAGAAAATATAAGCACAGACTCAGGCACAGGCTTGACATTTATCCTGCTTGAATTCGTTCTAAGAAATGCACATAAATTCATAAATACCAAACTTTCATCTGTGAATATTAAATATTAAATATATTAAATATTTAAACTATAATGTTTTTCTTTCATTTTCCGTGACTGAAGCAGTCAAATGTAACACATCAGCGAGGCAAAACTGATGTTTATTTGCGAAAATGTGCTTTGATGCGCTTGTTTGATAACTTGTGGTTAAAGCGCCACTCAGCGCTGCAAATGCACTTTACAAATGCCGCGGCGGCGGTAAAAAGGGCCTTTTGAATGTCTATTTACTGTACATCTCATATACATTTGTATACATGTTGATAATTACAAGGGTTTTCTTGAGCAATGTCTCCCTGAGGTGAAACATTGCAGATGTGGTGCAAAATTGGATGTAAAAATAGAAAGGGCAGCACAAATTATATGCTCTTGAAACATTTGTGGCATTGCAAGTGTAACAGCATTACATATTTACAAATTTACATATTTGCATCACATTAAATACTTTAGTTTTCACACGTTTATTATCTTGTCACTTGTGTACTGTGCGATTCCTGTGCTGTATTATTTTGGGACTGAAGCAGTCTATAAACATACCGTGCTGCCTATCTAGAAAGAATTTTAGAGAACCATCTGTTTATTCGAAACCGAAAATGCAGTCTAGGAAGTACGCTCGCAAGGGTTTGTGACCAGTTTGCACATGCGCAGTGACTCATTCCACTCAGCATCATGGCAGCTCCCGTAGATGCGTATGCGTAGATCTCGAGCTGAAGAAGGTACAAAGGGGTTTACAGATTTATTCAGAGAAACTAAACGGTTTTATTGCTTCTTCATTATACATTAGTGCTGCAACGCGTCACACTGTTTACATCTCGCGTAATGGCATACTGGGAATGGAGAAAGTTGCATTCTATCACAAAAACAGAGACCACTGTTATCAAAAATATGGGAATACTTCAGAGGCCAAATAAAATGGCCATTTGTTCCCTTTGAAAAACCGATATGGTGTACCATGGAAGCACAACTGCGATGCACGAGCACCTAAGAGGAAAACATCCTGCCACTCTCCGGTGTTACGGTTTAACTGGTTACCGTGTGATCTGGTGACCAACTTCCGGGTTCAGGTCTCTGCTGCAGATGTGATGGAACGACCGCAGCAGATTCGGCGATTCTAAAAGTACAAACTGATGTGATATTATTAAGTGTCTAATAAACGCAGACTTGCTCATTGCATGATTCTGATATTCTTGTAAAGATTACAAGTTATTGGTATGATCACCCGTAGTGGCTGAAGTAAGGATAAAATAAAAAATAAAGTAAGTCTGTGTTGGCGCGGGTTTCGAACACGTGTTAGGGGCCGTTCACATATCGCGCCTAAAAACGTGTGGAAAACGCTAGTCGCACCACTTTCTCCTTCTTTCCAAAGCGCTCGGGCAGTTGTGCCCCTGGGGTGTCTGCCGTTGCTAAGCAACCATGATGTGCTCTCTCCATGAAGACGTTGAAATTTCAGCAAAGGATAAATGGATTTGCAGCACTAAAAATCGCTTGCAGTAGCTCTGCTACTAAATTTATTTCAAAATGGCAATCCATATACAGCTATGATCAGCAGTTCCTTCATCTTAGCTGAGCTTTCAACGTTGTTACGGGAAAGGATGAAACTGATTGGTTAGTTTTTGTCACATGACCCACGGTGCGCTTGCGGCATTCTGAAAAGTTGAGATGTTTTTAACTCGATGATCAAAATAATCAAAAAAAGAACATTAGATTAATTATATATTGCAATAAAAATATTCGTTAGAGTAGTCGACTAATCGAAAAATAATCGTTAAATTAGTCGACAGAAAAAATAATCATTAGTTGCAGCTCTATTATACATTTAGCAAGTAAAGGATTTTTTTAAGCTCTGCTAGATTCGAACTGTAAAGCAATGCGATATACTGTACTAACATGCAACCTCTGTGAATTATTGTAAGAGGGGCTGTTGACCATAGGAGGAAACTTCCGTCTCTTGAGAATAAGTCCGTCGAAATAATGCAGGCATACACATAAACTGGAACTTTACTGTCTTTTATTTGACAGAGCTCAGGATTGAATTTTAACTCGCCGCTCGCATTACAGACTTTTCTCCCTTGCCACACTCCCCGCGAATCCCCGTTTTTCTTGACAACCAGTGCGCAAGTCCTCGCGCCAATTCACTGCGCATGTCATCGCGCCAACCTGTCCATCACGTCACATACATAGACCAATCAGATTATACTACTTGTATAACAATTTACACATAATAGAAATAATCAAAATAAATCTCACATTATTATGAACCTGTTATTTGATATTTAAAGAGTAACTAAACCCTAAACCATCTTTTTTTTTAGTTAATGATCTGTAAGAATGGGGCTTTATTAGTGCTGTTCATTGATTCGAGTAAATTTTTTGACATTTGAGTATAAAGTGTTTTAATTCTACAATATATGGTGTAAAAACATCTGAGTGCTGTCCTTTTCAGGTTGAACGGTGGCTACTGCAGTTGATTTTGCCTTTTTTTTTTTTGCAAGAAAAAACTTGTACAGACATATAAAAAACACAGGGAAGCAAGATATTAATACACTCCAACAGGAAGCAAACATAAAATAAAAATAGACGTTCTCGATTTGCATATAAAATTATAGTATTATTGATAGATAAAAGTGCAAAAATAAACTTACATTCTTTTGGAAAAGTTGTCATAATACATAAAAAACTTGCTACTCTTTTTGTTCTTTGTAAGTCTAAGAGATGAAACCAGGGGCGATTCTAGGATTTTGATTTTAGGGGGGCTCAGCCCCCAATAAGGGTATGATCAAAAAAATATTATTTGACTATTAGGGTAGGGTGGTATGCTACTAACCTTACTGCAATCCACTATTCCATTGTATTCCCTGTATTTCATATATGGGAGTAGGAGTACTGACTGAGCCATATACAACACTGTAATAAAAAAATAATTATTGGATGTGACCACTAGAAAATAGGGAATGTCGAATGGGAATGTTTTTTTTTACAATGAAGACCTCCTGATTCATTCACTGTACAAACACACGCACACATGTTTCCAGTACAAACACAACATTTTACTGTTTGCATTTCTATGCTCACATACAAACCTCAGATAGGATTTTTTTCCTTTGACGATACCACTGCTTTTTCTTATAAAATGTACAGGGAAATTGGCAGACAATTAAAGCAATGTCAGGGTTCAATGACTGAAATGAATCTTGGGAACACAGTGGTATTATGTGTGTGAGAGGCTGTCTATGTTCTATTCTCACCTGACTGTTGCTCATTTGCAGACCTATTCCCGCACGACAAGAAAAAATGTTGTATATCCATCTACAATGAAATATAAATTATTTTAGTTTTTTAGCTTTTTAGCCTTTATAATCAACAATACGGTTGGATATTCATAAAGTCACCCCATGAAAATTGATGTCATTTTAAGTATTTTAACTAACCAGCTAATATTTATTTAGAATATAGACAAACCATGTATTAATGTAATTGTCTATTGGCAATATGATTAATCTGTTCTATATTTATTTCTATTTATTAAAAATAACAACATGAATTATCAATTTGCCACTTCTATAAATCAAGTACAAATCTAGTATAAATAGTATAAATCAAGAAAATCAAAAATCCCTTTACTCTACGCTTACTCTAGTTTATGTAACATGACACTCCTCCTGATTCATTATTACTTAAAGGAGTCATACCCTCGTATTACCTTGGATACCTACTGCTGTATTATAGTCTTTCAGGCCCTTCTAAAAAAGAAAATTGGAAAAAAAATAAACAAAGAGCTCCTCGGACCCTTATCTCTGTATGCATTATTGTCTCGCGAGATCTGATGCAATATTTTGGCTGTCGTGGACGGTCATTATAATAATGCAAATGAGGGGCACGTTGATTGGTTGCAGGAAGGAGGGGGGTTGACAAAGCAGGTAACGCTTTAGCATATCATTACAAACTGACATCATGGCGCAAGTTGTGAATGAACGCGACTGGCTTCCCGGCCAGCGCCGTTTAGGGCTTAAATCAAACTTCATTCACGCACACATATGAAACACGCTTGCATATATACTAAGTACTAGTCACACATACATGTATATGAACTATCTACGCACATAAAGTTACTCATATGAGACGTGAGCACAGCACACACACACAAATATAAGACGTGAACACACACACACACACAAACTAGACGGCGCCTCATATATAAGCGTTAGACAATAAATAAACAATAACCGAATTCATGATGATCTCAGTCATTTGTTTTTTGCAAAGTACGTTAGCAGCCATTCCCCATACCTCGAAGCTAATACTCCCGCCAGAGTTGTGCCTGGACGCGTTCATTGAACGATAGTTCATGAACTCATTCATATTTTGGGCGAACATGAACTGAACGTACCGCATTACTGCCTGATGAACGTTACTGTGTGTGTGAAGTCGTTCATTCTGGTGTCTGTGAACGCCACTCTCAGTTTAACTTCGTTCAGTAGGATGCCAGATTTCTATAAAGCCTTCCAGGCGAAAACCCACCTAAGACACACCGTAAACCGGCCTTAATATGTAGCGGAAAAAACACCCCATCTGGCAACGCCAGACTCTCTTGTTCAAACTAGTTCATCAAAATGAACAAATCTTTTTTCGAGTCATTTCGTTCATTTAAGGCGCTTTAAATGTTACTATTAACTGGCAAATTCCCCGAACACATCAACCTACGCAATCTTGATCATATTCTGAATTAAGAAATCATTATAATGCAGTCAAAAGTCAGTTTTTGCAGTCCCTTTACAGGGAACATAAATAATTACTTCACCTCGAGTCTTTCGTTTATTTGTCTAGTGACAGACGCAATAGCATACAATAGCTGCATTAGCAGTTATGCTGTTTGTTACACACAGTAGAGCAATAAAAACAGTCTTACCGTTTCAATTGCAGACAATTTTGTTGGAATGGCGCTTTTCCCGAGCTTCGATGCCAACTTCGCCTGATATTGCCCCAAATTTGTGAAGGATTTCGGCGTACAATGTTTAGCACAAACACGTAACGATAAGCCGGTGGAAGGGTTGAAGGAACCGCGTCATTAAAAATGAATTTAATCCACTGGTCTCTGATAGCTAGGTCCGTTCTTGGTAGAGAAAACACATTTACATGTTGATTCTGGCAGTCAACCACAGAGCAACTCACGTGTGCACTACTCCAGCATCTTTCGCGACTGAATATGAGGGGGAGAGGGGAAGGGGCGAGCTTCCTGCTGCGGTGTCCATATATGGTATATCCTGCCCCGTCTTGACGTCAAGACGGGAAAGAAATCAAATGTCATGACTCCTTTAAATCAAAACTATATTTAATAATACAAAACAAAATAACTCCACATTCTCTCTCTGGGCCATCTAGTGCTTTCAGACAATGATGTGTGTCTTTAATCATTTCTGTGCATGGCTGCATAATGTAATGTCAAAATACATAATAATATGTCTGTAATTTTAAAAAGTAAATGAAAATAAATCATGATCGTTTTCTGAATCTAAAGTATGTTTTCATGGGTGTTAATCACTTAATTTTTGTAGGAATAAAAAACATACATCACACAAGGGCTGAAGGTGAACGCAGCGAAACGTATTGGTATTGGATGAGAAACCGAGCCGTCCTGTGTGCTCCCAATGCTCCAGTAACATTACATTATGTAAACTGCAATGCATTTATGACAAAGAACTGCACCGATGCAGATGTAATATCATAGCATTAGCAATCTATCAATAAATGCATGCACACACGACACAAACCTTGTGCTCTCTGATGTTCCCCTGCAGATTGAAAAATGCGCTAAATCCAAGCAGACTCAGATAAGGGGAGGAGCCGAAACTTGACGCAGCTTGCCGCCGTTTCAAATGAGTTTTTTAAAAGGGGACTGAAGCGATCAAAAATGTATTAATCAAATATTTTTTTAGGGGGGTTGGGCAGAAGTTTAGGGGGGCTGAAGCCCCCCTAAAAAGGGCCTAGTGACGCCCCTGGATGAAACAAGACAGTACAATTCCACAAGAAAAAGGGGGAAAGACAAAGGAGACTTAAGCCATTTCTGTTTATGAATGAAGAATTTTGCATTCAATATAAGAAAATTAATAACATATTCAACAGATAATAGCTTTGGATTTTAATAATAAAAGATAACATATTTGAGGACAAAAGTATGGGACACATTTGTAAGGTTAGAAACGTAGGTACTTATGTCAACCCATAATTTGTTGATGACACCACAATCAAAAAACAGATGGGCAGCTGTTTCCTCCACAAAACCACAAAACAAGCAAGACTTATCGATATTAGAATATTTTGAGATAGACAGATTAACGGGGTAAATTTTATGAAGGATTTTATAATGGATCTCTATTTTACTTGGCAGGAGCCAGGCCTTTCTCCAATTTATATTTGTTATAAAGGAACCCCAATAAATTTCCCTCTTGGAACAATCTTTCTCCTTGTCTGAAATATTTTGCAGATATGTTTGTTATTGCATTTCCGATCTAAAATACCAATACCCCCAAACATAAAGCCGGATAAACGCTGTTGCCTTAACTGAATTTAAGGTGACTTGAAATTAACTGAGTTAAACCTACTGGGATTGCTCTCATCAAATTATTATATTCCTTTAGTGGGACTGGAAAATTATGAAGATTCATAAATTGTTCATAAGTTAAAATATTTATTTAAATATTTATATATTAAAATATTACCAAACTTGTCAAACACAGATAGAATAGAGTTCAAGTTATTATTAAACCATCTAGGAGAAAAAAAGAGATTTATTTCTAACCGTTATATCAGCATTATTCCAAAGGAGATCTTTATGGGGGGAGAAACCATGGACAAAACACAATTTCCACGAAAGAAGACATTGATGATGGAAGTTAGATAAGGAAATAGGTAACTTGCCAGACAGAAAATTACATTTTAGTAAAAAGATAGGCCACCAAGTTGGTCAAATATCTTATTTGGGATAAAAAACCACAGTGACATTGGATTTGCGAGGCATCATTTCAGCCAGTTTACTTCAAAGGTGTTTACAGTGTCTGTAAAGTCCAAAAAATCAAGGCCACCTTTACTTCTGGAGTTAGCAAGCACATCTCTTTTTAACTTGTACAGTCTATTTTTCCAAATAAAATCCAAAAATACTTATTAATTTCCTTTATAGCTTTATTGTTGACAAACAAAGAAAGAGCAGAATGTACAAAGTGAGAGAGCCCTTCAACTTTAGATAAAAGAACTCTACCATATAATACCATATCTGAAGCCAGATGTTAAAGATGTTTCGTTTTTATCTGTTTCGTTTTTATAATTTTATCAGAAAAATGTAAATGATGTCTACTGATTAAATTTTTAGTGATATGAATTCCTAAATATTTTATACTTTTTTCTTTAACTAGGATGCCTCCTAAGACTATATGCAGTTGATTTTTCCTATTGGATGTTTGCGGTGACATGTGACATAAGCGGTGGCAGGTGATCTAAGCAGTTTCCAGCTCACCACGACCCTTGGTACCAGCTACCACACCCTTGGCAGTATAAAACCATCTTGTTCCGTCAAAATCACTGTAGTGAGTCAGGAGTTGGAATTGCTGAAAACGACCAGGATATAGTATTATAGCATCTATTTATTCTATATCTATATATTTTGTGTAGCCTATGTAGTTAATTAGCATAGTTGTTAGTGTAACGTTAGTATTGTTAGAAGCAGTTAGTTAGTAGCATAGTATTGCATCAGTTAGGATAGCTTCAAGTTGGTGTAGATTTATCTGTTTTTAATACAGTGGTCAGGATGGTACATGGGTGTAGTGTTGCTGGTTGCAACAGCACTACTGGACTGCATAGTTTTCCAGCAGACTTGAAAATTAGGCGCCAGTGTTTTGCACGCACTTTCACTGAAAGACAGCGAGTTCCCGCCTAGAGCTGGAGTGTGCAAACTGCATTTTACACAGGATTACTTCTCCAACGCAATGGAGGTGGAAATGGGCTTCTCCACACAGCTCATGCTGAAAAGTGACGCAGTGCCGATCGCGATGCTGGAGTTAAGACCGCAGTTTGATACTTGCATCACTACAGTCACTCTCCATTCTAGCGACTCTGACAGCAGCTGTCAATTAATCTGTCACTGCGGGTCTCAGGTTTACGCCCCACCCGCTCAGCCCCGCCCTCGGTTCGTCCCCACTATCTCCGCTGTGCTGTGCCCACTTTTCAGCATTTTTCAAATATTGCCAGTGGGTGGAGTCAGGCACTGACCAGGGGTTTAGTTACCCTTTAAAGGTCACGTTTTCATGTTTTTTTGAAGCTTTGATTGTGTTTACAGTGTGCAATATAACGTGTTCATGTTTCGCGTGTAAAAAAACAGTATTTTTCAGACAATTCACTTATCTGTACACCGCTGTTTTCACTGTCATAAAAATGGGCTGATGACTTCCTTGTTCTATAAAGTCCCTCCTTCAGAAACACGTAACGAGTTCTGATTGTGCCAGTGGTTCCTTTGTTGTGATTCGACAGCAGCTTAGTGCATGCTGCCCTCCTGGAAACGCGATTGGGCTAGTTTTGGACTAGTTTTGAGAAGCAAGTGGGCAGGATTTTTTTGAAAACCTTGCAATCCTGATCTTGAGGAAGCTGTCCTCAGCAAAATGTGCTGCACATAGTTTTACATGTGGATTATAATTTTCGTGAACCGAGTTAAACATAAATTGTAACCATTAATCTCTAAGTACAGCGTCCTTGGGAAGGCCAAACAAAGATGATTGGACTCCGAGATGAAAATAACAGCGTTTCAACGACATGGCGACAAACACACTCTACAAATGCAACTCTTCCTTCTTCTCCGTGGGAGCACAACAAGACCACCTTTTTTGTGTATTCCTGTGGGCGGAGGTTAGTCAAATAAAACGGTTCTAGTGACGTCATTACCGCAGGAAGTAGAGGGATGTAGTCCAAACTGGTCTTTCAATGTAGGCGAATTCTTTTAAATAAATCTCGCTTGGCATTGAACTTTGAGCTTTAGAATTTTAAAGATATTATTTATACTCTGACAACAACATTACACACTAACTAAAGTTTGAAACATGGGATCACAAAGAACGGGACCTTTAAGTAAAAATATCACAGACATAACACTTTTACTACTGTGAACAGAGCTGGGTAGTAACGGATTACATGTAATCTGGATTACGTAATCAGATTCCAAAACTCAAGTACTTGTAATCAGAGTAAACTACTTTTTAAAATACTCTGAATCAGAATACAGTTACTTTTTTATGGATTACATGATTACATATTATTTGCACAATGGTAATAAATTGTTCACAATTAATTGATTCTCCTAAAATTCCTTTTTTTTTTTTACATTTATAAACTTTTTTTTTCGTTGCCTGCTTAAAATGTTTTGAGATGGATAGAAATGTCATTGCTGTGTGAGTTTAGACTTTTTCAAAATTCATGTTTGTAATGTAGCTGTTGTTTTATGCTTTTCATTGATACAGTCATATACACTCCTAGTGTTTTTTTTTAGATTAAATATTTGCCCTAGCAGTGATATTGCTGTGAATTTCATATTTTTCAGTATTGATTTTTGTAACGTAGCTGTTTTCTAAATATACTTAATTATAAGTAAATATGCTTGAAAATCATAAGATGTGATTTTGTTTTATTCATTGTTACTAGCAAACACTAAGAGCAAGGTACATTAGTGTTAGTATTTTGTAAATATTAACTGTCCATTGCACTTGAAAAAGAAGCTATTGTGGCTCTTGTTTTTGAATTAAATATATTTTTTCTTTGTATCTGTCAAAATAGTACACGATCAGGCAATATATGTGATATCAAATAAGGGTTAGCACAAATGTAATCCAAGTGTAATCCAAAAGTAATCAGATTATGTTACCAAAAATAAGAGATTATATTACTGACTACAAATTTTGTCATGTAATCTGTAATCAGTAACTGATTACAATTCATAAGTAATCTACCCAGCTCTGACTGTTAACCCTTTATAAATTAATATGTATGCAAACATAAAATGTAGGAAGCTTACAGAATATATCTCTTGTTTTGTTTAATTGTTGGTTATTTGACGTTAACTTTGTTGCTGTGTATAAGTAACTACGATGTTTTTGATGCAATATATGATTACCATTTTAAACTTTTTGCAAAAATAGAAAGACTAGTCTAAAGTTTCTGTCATTGCAGCACTTTAGTCCATATAAAGGTACATCTAAAAAAAATTAGAATATCATTTTATTTTTGTAGTTTAATTAAAAAAAGCAAACTTTCTTATATTCTAGATTCATTAAAAACAAACTGAAATATTTCAAGAGTTATTTTGTTTTAATTCTGATTGTTAGGAAAATAAAAAATTCAGTATACTACTGACTTGAAGAAGACAATCATCAACACGCTCCACAAGGAGCGTAAGTCACAGAAGGTCATTGCTGAAAGGGCTGGCTGTTCACAGAGTGCTATATTGAAATATATTCATAGAAAGTTGACTGGAAGGTTAAAATGTGGTAGGAAAAGGTGCACAAGCAACACCACAGCCATGGGAAGACTGTCAGGAAAAGCTGATTCAAGAACTTGGGAGACCTTTACAAGGATTGGACTCAGGGCTGTTGCAAAAGAGGTGCGAGGCCCTTTGCAAAGTTGACGTGCGAGGCCCTCTGCAATTTTGTAGGTGTTTGTGTGGGTGTGTGTGTGTGCAGGGGGGTTGCTATAGTAACGAACGCAACTTTAACATGCATCTGGGGTGCGTTTCCCAAAAGCATCGTTAGCTAACTATGGTGGCAATTTCTGTCGTTAACAACATAGTTCAACGATTTGGTGTTTCTAGGGTGACCACCTGCTAATAAGCCCAAGGGGGGACAAGGGGTATGTTTCTGAGGGACAATGTGGGACACTGCCTTGTGCGGCGGTGCCCCCACACCATGGGCAGACTAACTGATAGTGGTTTACCCATTTCTAGCACATACCACCTTACATGGTATATTAATAATATTAATATTAACATAATTTTATTTTTCATTAAAATGTATTCACTTTAAATAAATTATAATATAAAATTACAGGATTAAAATGAATTGTAGTTGCTCAACACCACAGGAACAGTTAAAAAAAAAAGTCTAAACGAGGTTCACGGAACGAGAAGGGGGAGAAAGGATGGTGAACTTGCATGTTAGTAAAGGCAGGCGCATGAAAAAAGATACTTCAGTCTGCAGGCGCCTCTTCAAGAATGACAACAGCACGCGAATCTACACTAGGTAAGATCTAAACCTTTATTACTATATTAACGAGCACAATGTAGGCCTATTGTGAATTTTTTAATTGTCATTATTTATTTTTTGTCGCTGTGGTTGCCTGTTTGTTTAAAAACCTCTTCCGTGTATCAAGGCAATACGTGTTAATAGATGATTAACCCAAAAATAAAAAATAAAGCTGTCATCATATACTCAACATTATGTCGCTGTAAACCCATATGACTTGCTTTGTTCATTGGCATACAGAAATGTTGTAAATAATGTTACTGTCAGTTGAATTGTTCAGACAATGCACTCCAGTTCACGACACCTAATTTACATAAAATAACAAACAATACTAAAGCAATATTAAATCATTTTGAAGAAAGGCAGAAGAGCCATACAAGGAAAATATTTTAAATGTATTTTTAAATATATTATAGCATGGTGTTAGAAAAAGTGTTATTTGCTTTGTCTGTAAACTACCTAAGATATTTAATTTATCAGCATTAACATCAACTAAATTAATAAATTTTGTCAAGTCAAAATTTAGGTTGGCTTGGCTTGAGAAAGCATGGCCTGAAAGTTTGAAGTTTTTGTCAATTTGAAAATGTTACAGTTGAGGGCTATACAGTCTGTCAGAGAAAGAAAAACAGATAATTACAGTACTCTAGCCACATGAAGTGAGTCTCTTCTCTGAATTTCTTCTCACTGACAATGTCCCCAAAAAGTCAAATTAAGATATATGAAGGTCAATTTAAGAGGTAACACTTTACAATAAGGTGTCATTGGTAAACACTAGTTAATGTATTAATTAACATGAACTAACAATGAACAATACACAGTATCTATTAATCTTTGATAATGTTAATGAAAAAGATTACAAATATGATATTTTTTTTGCAATGCATGCAACCATCAATGGCATTACTTACATTAATAAAGTATTTCTGCTCTATTTTAATACATCTTTAATGGTTCATTTTAGGCGAAATAAGACTTTGAAAGACCAGCATTCGAATACTATATCATAAAACATGTCATAAGTGTTTGAAATCGCACACATTTGCAATGGCACTCTCTATGATTATGACCAAAGCATTATTACAATTAAAAGCATTTTTAAACACAAATTTTTAAGAAAACAAAAGTAATATCTCATATCCACCATACCTTACGAACATCCGGAAGTGAATGAACCTGGATATGCGCATTAATGACAGTCAGTACGGCGCACAATCGTATTTACGGTAAATACATATACGTTACTGCGCATGCGTGGTAAACACACGTCACGTACATACGTGACGTACATACGGCACGTACATACGTGACGTCGCCGCGCTACAGTCTGCAGCGAGGAGTACTTGCGCTGGTCCGCTGCTTTACATTCTCGAGCTCGTTATAGCAGGATTCTGATTGGCTGTCAATGTTTTTAATCGTTCATCAGCTGGAAAAAAAATTGTTCTTAAAGTGATTTCAATGATATTGTTTCTCTATGTCTTTATCATTATAGCTGTGGTGTGGACTCTTTTTTTAAATAGTGAGAACGATTTTTAAAACTAAATGTCTTTATCGTTTTCTTTATAGTTTGGTGTGAACGGTCCTTTAAGATTTATTACGATACATGGCAATCTAAAAATGGCAACAGTATTTAAAATACTTTATATCAAGTGAAGAAGTTCCTATCACAGCAAACACCTATCATAACCACCGATGCAAATCAACGTGGATTACCGGGAGTCCTGCTGTTATTTCTACTATCTCTAACGAGTTATAAAAAGATGAGGTGGACGGAGTTTAAAGCTAAACTCTAACTTAGCCCTGCTATTTTTGAGCTGATCAAGCCAGTGCATTAGCGTTATCCAGCCTTATTAGCTAGATTTGCTAGAAGACGATAGAACAATACTCACCCTAAAGTTGTTGATGTAACTTGAAACGTTTAATGCCCTTCTCCGCGCCATGAAATTCATTTACAGTCATCAGGGGAAGTTCTTGTAAGATGAAAAATCTTCTCCTCTTCTCAATTTGAAAGCTCTACGGAAAGAGCAATGGTTTCCCTGCACAGCACCGGATTTAAATAAGCCCCCTGAGGAAAAACATAGTGTACAAGAGCAGAGCTAAACGGTCCAAATTGAAAATATTATCAATGTATTTTTTGCTCGATTAATGAATCGATACATTAAGATTATCAGGATATCAAAACATTTAATAAAAACACGTTTTTCATTTAAAAATCAATTACACATATTAAGTTACACATACGTCTCGATGAAATATCGGTGTTTAACTTTCAACACTGCCCCCTAGTGGTCGGGAGCACTTCTGTTGTGTTGTGAGAATTTAGTTGTGTTGTGGCTTAATGTATTTGTGTTGTGGCTTAATGTATTTGTGTTGTGGCTTAATTTCGTTGTGTTGTGAGAATTTCGTTGTGTTGTGGCTTAATTTCGTTGTGAGCTTATGTTTGCTTTTTTAAGGTCGTTGTGTTGTGCACTACTAGGCCACTGTACATAGCAGCTTGGCCCTCGCAGTTATTCTCCCTTCGAAGTGCCCTCTGAAAGCATTAATCTTGCCGATTGGAATGAAGCCATCGTTTTGTTTGTGCGAAGAAACGGTGAGTTTGTCAAGTGAGTTATCTTTGTAAAAACATTCCAAAAGACATATTTCTCATATAACAATATTGATAAAACAGTGTATTAGAGGTTTTCACTTATTTTAAATGTTTTTATAGTAAATTAATGTACCGAAATAAAGTAACAAAAATGTATAAATAAATGAGAGATTTTGTTGTTTTTACAGAATTTTAATATAGAATACTCTCTACAAATGTGTTCGTGTGTGAATGTACGTAAATATATATATATATATATATATAGAGAGAGAGAGAGAGAGAGAGAGAGAGAGAGAGAGAGAGACACACACACACAGTATACACACAGTTTGCAAAAGTATTTTTTAAACGTTTTTAAGTGTTAATTTAATGCATATCGACAAAATCAAATATTTAATAGAAATTATGTCAGATTAAACAAATGGTTTACTCTACAGTGGTGGCTGGATGCTGTACAGGTGACAGGAGGTATGGGCGAAGAAGATATCCACTGCCTCCCAGCAACCAGCTATCACCAAAGCCATGCACCCTCTTCAGCCACCTGCAAACTGCTAAAGTGGTCCCCACAAAAGAGTCATGTGTGCTTCCATCAACCACCCATCAGGACATCACAATCACCTCCATAAATTTCCAACAGCATAATAATGCAGTGTAGCTAACAACTGAATTTAATGCGTTGTTTCTTCTTATTGCCCTCTGAAGATGTGAAGCCTGATGTTAGAGGACCAGACTGTAGAGGGCCTGATGTTAGGGGACCAGACTGGAGAGGGTCTGATTTTAGAGGCCCAGGGTGGAGAGGGCCTGATGTTAAAGGCCCAGACTGGAGAGGGCCTGATGTTGGAGGCCCAGGGTAGAGAGGGCCTGATGTTGAAGGGCCAGACTGGAGAGGGCCTGATGTTAGAGGCCCAGGGTGGAAAGGGCCTGATGTTGGAGGCCCAGGGTGGAAAGGGCCTGATGTTGAAGGGCCAGACTGGAGAGGGCCTGTTGTCAGACAACGGAATTAATGTTATATACTGATGAAACACAGTCCATTAAGACTAGATAACCAACTCTCAAATATTAATCTGCACTAAAGGTGGGCATACACGGTGCGAATTCGGATGGTCGGAAGATCATATGTCCACCCACACGTCACGAGTGAGTTTATCTGAAAATCATATGCACGAGATGATATACGACACGATTTTACGACCTGCCGATTTCCGAAACAATCGCATGAAATTCCAACCAAAATTCGCCAAAAACATGGAGTCAGAGGAAGAGATTGCTTTTTTGTGGCAGCAATGGCTAGCGAAAGAATAAAAAAGAACAGAAAAAGTAGGTCATGGCAAAGAGTTTGGTTGAGCAGCAGAGAAAAGAATTGGCTTTCTATTTCAAAAACTGATGCTTACATCAGTAAAGTAGAAATGCATTGTAAATAGACTTACATAAAATACAATATGTGTAATTGATGAAATTATTCTACAGATGAATGACGTGACAGGCTTCAGGGAGATGTTACGGGTAACTGTAGATGAGTTTTATGAGTTACTGACCATGGTTGAGCCTTTGATCACCAAAACAGAAACAGATGAAGTGGCGAATGAATAGTGTAAAACTGGTTAGTTCACCCAATAATCAAAATTATGTCCCTCATGTCGTTCCAAACCCGTCAGACCTCCGTTTATATTCGGAACACAGTTTAAGATATTTTAGATTTAGTCCGAGAGCTCACTTCTGTCATGGAACGGTCTGCCAGGCCCTCCTCTGGCAGCATCAGATCCCTCTCTCCTGAATATTAGGACTGCATTTCCCAGTGTCCCTCTCCGCAATCATCCCCGTCTAACCCTGCTTAATTATCTTGATTACCTTCAGTATTATCACCTGCACCTTGTCTTCTCCCCTTTATCTGGACTGCTCTCCCCTTTGTTATTTTGTGAAGTTTTGATTTACCCCTGGTCTGTATTGCTATTCTCCGTATTATCTCTGGACTCTGAAACCTGATTGATTATCCTTTGCTACTATGCCGGTGCCTGACTCCGTGTGCCAGATTGCCCCTCTGTTTATGCATATCTGAGTTTTCTACGAACGTCTGCTTGAGTTCCCTTTTGATGCCAGCCTGAGTTTATGTCTGCTGTTCTCTGTTTAATTACCTGTATTAATAAACTGCTGCAGATGGATCTAACTGACTCAGCCGTTTCATCACAACTTCATTGTCTATGTTTTCATTATTATTTTATATTTTTTGTTATTACCAGCATTTGTTTTTATTAACAACATGTTCTATAAAACAAGCATGTTACAAAAGATGTCGAACATTTTGTACATAAAATATTTAAGATCACAAATTGCAATAATTTAAAACACCTGGATGAGTTTGCAAAGGATGCAAAGAAATTTCACTTTCTTGAGCATCATAAATCTTTTTCCTCTCTATTAGAAATTCGGTCTGCAACCTTACTGAGTATTGCAAGTTTTTGTTGCTCGATGTTGTCATTTTTCTGAAGCTTGTACTTGGCCCGACGTGATGGATTTCCATAGGCAGGTGGTCCAGAGGCAGGTTGTTCCTTTTCACAAGGTGTGTCACAAAAACCAGGTGACAGATCAGTGTCATTTTCCATATCACTGTCTGCTCCTCCTTGATCACTAGTGTCGTGTGGTGGATTTTTAATAAATAAGATAGCAAACAATTTTTCTGAATCTAACCTGTGTTAAACTTCTAACCTTAATTCAACTTGTTAAACTTTTAACCTGACTTCTCTTTTGAGTCTAACATTATGACAAACACTCACCTAACTTCCTCGTCTAGGTCTAACAAAAATAACAAACTAAATTCTACTTCTTTTCGGAACAGGTCTTACTAACCTTTCGTTTTTAGCCTGCATTATGTCATGTCTCAGAGGGTAAAGAAGGGAGGGGCTTGCTTTATAAATTGAACCAATCATATTGATAAAAGGTGACGTTATGTTAGTGATTTTAGTCATGCTGAGTTTATTTTGATGTGTCTGTGTTTGTCCTATAAAACCTGATGTATTCTTTTTCTGGAGAGAGATTCTCTGAGAATTGCTCGAGTACTCTCCCGGCCGTAAATAAAGAGCTCAAAGGACATTTGCTGAAGTCTGTCTGTCATTTTCTGCTGCGCAGCAGGTGAGATAGTTTAGATAAATAGGTGTTTTATTAAGCGTCGACTGGAGACGTTAGGGATCATCGATTGGAGACGGCCCAGGTGTTTATTAAGCGTCGACTGGAGACGTTAGGGATCGTCGATTGGAGACGGCCCAGGTGTTTATTAAGCGTCGACTAGAGACGTTAGGGATCATCGATTGGAGACGGCCCAGGGAGATCATCGATTGGAGACGGCCCCGGTAGATTTAGGTCAGATGAGATAGGACTTAGTTAGATTTGAGAAAAATCTACGACAATTTTGGCGAGCCAGCCAGGAGCCCAAGGACCTCCCTCCGTCGGCGAGGGACTTTCTTTGTTCTGATAATAGAGGAACTTTTATTTTTCATATCATTTGAATTCGTTCTGCCAACTTGCAGCAGATCCTACACCGACGGAGGGACCATCCCGGACGGGCAGGAAAAAAAGAACTTAGGTTGAGGTAAGGACCCACAGACTTCAGTTTTCTCCTTTTGATGTGTGAAATTGAAATATTGAATTTTCTGTTTTTATCTGAAATCTATAAGAAGGATTTTAAAAGTGAAATTTTAGTATGTAAATACAAAGAGAAAAAGAGGAAAAAAGTAAAATCAAACACTGGCAGGGGCAAGATTTAAAAGGTGTATCCCATTATCCTATGGAGAAGACGAAAGTCGACTAAATTCACCACAACGATATAATTTCTATTTAACAAGATATACGTATGTACGGCGACGTATAGGATTGGGATTAAGTGGCCAGATAGAACAAATAATTGAAGAAGATTCTGCAGTGTTAGCAATTGGGTGCACTAGGGCGTGGCATCAATCTCACCCAGAACCAGAGTTAACAGTAGGGCAAACATCTCTATATTTGATTACCAAGCCAAACTTTAGACCTTATATAGATAGGGCCACAGGGGAATTGGGATTAATTCCTATTGCTACCATTTCACCAAGATATCCACAGATTTGGGCTTGGAGATATACATCTGATATATACCCAGCGAACTGAAATTATAAGATTGTTCTCTTGTACGCAATGAAGAACTTGCTTTTTCCTTGTTTGTATATTGCTGTTTTCTATTAAATTTCTTCTGCCAATTGTTCTGCAATTGAAGAACTGCTTTTGACTAAAAAATGGGGAACTGCTGTGGTAAAGAAAAAACAGATAAAACTGAAATTCAGGGTCCATTTAAAGAGTTGATCAGGAAGTGGAATTTGGGAGAGGAGCAAATTGCTCAAATTAAACTGTGGTCTAAATTCACAAAGGGACAGTTTGCTGATTGTGGAACTCTGAGTGTGTCAATTTTAGGAGAGACGCGGCGTCTCCTTGAAAAATTGCCCCCAAAGAAACGAAAGAGGATTGACTGGACACTTTTCCGAAGATGGGAATGGGAGGCAGAGAGACGTTACGAAAGCCAAAAAGAAGGTGAGAAAGCTGCAGATTCTTTGATTTCTTTGCAGACAAAAAAAGAGAAAGCAGGAATTGGACTACATGCAGCAGTCGCTCATCAAAAAGCCTCCTCCTTACACTGCGGATGCTGCTAAAGCTGAAGAAGAGGAAATTGACCAGGTGCCAAGAGCTGGAGGCTCTGCAGACCTGCTCCAAGAAAAAGAGGAGGTGGAAACCGAGTGTGAGAGTTCGGACGAGGGTGAATGTGGCATCTACAGAGAGGTTAGACAACTGTTAGATGAAGTTCAACTGTTAGATTGTGTTCAATCCCGCCCTGCAGCGCCTGGATGAAGAAGGAACTGAAACTCAAGAGTGGAGGGCTCAGTAGATAGCGATGATTGAAGGACTGAAACTAGCTTTCCCCATGAAACCTGACTGGGCGGCCATCACTAACACAAAACAAGTGAAAGGTGAGACTGTCACTGCTTATCTTGCCAGACTAAAGACTGTTGTTGATGAATGTGCAGGTCTTCCAGAAGGAACTGACAACACTGGAGTTCTGAAACATCACTTTGTCAACGGCCTCCTTCCAAACATTCAGGGAGCTGTGCGACTGACCTGTATTGCATGGGAAGCGCAGGATTTAGAAGTGGTAATGCAACAAGCGAAGCATGCTGAACAGAATGATGAAAAGAAGAACACAGAAAAGGAGAATAAATTGCAGACTGCCCAGTATATGTTTTACCAAACTCAGTCCAACAACCAAAGGCCAAGAAACAACAATCAACTGCCAGGAAATGGAAGGTGGAATCAATGGCAAGAGAGAGGGCGTGGCCAAGCTAAGTCTGCGGACATGTGCAGAAACTTTGGCCAAAGAGGACACTGGGCTAAAGAATGTCCAAACAACTTTCCACAACAACAACGTCACCCACAACAGCAGTACTCAAGTTACTACCCACAGCAACAGCAACAGCAGAGCTATCCGCCAAGAAAGCAGAACTACAGAGAGTAGAGTGCTTCCTCATTTCACCCGCCCCCACCTACGCTGTACAGGACTGCATAGGATAAGGAGGGAGACACTCAAACAGCATCTCAACTGATACAACTGACTAAAGACCCAAATTCGAACCCAATGATGACAATATCTGTACAAGGACTTTCAGTTTCATTTTTAATTGATACCGGAGCCATTTTTTCAACTCTCACGACAAAGACTGCATCCAGGTTTGACAAATTGCCACTTTCTGATCAGACTCGTACAACGTATGGTATATCAGGTTTAGCACAAATTGATAAATTGTCAATGCCATTAACAGTGGTAGATGGGAATAAAACATGTACACACCAATTTTTGATTTCTGAAACATGCCCTTTAAATTTATTAGGTAGAGATTTAATGTCTAAATTAGAAATGACAATTGATATTTCATTGGAAGGGATAACGGTGACACCAAAGAATGGAATTTTTGCTCAATTGTCACAAAATTGGTATTATAACTGGGCTATAACTCCTGCATTTGACCCATATTCAGAGTATGAGTTTTTACCAGCAGACCATGAAAAGCCATCTCATTTACACTGTACCTCGTGGTTTGTTGGCCCCGAGAGAAATAGTGAGTATGAGGAGAAATGGTTTAATGAGCAGCTGGGTGAGAAATTAACTCTTGAATACCTGCTAATATCACAGCATTTCTCTGCATTTACTGTAAAGCTAATGCACTCTCAATCTGCTTTATTCCAACAGTTGCAAGTCAAGCCTCATGTTTCAGTGGGGAAGAAGGGAAAAAGTTCTTGGGCGGAAGTAGGAGCGTGGCTCACAGAGCAAGTGGAGAAAGGGGGCTGGACTTGGCAAGATGATGGGTATTATCAAAATAATGCCGGGGTAAGAGCATATCCAACAATGCAGACAGTGACAGTTCACAGATTGTGCAGTGAGGAGAGAAAATTTATTCCTGATACAATTGATAACAATTTTGATTTATTATCAGGAATTCCAGAAACCCTTTGGGCTAAAGATAAATTTGATATTGGTCGGATAAAGAATGCAATGCCGCTCGTTATCACACCAATGACTCAACTTAGGCCATTTAGGCCTCAATATCCTCTCAGCAAAGAAGCTGTAGAGGGAATTTCAAAAGTACACGCTGCGCTTGTTGAAAAAGGTGCTATTGTGCCTTGTCAAAATTCACCCATACTTCCTGTAATGAAGGCATCGGGTGAATGGCACTTTGTTCAGGATTTGCGATTGGTAAATGTGGCTATTCAACCACGTTCACCAATAGTACCTAATCCATCGACAATTTTATCTGAAATACCAAACAATGCTACCCATTTTACTGTGATCGATTTGGCAAACACATTCTTTTCAATCCCAGTACATCCACATCCAGATAGTCAATATTGGCTGGCGTTCACATTAAAAAATAAACGCTGGACCTGGACTGTCATGCCGCAGGGCTACACAGAATCTCCGACCGTTTTTACAGAAGAACTTTCTAGAAATTTGGAAAGTTTCGTCCCACCAAAGGGGAGTACATTAATTCAGTATGTTGATGATCTCTTGATCTGTTCTCCAGACAAAGCCTCCTGTGAATGTGACCAGAGGTGGAAAGAGTACAAAAATATTCTACTCAGGTAAAAGTACCATTACATTAATGAAATTTTACTTAAGTACAGGTAAAAGTACCAGTCTAAAAATCTACTCAAGTAAAAGTAAAAAGTAGCTCATTTAAACTTTACTCAGAGTAAAAATTACTTAGTTACATTTTAACAGTTGGAGGGAGTCAAAATGGGACAGGCCAAGGGTGTCAAACTCAGTTCCTGGAGGGCCACAGTCCTGCACAGTTTAGATATAACCCTAATTAAACACACCTGATCCAGCTAATCTAATCATTTAGGTTTATTTGAAAACTACATGATATGTGTGCTGGAGCAGGGTTAGAACTAAACTCTGCAGGGCTATGGCCCTCCAGGAACTGAGTATAGGTATATTAATCTCAAACTAGTTGTTTTTAATCAAAGGAATCAGTTATTTAGAATAATAAAACATTTGGGCTGTTACCAGGCAAATCAGTATCAACAAACTCATCTTTTAATGCAGAGGAAATGCAGAAGATTCATTGGAAGTGGCATTTAGATGTATTACACTGTTTAGTGCAGGACAAGAATGCATTTAACCTGCAGTTACCAATGCATGAATAATGTTTTGATATACAAGACATAAAATGTTGAATACTCATTTGAAATGATAAGAAATTAATTATTTTAAAAAATCAAAAGATACTTTAAATGTGAAATTAAAATGGCCAGTATGTGTCAGCAAGTCACTGTTAATAAGTGAGTCATTGCGACTGAACCGAATCATTTAAACGGTTGATTCATTCAGGAACGAAACACTGTCACGTTGCTCAGAGACGCAAAACTGTGCTTTGGTGGCTGTGTTTGGAATTATTTTCTGTTGTAGAAATAGAGCTAAAAAGGCAATATGGTGTCTAAAACGCAAGTCTCTTAATTAACTTGTTTACTGAACTGTTATATATATGTATGTATATATTCATGATGATTTTTGGAGGAAACGATTCTTTGAGTGATTTTGATTTAATATATGAAATTATATAAATATGTGAATTTTCTGCCCCTATATCTTCAATTTTGTGATCATTCTAAATGCATTTTAGGAGACTGAATCACACAGTGAAAGAACGCACTATAAATGCGCGCGCACATCATTAAAACAAAAATAGCACACTCCTCACCACTGTCTTTTTGGCTAATTTGTGCAAAACCTCTTGCTAAAATGTCAAAGCTTCATTTTAACCACCAATGCAACGATGCAATTATTTAGCTTACCTCTACATTCTTGCGCAGGGTTGATGTTTTGTCGAGATTTTATAAGCTGCTAGTTTGGTCTTCCTAGGCAAGTACAGCTTACACTGCATAATAGAGCATACATGTGGCCAGGGGTTCACTTCATTTCCTTCGAGTTCAACTGCAGAATATGACGGGGTTTCGTTTTCAGCGGTGTCTGCACCACTAACGCCTGTTTTGTCCGTCTGCATCTTTCTTGTGATTTTAGCGCAAGTTTGCCCTCCTGCTCATTATTTACTGACGTAGTTTCCAGGGAGCGATTTTTTTACTTTTTTTTTTTACTCAGTAATTAATGTGTTTCAAAATGTAGCGAAGTACAATACTTCAAACAAAATATACTTAAGTAAAAGTAAAATTACAGATTAAAAAAATTACTTTAAAAAGTATTAGTACACAAAAAAGCTACTCAATTACAGTAACGCGAGTAAATGTAATTCGTTACTTTCCACCTCTGAATGTGACACACATGCATTGTTGAATTTCTTGTCACAAAATGGACATAAAGTGTCTAAAAATAAGTTGCAATTAGTAAAAGAGGAAGTGAGATATCTTGGCCACCTTATCTCAGCAAATGGCCGAGCTTTAGGCCTAGATCGAATTGAGGGGGGTAAGGAAAATTCCGAAACCAATTACAAAATCACAAATGATGTAATTCTTAGGGGTAACGGTATACTGTAGGCCATGGATCCAAGATTATGCTGAGATCTCGAACCCTCTCCTCATGGCAGCACATGAGGTTCAAAAAATGACTGATCCAGTTACCTGGACAGATGAACGTCAAATTGCATTTGAGAGACTAAAGTTATCACTTACCACCGCGCCTAGCCTAGGGTTGGCTGATTATACAAAAGTGTTTGAATTATTCGTATCTGAAAAAAAGGGGTTCATGTCCGCCATCCTAACACAACCTCATGGTGACCGCCAACGTCCAATTGCATACTATTCGAAAAGATTAGACACTGTCGCACAGGGAATGCCACAGTGCCTACGGTCCGTAGCCTCTGCAGTCGAAGCAGTGTTGGCATGTTCAGATTTGGTGGCTTTCCATCAATTAACAGTGTATGTTCCCCATGCGGTACATGCTTTGTTAATGCAGTCAAGGACAGCTCATCTCACTGCTGCACGTTCACTGCATTGGCAAAATGTCCTGCTCACAATGTCAAATGTTACATTGAAAAGGTGCACTGTATTGAATCCATCTACGCTGCTGCCGACTGAAGAAGATGGGGAACCCCATGATTGCACGCAGGTAGTAGAAATAATGACTAAACCGCGGCTTGATTTATTAGATACACCATTATCAAATCCTGAATTGGTTTATTATGTGGACGAATCGTGTCTCCGAAATCCACATACAGGATTGCTTTCAACTGCATATGCTATTTGCACAAAATTTGAGATAGTTGAGACTGAATGCTTGCCAAAGAATCATTCGGCTCAGGCAGCAGAACTTGCAGCACTTGCACGCGCATGTGAATTGGCCAGGGGTCACTCAGTCAATATATATACCGACTCACATTATGCATTTGGTGTATGTCATGACCATGGGGCAGTTTGGAAAAATCGAGGTTTCCTCACTGCGAACGGGAAACCGGTGGCACATTCAAAAATTGATTGATAAATTGCTCGAGAATTTGTTAATGCCAAAAGAAATTGCTATTTGCAAATGTGCAGCACATATGAAAACCGGTGATGAAGTATCAAAAGGAAATAATTTTGCTGACTCAGTAGCAAAAAACACAGCGCTGACTGGATGTAGACTGACTGACTTTATAGGTTTTGCATTCCTTTCTACCGATAGCACACAATTACCACCGACATTAAATGAAATTCAGAGATTGGGTACTAACCGGGAATTAAAAACCTGGTCAGAGAGGGGTATAAAAGACGACGAAGGTGTCTGGAAAGATACCAAAACAAACAAACCATTTCTACCTAAACAACTGTATCCTAATTTTGCAAATTGGGCTCATGGGTTAGACCATGCCTCAAAATTGGCTATGAATGATCTGATAAGTACATCCTGGGTGGCTCCAGGATTTACATCAGTGGCAGAAAGATTCTGCCGAAATTGCCATATCTGCGCTGCGAATAATGTGGGAAGACAGAGTAAAAAAGCTATTTACTCTGCCCATCCCACACCCAATCTTCCTTTCCAGCATCTACAAATGGATTTCATCGAGTTGACACCATGTCAAGGGTTTAAATATTGTCTTGTGATTGTTGATATGTTTTCAAAGTGGGTTGAGTGTTTCCCTAGTAGAAAAGCTAATGCTGCGGCTGTAGCAAAAGCTCTAGTAAGAGAGGTAATTCCCAGATGGGGAGTACCTGAGAAATTGTCTAGTGACAATTGAACTCATTTTGTAAATAAAGTAATAACTGAATTGGCAAGGGGACTACGAATAAATTTGAGACGAAATTGCTCCTATAGACCACAAAGTGCTGGAACTGTAGAGAAAGCTAATCAAACGATAAAAAACAAATTGTGTAAAGTAATGGCCGAAACTGGAATGACGTGGGTTCAAGCCCTGCCCATAGTTTTAATGGCCATGAGAGCCCGAAAAGGGGCAAGAACAACCCTCAGCCCACATGAAATTCTTACAGGTCGGCCCATGAGGGTAGGAATTGAACCTCCTCCCCAGGAGGGTTTGGCGGGGGTGGATGAGCAAATGAGAAAGTATATATTGTCCCTAACAAGAACCATTAAATCAATTCATTCACAGGTCAAAGCTGCCTTACCGGTTCCAGGTACAGAGCCGCAGCACTCTTACGAGCTAGGACAGTGGGTCTGGATCAAGGACCACAGACGTAAAGCGTGGAACAACCCAAGGTGGCTGGGCCTGTATGAAATCATTCTAACAACGAATACAGCAATCAAGGTTGCCGAGCGTGACACCTGGGTTCACGTGTCACATTGTAAGCCCCACCAACCAACCCCCATCTAGTGGAAAGTAGGGGAAAACAGGGCGTACTGGTGACGTACCTCCTCTACCGACGAGGGAAGACCTTGCTACGGCTCGCAAAGAGTCATCGAGGTGAAAATGGAACGATTCAGACATCTGTGGGGCCAACGGGACGACCAGCGCACCTGGGAGCGAATGTGGTCTGACAGAATTGTAACGATAAAACCTTTCATATTCATCCGGAAGAAGGAGGCGGGAACCTGCGGGAACCTGGGGGTAGGACAGATGAGGCGAGAGAAAATGGTGGACGGCGACGGCTCCTCCGGTTTAGGGCAGCCGGCAGGAGTCCCCCGTTCCCTGCTCCTCCCCGTTCTGGCGGATGGCAGCAGGCTCCGGCCACCTGGCGAACGGCGCCGGCTCCTCCGCTCCCTCACGGAAGGCAGCCGTCTCTCCACATTGCGGGCGGTCGGCAGCGAGCTCGCCCGTCCCCGGCAACTCGCTCCAGCCCACCGCCTCGAGCGTCCATGGCGGCACACTCCTCGCCTGCTCGTTGGCACTGCGGATTCACCACAGCGGCGAGGGATCTTCAGCAGCGCGTCCCTCCTTCGCCCGGGTTTTGGCACCACTGTAACGATAAAACCTTTCATATTCATCCGGAAGAAGGAGGCGGGAACCGGCGGAAAATCAAAGGACATTTTAATAATAAAGTAAACACAAAAACAGCGCACCAGCCCCTCACGGACGACTGGTGCGCGCAAAATAAAAATCAACACACAACTAAAAGCCCAGGCCTGGTCTTCTCTCGTCCTTCACTGTCGTCGCTCCAGTTTTATATCCTTCCATCTCCTACGTGGGACTCGAGACTGGCGGTGGGCCGCAGGTGCCACTGATTTGCCCAATCACTGCCGGCCTCACTCGTGTTCCCATGTCCCTCGGCCCCGCCCCACTCGCCACAAGAATGTTTAAGTATAGAGTATGTGTTGGTGTATTCATAAGTGTGTTGATTTTGATCATATTGCTGTTTCTGTTTGAATTTCCTCCAGGAAGTGTTCAGGATAGAAAGGAAAGAGAAGTGCCTGTTCATCATGACTACTCATCTGACACCGACAGAAATCACTATGGGATAAATTTGTTTTGGAAGTATGCTAATTACACAGCTAAAAAACTTGCACCTAAGAAAGAATGTTATGTTTTTGCTCATACCTCCTTTTCTGCCGCGTATCCGTATCCTCTGTTGCCAGAGCCAGTAGAGGGTCACCAACTGAAGTGTATTCTGTCTTACGTTGCTGGGCCGGGGTCAGAATGTTCCCGGAAAATTTTCCGTAAAAGATTTGTAAGTGTGATAATGTAACTATCCTGGCATCGATTCTTTCTCTCTCTACCGAGGGGAAAAAGAAGGTCTGGCCTTTGCCAGAGCCGAAATTTAAAGAGTGTTACAGGTCACGAAAGGGAAATAAATTTATGGGAATGCTTGAGGGATGTGAAACAATCCACAATGTTAGCTGTTATGATCCCACAGGTAAGAGTGTCCACCTTGCAGGGGGGGCTTACGTCCTATTGGACTACTACTGGTTGTGCGGTCATACAGCATATCCCAGTCTGCCTGTTTCATGGCATGGTCTCTGTGCTTTACTTCGGCTCAGAGCGAGAATTAGAGTTGGCTATGTGGGAACGAAAAAAAGAGGAACAAGGGGCTTTGAAGAAAAAAGATGATGACACTTGGTGGAGACATGACATTTCTGACATCCCTGAAGAAAGCCGTGTAATTGCCAGAACATCTCAGTTCTGGAAAGCTTTCCTGATCCATAACGCTGTAACTGACTCAATGAATTGGATTAATAGAATCCATTATGAATTATATCGATTTGCAAATGACACCCAATTGGCTTTAGAATTATTGAAAAATGAAGTGGGGGCCTCAGACAATGACTCTGGAAAACAGAATGGTATTGGATACAATTCTTGCGGACGAGGGAGGTGTCTGTGTTAAAATTGGAAAAGAATGTTGTACTTTCATTCCAGCTTATGATGCGGATGGGGGTAGCATCTCAAAGGTGCTAGACGATATGACAAAGTTGCGGAATGATTTGTGGCAGGATGAACAGGCAAAGAATAAAGCAATGGAATGGGGATTAGATTGGGTGGCTGATGCCTTCCGCAATGCTTTTGGTAATATCTTCGGACCCATACTTAAGCTTTTGTTACCAGTAATTGCTACCTTGTTTATTGCAATGATTATGATTGGATGTTTGATCAAATGTATCCGAGCTTGTCTGAGGAAATTTATCAGGAGCATTGTCTGGGGAGGCATTGGGAGAGAAAATAATGAGGAAGAAGAAGAAGAATCCCACTATGAGCGGTTGCACCCGATCAGATTGCGGTTGCCTGTGGCCTACAGGTTGCGTCCAATCGAGCGACCAGAGAGTCAGTACCGTAATATTCTTGTTGCACCTGATCAGCCAAATGCAGCTGTAGCCGAGCGGCCAATCAGAGAACCAATACCATAATGTTCTTTTTCATTAAACAATCCATATATTGGTCGTTGTGGAAATTACGAACAGAGAGGGGAATCTGTGGTGGATTTTTAATAAATAAGATAGTAAACTATTTTTTCTGAATCTAACCTGTGTTAAACTTCTATCCTTAATTCAACTTGTTAAACTTTTAACCTGACTTCTCTTTTGAGTCTAACATTATGACAAACACTCACCTAACTTCCTCGTCTAGGTCTAATAAAAATAACAAACTAAATTCTACTTCTTCTTTTCGGAACAGGTCTTACTAACCTTTCGTTTTTATCCTGCATTATGTCATGTCTCAGAGGGTAAAGAAGGGAGGGGCTTGCTTTATAAATTGAACCAATCATATTGATAAAAGGTGACGTTATGTTAGTGATTTTAGTCATGCTGAGTTTATTTTGATGTGTCTGTGGTTGTCCTATAAAACCCGATGTATTCTTTTTCTGGAGAGAGATTCTCTGAGAATTGCTCGAGTACTCTCCCGGCCGTAAATAAAGAGCTCAAAGGACATTTGCTGAAGTCTGTCTGTCATTTTCTGCTGCGCAGCAGGTGAGATAGTTTAGATAAATAGGTGTTTTATTAAGCGTCGACTGGAGACGTTAGGGATCATCGATTGGAGACGGCCCAGGTGTTTATTAAGCGTCGACTGGAGACGTTAGGGATCGTCGATTGGAGACGGCCCAGGTGTTTATTAAGCGTCGACTGGAGACGTTAGGGATCGTCGATTGGAGACGGCCCAGGGAGATCGTCGATTGGAGACGGCCCCGGTAGATTTAGGTCAGATGAGATAGGACTTAGTTAGATTTGAGAAAAATCTACGACAGTCGTCTTCAAGCTGTAAAAGATGCAACAATTAAGATGTAAACCAAGAAAATGACAACTGCCTTCCCTGTTCCCACTATCTTCTTAAATTATCCTACTCTGTCCTCCTGTTACCCTCATCTATATATCTTTATCCCTCGCTATTTATTTTTCCATCCCATTTTCTCTCTCCCTAGTAAATCTATTTACTTCCAAACTACTTTGACTTGCTCTCTGCAAGACAAATGGCTTCAGGAACTGCAAATGTTGTAATATCCACTTCTGCCTTGCTGTTGGCTGTTTAAAGCCAATACCACTTGCTTTTACTTTTATAAGTATCCGAGCCGAGACTGACTTCTTTCATATTTGTCGACCAATATACAGAAAACTACATCAGTAAACGTAAACCAATGAGAAAGAAAACACACATGTACAGTATTATTGCTTAAAGAGACAACAGCCTAGAAAACACGCTGCCTGTCATTAATATTAATCATAGAACAAAAGAAAATCATTCACTGATCTTGACTGAATATATTTTTTATAACTTTTAATTACAGTTTCTGTACCTGAAATTTTGTTTATTTGTGATATTGCTATTGATTTGTTTGTGCCTTTCTTATTACTGACTGTTTACATGTCTTCAACACTTTATTATTTCAAAATGTATGTTAATCTAGTTGTTTTTGCTATGGTATTTTTTTAAAGCACAGGCTAAATTCCTATTGCAGTGTTTTGTAGGCTGCTGATTTTTGCTCATGTTATTCAGCTGCAACAGAATGCTTTGTAAAAAGAAAGAATACATGTTTGACATCTAAATGTTTGACTTCGTTTTTTTTTATATTGAATTTTTTTATCTTATTCGAATCGAAACTAGGAATCGATAAGAATTGGAATCGATAGAATTCAAACGATACCCAACCCTAGTCAGCATTTGTAATGCTGTTTTTCAGCTTTGAAAATATCTGGACTTTATTATGTTCCACCTCCTCCAAAAGAACATCAATTTCATGCTTTGAAAATTGGGGTTTTCGTGTAATTTTCATTAACACATTGACTTAAATAGGAAAAATATTAGCAAAATATTCAACAGGTGTCCACAACACTACATCACAGTTTTTTCAAAACCCATCTTTTTTTCAATTGTGGTTAAGTAGCCTATCAAAATTAAATAAGTGAAAATTGTGAAATTATTGACATTGGGATCAGAAAAGAGCACATTTTTAACTCCGTTTGTGTATATAATGAATTGCAGAACAAATGAATGATGCATTATTACTCGACTCCTACGTAACGTCCTAGAGAATATAGAACCAAATTACTGTAGATGGCGGTATGTGCTCATGGCTCCAGTCAGCCATTAGATCGAAAAAGAAGAAGAACGATGGTTCAAACCAACGTAGTTTGAGCTATGGATCTGCGACACCGGACCATGGTTTCGGGAAAGTTTCGGGAAACTTCGTGACTAGCTAGTTCGTTTCCATAACGATGCATCATACTATGATAGTTAATCAGCGAGTTACATCGTTGTACTGGAAACGCAACCCTGATCAATTATGTTGTTCTCACTGTCATGCTTGCGCACGAATCACGGTCACGCAAATGCTAACAAGAATCTACTGTATAATAACAATATTAATGATAATAATAATAATAATAAAGCAATTAAATAAATAAGAATGTTAAAATAAGTTCTAGATTTCTAGTTATACATGAATAGTTCAGATCTAAAAGCCTCAAAGTGCCATCCAGATTTTTCTCTTAAAATGTTTATGTTCAGCTTTTTTACTGTAATGGAGACAAGAAACTATTCATTGCCATTAAAGTGAAATTACTGAACCTCACAATCCGAGCCTGATAAAAATGCTAATTTTTGAAGAGAATTTTAAATGGCACTTAGAGCTGGGCTATTCAATTGGCGGCCCGCGGGCCACATGCCGCCCAGAAGCAACCTCCGAGTGGCTCAGCCTGTGGTCCCGCCAAAAATGCGTAAATTCATACAGTAGTACAGACCACGTAGCCTAGCAACACGCAAACAATGCAGAGCGTGCCGATAGTAGCCTAGATTACTATCAATATGTCTTTCTCAACACTGAAACGTGAAATTGACAATGAAAACCGTCAGTTTAACCCTGCCTGGACTGACAAATACTTGTTTATTTTACCGCCACATCCAAATGCCAAACCAATGTGTTTAATTCGTAATGAGTGCGCTGCAGTACTTAAAGATTACAATGTGCGGAGGCACCACATTGAGAAACACCAGATTTTCCGCACCAATTTTCCAGAGGGATCTCAAGAGAGGGCTTCAAAAGTGCAGAGTCTGATTGCATCTTGCAACCGGAGCAGTACTACCATGGTGCGGTCATTCACAGCCCAAGAGAGAGCTACCGCAGCATCCCTTCGTGTTTCCTGGATATTGGCGAAAAAGAAAAGGCCATTCACAGACTCTAAAACCATGAAGGACTGTATGCTGGCCGTCGTGGATGAGGTGATAAATGATGATAAACTTAAAACGAGCGTGGCATCTGCTATAAAAAACTTACCCCTGTCAGATACTTCCAACATTCGTAGGGTTGAAATTCTTGCTGCAAATGTGTATGAAACGCTGTTAGGAGACCTGATGAAAGCTGATACTATGTCTATAGCAGTAGAGGAGTCCACAGACAAAACTGATACTGCTCAGTTGTGCGCATATGTCCGTTTTTTTGACAGCAAATGCTTCCGAGAGGAGCTGCTCGGCCTACTGCCGTTAGAAGGTCACACAACTTGCAATATAGTCTTTGAGAAAATTTCCGCTTTTTTTAAAAGACAATGGTCTGGATATGAAGCTTGTGTGCATGCTTGTGACAGATGGGGGTCCATCCATGACAGGGAAAGTGAATGGTTTGGCAGCATGTTGGTCCGCTGTTGCACCTCAGTTGATCTCCTTACACTGCATTGTGCATCAGGCGGTGTTGTGCGCTAAACTATGCGGGGTGCTCAAAACGACAAAGGACAGCGTGATGGCTACAATTTATTTTATTCACTCCACATCAAGCCTCCAATACCGCTTATTCCGCATGCTGCTGTCAGAAATGTCTGCTGAGCACCACGACATAGTTATGCCTAATCACATATGTGGTGATTTAAAAAATTTTCCCTCAATGTGTAGTAGTGCACCTTGTATTCAGTTGTTAGTTATAGTTGTGAATACTGTGCACTTTTTAACTACCCAGGAATGCCAATTAGAAAATGGATGGGAGGAGATTTCGCACAAGAGCAATTGATGACATGGCTGATAAGAAAATATTTAAGTAATATTTTACTAATATAAGTGCAGGTATCATTACGGTTTTTAGGACCTAGGTGTAAATTTGACTAGTTGTTACCTACAGTTTATACAAACATGGTCATCTACCAGAGGTTAATATCTCAAACATAATAATAGCGTTGAATAATGCGATCGCATTGATTCATTAAATAAGTAAAACCGAATGTCAGGGCTTTACTGATTCATATGTAAACCTATTATTTATATTTAAACCTGTAAATTCATCTGAAACTCACGCTTATTATGTGTTAAAATTGTAATCTTAGTTCAAATGGAACATTATGTATTATTACAACTGTATACATGATTTAACAACAACAACAATAGGCAGCATATTACTCGAACCCGCAGCTCCTGTCAAAAAACAACCAGACCGTTATTTCCGGCATGACGATCGAGTCTGTCCCCAAAATACCTCTAAATTGCACCCTCGTGGACTCGCGCCAAGGGCCTTATAGGTCTGCACTACATGACATCACCAAAGTGTGGACTCTGAGGAGGTCCACAAGTTGGAGTGTGCCATTTGGGACTGGGCCTGAGTAGACTGAAGCCAGATTCAGCGCATCAAGAGTCACCACGCTCAAACGTCTTCTGGAAAAGGGCTACAGCTGTCACAATTGCTCAGTGGTCCACAGTCCTTTTTTCAGATGAAAGTAAATATAGCATTTTATTTGGAAATCAAGGTTTGGAGTAGGGCAGCATGATTAATTGAAATGGAATCAAAATTGTGATTCGACAGAAGCTGCGATTTTCTTGCGTATCTTTCAAAAGCCTCTTTCACACTGCGATTCCAGAAAATACACGGTTAATGTGTCCCGGCAATTATTCCCAGGTCACTAGATTTTGCACTTTCACACTGCCAGTGATTACCCTGAACTAACTTTCACTGAAGCTGGCGAACGATCTCAGTTTCAGCGCGGAAAAGTGAGGAACTAACTGATCTCTGCTTCATTACAGTTTGCACATATTTGTTTCGTCTTCAAAACAGCCGGTAAAAAAAGTTGCAAGATAACGTGCGTCATCACTACGACACACACTTTACGGTATTAGTTCTGGCTTTTGTTCACACAACTCTCGTCAAGGGACTGAACCCGGCAATGTTACTAGGTCCCCGACCCAGGATCAATCCCGGGATGAGTTTGTGTTCACACAGAAGGCGACCTAGCAATGTTCCGGCAATTTTCCTGGTTCCTGGTTCTTTGATCAGCAGTGAATCTCCAGGCGAAGGCCAGAGGGTGCTCTCACGCTGAAAAATCCAAATATGCCCTGATGAAGAAACCTGGGAAATGCTTATTGCTTCAGCTGAATAAACAGAAGATTTAACTGCTTTCTTTGATTCAACGTGACTAATAAATTTTCTTATTATTATTTTATATCCAAAAAGGTAACGTTATATTTATAATGCAGTGCTGTTATCACCACTTAACACACTATGAAACATGTTGTGTGCCTTATTCTGTGTAAGAAAAAACACAGAAAGATTTATTTTAAACACTCGACTGACATTATGAGCTTAATTTGAAGTAGAGCCATGTTATTAAATGTGGTATTTTCACGAGCTCTCAGATGGAACAACATTTACTACACAGAGCCGTAGTTCACTGAGAAGCTACAAATGGCTTTTATTATTGCGAACGATTTCTTCGATTTCATTTTCGTGCGATTAAATCGTCTGTGATTTGTTTTAGCAGAACTTGTCAGTGAACTACGGCTCTTTGTAGTAAATGCTGCTCCATCTGAAAGCAGGAGACGATGATTTACTGCTGATTACAGAACCAGCTTTACTAACAAAATGCTCATGACAATCGCATTCGCTTAATCGTGCATCCCTAGTCTAGAGAAAGACTGGAGTGGCACAGAATCCAAAGTCCAATGTGAAGTTTCGGAAGTCAGTGATGATTTTGCTGCCTTGACATCGGCTGGTGTTGGTTCATTGTGTTTTATCAAGTCCAAAGTCAATGCAGCCATCTACCAGGAGATTTTAGAGCACTTTATGCTTTCATCTGTTGATGATCTGTTTATGGAGATGCTAATTTCATTTTGCAGCAGGACTTTAGCACATGCCCACAGTGCCAAAACTACTTCCATGTGTTTTGCTGACCATGATATTACTGTACTTGATTGGCCAGCCAACATGTCTGACCTGAACCTCACAGAGAATCTATAGGGTATTGTGAAGAGGAAGATAAGTAACATCTGACAGACAATACAGAGAAACTGAAGGCTGCTATCAAAGCAACCTGGGTTTCAATAACGCCTCAGCAGTGCCACAGGCTGAACGCCTCCATGCCACGCCACACTGAAGCAGTAATTCATGCAAAAGCAGCCCCAACCAAGTATTGAGTGTATAATTAAACCTACTTTGGAGATCTTGAACATTTCTGTTTTTTAAATCTTTTTTTGATTGATCTGTGAGAAAATATTCAAATTTTTTGAGATACTGACTTTTTAATTTTCCTAAGCTGTAAGTTGTAACCATCAGAATTAAAACAAAAAAACATTGAACATATTTAAGTCTGTGTGCAATGAATCTAGAATATAAGAAAGTTTGCTTTTTTAATTTAATTAAAAAAAAGAACTTTTCCATGATATTAATTTTTTTAGATGTACCTGTAGAGTATTTAGTTATAATAACTTTCTCATTCACATTCAATACAAACATGTTTAAAGACATGAGAAGAGTTAATGATATTGCAGTTAAAACCTCATATAACTCAAACTTCAGTCCACACATCTGTATGCCACAGGCCTTTGCAGAACTGCAGGCTAAAATGATTGACACCCAGCAAAAGGTGAAGCTGTCTGACCTGCAGATTGAACAGCTGAGCCGCATGAAGAAGCACGCCAACCTCACCCATGCAGAGATCACGTCACTCCCTAACACCACCCGCATGTATGTACATTATTGTAATTTTTTTCCTCTGTTCATTGTTTTGACCTTCTCACTTTTTTTAAGGTTCATTTTACAGTCAAAAGATGAGATCGCCAATCAGCTTTTGGAAAAGCGGAAGATGGCAGATGAGAAGATCAAAGAGCTTGAGGTGTAAATTAGATGTAAAAAACATGTCTGTTACACACTGTCATGCACCTCTAAGATGTGTTACTTATGGTTTACATGTCTATATCTGACCCGTTCTTTAAACGTCGCTAACTCAGTTAGCTGGATTTGTCATGGCAACAGGAGCAAGAGCAGGCTTATTTCATGTAAAGATGATTAGATTAAATCTTTGTAAGCAGATCTGATACTTAAAATATGTCCCAGCCACCGCTACTTTATTAGAAGAGTACTCTACTGATCCAGGGACAGTAATAGTAATTTACAAATTCATAAAAATATTCTAATGTTGTGTATTCATCATCTATAACACTATAGACACAGGCAGGTTTACTTGTTGAAACAATTGCTAGTGATGAAATAATGACTTTATAATTGTATTGAAGTCTTACATGCTATACAGTTAATCTGAGCTGTGCATTAATTTGTGTGGTAAAAACTGTTATGGGAGGGGCTTGATGGAGCACAGGAGATGAAGATAACATGGGCTTGAGCCTAAAGAAACTTGAATTAATGCTGTCACGAAACGAATCTGCTTCAAAGATAAAATTAAATGAATTGCTAATTACAACACTGAAATAAAAATGTAAAACCAGTACAAATACTAGAAATCATGAATATGAATAATTGGGAATTGTAAAATAATAAAATAAAAACAGTGCACATTTCATTACGTTGCTATCTTTCCATCAGCCAATCGCTGCATTGCTGATTGTGGTCTCTTTTATCGACACATCTGCCCTTTTCAGGGAACTCGCAACTGCGCACTAATCTTAGACTTTAACTTAAAGACCTATCAGATAAGACAACAGATATGTGCTTCTGACACACATATGCCTACGACACACAAATCTATATCTATTTGAAGCGCTAAAACAAACAGGCTTTAAAGCTTGTTTTAGATTGTCTGGACGAACTAAAACTTTGGCTTACAAGTAATTTCCTAAGCCTCAATGAAAGTAAAACTGAATTGATTTTGTTTGGCTCAAATGACCACTGTGTTCATGATTTTGAATCTGAACTTCTTACTTCATATAGCACTACATGTGCAAGAAAGGGTATTTGGTTTCCGATGAAGGTGAAGCCATTTTTGTCTTTAAAGAAGTTTGAAATGGTTATGCATGCTATTGTAATATCTCGATAGGATTACTGCCACTCATTGTATATTGGTGCTCCTCAGTAATGTATTTCTCATCTGCAGTTGGTTCAGAATGCAGCGGCTCGGCTTCTTTATGGGAAGTGCAAATATGAGTCTATCAAGCCTGTATTTATTTCATTACATTGACTGCCAGCCATTTTGGAATAATAGCCAGCAATTTGAGAAGGGTCTGGCTGCAGACTTGCACTTGCACTCTCAGTGTACTGCGAAGTGGACTTCACAGGGTATTCCGCCATCTTAAGTGAGATTCCAATCCGAAGGGAGCGAACATGTTCAGTTCGAAGGGCACAGCGCACGGCACAGGGAATAAGGGAACATCAATACATCACTTCACAGGAAGTGGAGAGGGATTATCCCCCAACTGTCATTGCGCGCAGCACGTAACCACCAGTCAGAACGGCCGTCTTCGCTGTCTTCGTTCATATTCATTACGGATTGTAAAAAGGTATGATAATGTAAAAGCGACTAGAAGCAGATGAGGCTCTGCCATTTTTCTTTAGTTTACTTTATTTACCTCAGTGTTTACTATACGGCTGTGCGCGGGAAGAAGGCGCACAAGACCGCTATGCAATTATATGACCATTTATTAAAAACACATATATACACAGTTAACCAAATAAAAGTTTATTTTCATATTTGCATGACAGTTACAGCAGGGCTTCAACTCTGTTAATAGTCAAGTAATAGCTAGCAGCAATAGTCAATTAAAGTGTATAATAAACATAAGTTTTTCATTATATAGTACTCAATGTTTTTTCTTTTTTTATTGTATAGTGTACATATTTTAAATGTGATTGTAAATAAAAATTAAAATATGAATGTAGTCCTATATATTTATGTTATATCATAATCTGCGCGACCCCATCGTTGACTTTCTTTGATGACGTTTGCAGGGCGTTTCAAATGAGCGGTTATTGTCAGTGAAGTCCACTTCAACTGATATACCGTGCTCAGGGAGTAGGGAGCAGTGAACACTGCGTAGGGACCCTGTCGAATGGAACGCAACTTCAGACTTGCACTCTCAAGCTGTGTCCCAAAGTTGAGTGTACGCACTTCGAAGGCCACGGACATCGAAGACCAGGTCTCCGAAGTGCACAAAGGGCTCTCCGAAGTGCGTGAGATGCTCCGCCTTCGCAGGATTTCCTAATTCCACCACCTGGTGTTTCCGATTAGCGCTCTGTCGCATAGCAACGGTGCCAGAGGAGAGCTGACAAGAGGACAATCCTGCCAGGACAGGAGGAGCCAGAACTACAAAATACACGAACACACACATAGCAGTTAAAATGTTGACTGATATCTTACAAAGGTGCGATTTTATGTAGTTTATTATCTTGACCAAGGTGATCATATGTAGACAGGTTTGCAAACCATATTTTTTAAGGCAGTTAACCATGAAAATAAAACGGAATACACTGACTATATATATTTTTTTAGCATAGTAGCCTACAGCTTAATGTTCAGTGGCATCTGTGACAGCTGACCAGTGCTCTGTTTTGACCGGTCCCAGTCCTGTAGAGGCAGTCTTTCATATAGTTAGCAATAATGTATTAATATTCTCACAATAAATGTTGTTACTTTCATTTTCAAAACTGTAAGAAAGTACATTCGTTAAGCATACTCGTACAAATATAAAGTACTACGGTTTTTTTCTTTCTCGCAGGAAAGCAGCACTACAAAAATATGGTCTTTTACAGCATGATGCATTGTTGTAGATTAAACTACCCAACAGTTTTAATACCTTCTCAAAAGTTCTCAATACCTTAACCTAGGGCTGGGCGATATGGAGCAAAAAATATATCTCGATATATTTTGCTATATCTTGATATACGATATATATCTCGAAATCTTTACAGGAAAAATAACCCCCCAAAAACTACTTTAAAAACAAATATGCCAAATATTACATGTTTAGAGCCCTATGAAATGTTTTATTTTTTTCTTCACCATATGTTTTATTGTTATCTAATTCTGTGTTTAAGCAGGTGTAATTATTTAAATGCATAAAAACAACTTAATTTGTTAAATTTTTTCTTAAGATAGCCTTATGTGAAATGTTTTTTCCCCTCTGAAATTCTGTGTATTCACATTTTTCTGGTTATCAAATGAAGGCATAAAACATTCATTTAATTTATCTTTTAATTATTGAAAATTAAGCAAACTTTATTTTTTTTGGTAAACAAAGGGGATTTACTATGAAAAATAATACATGGAAGATTACTAGACTACTATTCATTTTAATAGTAGTAGTAGTAGTAGGCTATGAACATTCTGCTGAACAATAGGCTAGTAATAGATTTCTGGCATATACTTTTATTTTGACGGGTTTACCGTTACAGTTCTGTGTATGTGACTACAGTCTATGATGTGATATGACGCTAGTTTGACTCAAATCAAATGGTCAGATGCTCATGGAGTGACTCTCAGTGCAGTTCTGGAGATGTTCCTCATGTGTTCACATCCTCATTTAATGAGAGGACAGAAGCTGAAATCAACGCGAGCGTCACGCGCGCTTCCGGGTGTGTAATAAAACGAAGAAGCGCTTCTGCTCCATTCATTAACACAGACACGCAGAACATGCAGGATTCATATTTAAATAGACTTTTCCGGCCTAATATTTACAGATATTCATATCGCGATTTGATGTGAGTGCAATGACCTACTTTTGATTAATTCATTTAAAATTTGACAAATTCCATGACATTCCACGTTAAACTGTAAATTCCGTTTTTATGACTGAATTCCGCGATTACGTCCACGTTTTCTGCATCGCGGAGATCATAGGGCCCTACAGTAGACATCTGTCTGCTGTTTGCCCGACGCCTTAAACCCGAAGTATCTCCATATAATGGAGCCAGTTGTCTTTTTTTGATACTAGTACTGCAGCCTCCGGTCTGGTTGCGGTATATCGATATATACGATATGTCAAAATCCATATCGTGTTTAAAAAATATCTCGATATATTTTAAATATCGAGATATCGCCCACCCCTACCTTAACCCTTAAACAGGCAAGAGTGGAAAATGATAAGCAAAAAATATTTTCATGTCATTTTTTACATCATCTGAGCTTAAAGGGATAGTTCACTTTCAAATTAAATTTTGATATGTTTTAGCTTACCTCAAGGACATCCAAGATGTAGGTTTCTTTGTTTCCTCAGTATTTCCCATTTTGATATTTTTAAGTCCAACCGTTCTTGTCTGTGACTCACATAATGGATGTGGTCACCACCTCAAAGAGCATGCAAAGAGGAGTCAAAATTAAACAATTCCCCATCATAAGTACACATTGATGACCTAATACAAGAAACGAGCGCTTTGTGTAAGAAAACGAACAGTATTTATTAGGGGTGTAACGATTCACTCGTTTTCTCGATGCATCGATTACAAACCCTGTCGATTCATATGCATCGATCTTGAAACATGATTTTTGAATCGTGAATCGCCGATCTCGGACAGTAATCGATTCAAAATGCTAAGAATCGAATGAATCGCGATTTCTATAGCGATTCAATGCTTTCAAAATGTATACACATTAAATTACTACACGCACGAATTAATGGAGACCTTGAAGAGTGTTCGTGAATCGTGCCTCTTATCTGTCCTTCACGCGCTCCACTGTTTACCGCCTGAGACTGTCACAGGATTGCGCTCACGCTCCGTTCGTCTCTGACGCAGCTGACGTGTGATCTAAAGGACTCGTGGCCAGTAATGGTAACGTGAAGTAGTTTTACTTTTCTGTAGTTTGTCAATGGCTCTCTGCATCTTACCGACGGAGTAACCGGAGCCGTCGACAGCTGTATTTATTGCATGGACGGAGCAGAAATGTAAGTGTCTAAATCATATGCACAGTTCCATTGAATGATAAATGTGTTTAAACAATGCAGATGAACCGAATATACGAAGGAAACTGTTAAAATTAACCACAGCATTAACAACGACCTTGAAATAAGAGCGCGAGATTTATCTGATAATATGCATGAAAGTAGCGTTTGTTTCATTAGCAAACAGACATCTGGCACGTTTTCTCTCAGAATCATTCGCTGATGGAGAGGAAAAGTTAAATAGAGATGAAGACGTTTTCACACTGAAAGAGAAGCGATCTCGCTCTCATAGACGTGCCAGGCTATATCTGCAGCTAAACTGAATAAAAGCAGAATGAACTGATGAAACTAAAAAAAAAACACAAACAATTTATGAATGATGCAGTGCTAATTGACATTTATTACAGTACAGAAACTATAAAGTATATTCACTACCTTATTCTGTGCAGAAAATTTAAATAATTGCTAATTAAATGTAGCCTAGTATATAAAACAATCATAAAATTGCCATTAGGAAAAAAATATCGATTACAAATGATTATTGTCCAGCAGTGTATTTGATTTATTACAGTTAATTAAAAGTAATTAAGAAAGATAATTCCTTGTAAAAAATAAAATAAAAATAATAATAATGATTGTATTTGACATTTCTGTCACTTCTGAAATTATGGCTACGCCCCTGGTGTGACAAAATGTTAGCTTATACATAATACTCTTTAAGCTCTTTTTTAAAAACTTGGCTTACATACATTTTTATGTATGCCATGTCGCATCGTTAAACTAGCATTTAACAATGGACAAAAGTTTTTTGTTTTTTTTTTCTAACCTATGGTTCTCTAACCATAAATGCTACTGTAATTTGCCCCCTGACTAAGCATTTAAATAATTTAGTAGAAGCATTTAAATAATCCCGTGAGTGCACTTAAAGAATGCAGAATCGAGTCGTTATAATCGAATCGAATTTAATTGTGAATCGAATCGAATTGAATCGTTCTAAATTTGCAAAAATCGTTCTTGAATCGAATCGAAAACCTATGAATCGTAATCGAATCGAATCGCTGCCTTCCCAAAGATTCACAGCCCTAGTATTTATATATTTTTTACCTTTTGTACACAACCACGTCCAACTGATCTGAGTTCGCGAGTGCTTCCTGATATGACGTGCGTGCGCGCTCTGGCTTTAGTCTGTGCAAGCGCGGAAAGCCCCGGATGTGATGTCTCGCGCATGCACATCACTCATTGTTTACCACACGCTACGCTTTCAATCTGCACTGTCTGAAATATAATGCAGTAATTGTAATAAATTAATGTTTATAATGTACCCTATAATCGTTGCGTTTATAATAAAAATACAACACATTACTCACTCTATTGACAGCGTGCCATTGGGTCCCTCTGGCATTGGACGTCGCCTCCAGTTTATACGTGGCAAACTAAACACAACGTGTAAAACGCTGCGTCTCAACAGCGGAGAAAAATCAGGATCTTCAGTCAGGCAGGCGTGTGATGTGATACTGTCAATGTCCTCTCATCATTTTGTAGTTGTTCCATTCGTGACAACATATGCTCTCTACTTCTGTTGGCATCTCACAACACTTGCTACTAAAACACCACCAATTTTGAAGAGATCTCTGTCTCTGAGGCTTGAAGACAGCGTGCTGCTGCAGCGGATCGCTCCTGAGTACTTGGTCTGTGTATTCTGTTTCAAATAAATATGGTTGTGAAAAAAATTCAACGTTGTCTATGGATATATTGAAATCGTCTTCCATTGCAATTTCCTGTACGTCTAAATATGTTTAGATCTTCACAGTGAAAGGTAATACTTCCGAAATCTGTGTAAACCATAGGCCGTAAGTGTAAACAATGAGTGATGTACACGCGCGAGAGATCGCTTCCGGCGCTTTCTGCGCTTGCGCAGACTAAAGCCAGAGCGCGCGCGCACGTCACATCGGGAAGCACTCGCGAACTCAGATCAGTTGGACGTGGTTGTGTACAAGAGGTAAAAACGATATAAATACTGTTCGTTTTCCTACACAATCCGCTCGTTTCGTGTCTTAGGTCATCAATGTGTACTTACGATGGGGAATTGTTTAATTTTGACTCCTCTGTGCATGCTCTTTGAGGTGGTGACCATAGACATCCATTATGTGAGTCACAGACAAGAACGGTTGGACCTAAAAATATCAAAATGGGAAATACTGAGGAAACAGAGAAACCTACATCTTGGATGTCCTTGAGGTAAGCTAAAACATACCAAAATTTAATTTGAAAATGAACTATCCCTTTAAGTAAAACATATCCAAAAGAATTTTTGAAATTTTTTATATATTTTGGATTTTATGAGTTGTGACTCCCAGGTCACTTTGCCTGATTAGGGTATAAAAAAGGACCAAGTCATTAATCTGTTAACTGTTACTGGCCTACTTGCCACTGCATGCTTAAAACAATTATATCCTATACTTTACCTGATGTAATGTTGACAAATTATATATCATTCAAAAGCTTACGAACTCAATATTCAGTACGATGACATTGTGACAGCAGCAGCACGTAGATAAGACCACAGCCACACCAAACAAGCTCTCATCAAGTAAGCAAGCCAAGTTACCAGATGTGATGTTGGCAGCTGCAAGCAAACGTGTCCCTCAAACAACTGTTGACAAGCTAATCATCAATTTTATATGTGAAAGTGTACAGCCATTTACATTGGTAGAACAGCCAGCTTTCAAAGAATTAATTACCACACTGCAACCTCAAGCCAAAGTCATCTCCAGATCCACCGTCCGTACCAGAATCTGTGATGCTGCTGACGACATGAAGAAGACTTTGATTGCAGAATTGGGTAAAGCCAAATTTGTTGCAACCACCAAAGATTGTTGGTCAGCTCATCAGAAAAGTTACCTTGGTGTAACTTGCCACTGGATTAATGAGGAGACCTTAGAAAGAAGATCTGCAGCACTAGCATGCAAAAGATTAAGGGGGTCTCACACATTTGACGTGATTGCTGGTGCTCTTGATGATGTCCATTGTCAATACAAGATTAGAGACAAAGTAGTAAGGACCACAACCGATAGAGGATCCAACTTCATCAAAGCTTTCCATGTGTTTGGAATGCAGAAAGATGCAGAGGTAGATGACGATGAAGAAGACATGGATGCTCTTGACGCAAGTGACCATATTGAGTATCATGATGCAAGTACAATCCTTGATGAAGACTCTGGTATGGAATATCAACTACCCCCTCATCAACAATGTGCATGTCACTTGCTAAATCTTGTGGCAACAACTGATGCTTCCCTTGCAGAGGCCATGAATGACACCTACAAGAGGCTTTTTCGTGCAACATTTGCTGTTTATTCAATAAATATCACCGGCTAAAAAGTAATTAGTACTCGAGTAGTTTTTGAGAGGGATATCCCTTTAAGTAAAACATATCCAAAAGAATTTTTGAAATTTTTTATATATTTTGGATTTTATGAGTTGTGACTCCCAGGTCACTTTGCCTGATTAGGGTATAAAAAAGGACCAAGTCATTAATCTGTTAACTGTTACTGGCCTACTTGCCACTGCATGCTTAAAACAATTATATCCTATACTTTACCTGATGTAATGTTGACAAATTATATATCATTCAAAAGCTTACGAACTCAATATTCAGCCTGTGAAAACCATTTTGAAATTGGACCTTGCTTTACCATAAAAATGGTACTCTGTTACCCCCCATTTTTTAAATAGGCATTAAAGTGCACTATCCAAACTTAAATTGCTGTAATTTATGAACACTTTGGAATATAAACCTAAGGTTGGTCTCTTTTTAAAGAAGAAAATTAGCAGATTCTGGTGGAATTTTTTCAAGAAATTGAAGTATCAAAAAGTTATAGAAGTTGTAACAACACTGGGTTGTACATATTAATTAACTCAAATGATATAGGGAATTTGGGTAATTAATCAGGAATATGATTCATTTATATATCATATTACAGTTGCATTAAAATTATTGAAGATGAAGAATAGGTCAATTGTATATATTAATAACTCATCACAAGGCACTGTAATTTACTAATTAATATTTCAATATTCTATTCTTCATATCAATTATTGTGATATCTTTTACTAGAAATTAATGTAAATCAAACGTGGTTCGTCCAGCAAACGGCCGTAAGATTTGTTTTATTAATTCTCAGTAACGCTATCACTTCCTATAATTCCAGGACGAATAGTTTCTGGCCATGAAACCCTTCTCCTGTCCTTATAAAATTTATATTACTTAAAAGTAACAGATGAGCTTTGTAGCTAAGATCAGCATTTCATTGACTTCGTAACATGAGCAACTTAGACAGACAATCTGGAGTATATGGAATTTAATAATTGAACTAATAATACATCAACTACGATTAATACAGAGTAAAATACGCGTACAACAATATATACAGTAAACTTTGTACAAGACATAACGAAATCCAAATGAGGGAGAGGGAGAGAAAGAGAATGAGAGAAAAGGCATGATAAATGAGAGAAAAGTTAAAAGTTAAAAGTTGTTGTAAACCAACAGACATTAACCCTTGAGAGACAACATAGAACTCAGATTACAGACAACTTAAGCAGCATTTAATTTTTCATAGAGAATGATACTTGCAAGTGTCTCTGTGTGTGTGCTGGAGGCGCGTATGCGTGTAGCGTGCGTCAATCTGGGCTTTGTCCTCTCTGTGTCCGGGCTGCTGCGGAATCGCGCGATATTTGAAAGTTCAAAGAAAGCAATGTTTCAGAGTTCGTCTTCCTCGTGTGGAGAGGCGAATAGGTGAATAAACTTAGTAAAGAAAATAAACAAAACAACGAAAACGAAAGCTTCCGAAGGAGTCATGAGAATGGCTGTCCTCTTCATCAGTCTCACTGACGTTCTGGTGGGAGACTGTGTATACTGCGAGGTGTTGGTCATCTGTCAGATCCATTCTGCATACCTGGTCTTTGCTCACTGACATGACAGATGTGATGGTGACAAATTTGAAGGGTGCAGTGAACAGAGGTGGAAAGAGTACTGAAAATTTGTACTCAAGTACAAGTACAAGTAGTTGCTAAAATAATACTCAATTACAAGTAAAAGTACTGGTGTTAAAAATCTACTTAAGTAAAAGTACAAAGTATCCCTCTCAAAAACTACTCGAGTACTAATTACTTTTTAGCCGGTGATATTTATTGAATAAACAGCAAATGTTGCACGAAAAAGCCTCTTGTAGGTGTCATTCATGGCCTCTGCAAGGGAAGCATCAGTTGTTGCCACAAGATTTAGCAAGTGACATGCACATTGTTGATGAGGGGGTAGTTGATATTCCATACCAGAGTCTTCATCAAGGATTGTACTTGCATCATGATACTCAATATGGTCACTTGCGTCAAGAGCATCCATGTCTTCTTCATCGTCATCTACCTCTGCATCTTTCTGCATTCCAAACACATGGAAAGCTTTGATGAAGTTGGATCCTCTATCGGTTGTGGTCCTTACTACTTTGTCTCTAATCTTGTATTGACAATGGACATCATCAAGAGCACCAGCAATCACGTCAAATGTGTGAGACCCCCTTAATCTTTTGCATGCTAGTGCTGCAGATCTTCTTTCTAAGGTCTCCTCATTAATCCAGTGGCAAGTTACACCAAGGTAACTTTTCTGATGAGCTGACCAACAATCTTTGGTGGTTGCAACAAATTTGGCTTTACCCAATTCTGCAATCAAAGTCTTCTTCATGTCGTCAGCAGCATCACAGATTCTGGTACGGACGGTGGATCTGGAGATGACTTTGGCTTGAGGTTGCAGTGTGGTAATTAATTCTTTGAAAGCTGGCTGTTCTACCAATGTAAATGGCTGTACACTTTCACATATAAAATTGATGATTAGCTTGTCAACAGTTGTTTGAGGGACACGTTTGCTTGCAGCTGCCAACATCACATCTGGTAACTTGGCTTGCTTACTTGATGAGAGCTTGTTTGGTGTGGCTGTGGTCTTATCTACGTGCTGCTGCTGTCACAATGTCATCGTACTGATCAATCTTTGATGGATGTTTCCTCTGAAAAGATAAAGGAAGTATACAAAGGAAATTATATTACTTCATATCATTTCTTCATATAATTTTTATGGGAATCAAGTTATAAAAATGGTCTATTATTATTATTATTAATGAATTATGATGCAACAGAAATAAGCTTGTTGGGTTTTTTTTAATTATAAACATTTTTTTATAAATATTCTTTTTACATTAAAAAAAGCTGACTGGACAAGAAAGCTTTCCAAAAGTACCCTACTAATATTTCAAAAGTTATCAGTATTTAGCACTGACACATGCGCAATCTAGACAGGCTGTCAATCAGTGCAGTTACAGTGGGTCACGGCAAGAGACTGTTTTTATTAAAGAGTCATTATTAGACCATTTATTATAAGCATAAAACACGGATTCAAAATGAATTAAACAATTTGTTGACAATAACATAAAATTTAACTTTGAGCGCCACTTTACAATGCTAAATCTTTTTTCACGGTCTATGTGCTCGTCACCTATAACGCTGAAGCTCATGCTTCAAGTGATGTTTTTAGTCAAATTATCGCGAGGTCTACCCAACATTAAAAACGAAAACAACTATCACATAAATATAGTTATAAGTCTTCTTACCTTAATGTGTTTTTTGAGATTAGAGTCTGAAGTCTTGTAAGCTGAAATCACTGCAGATGGCAAACAAAGTTTGCATTGCATTTGCACGCTGTCTCCTTTCCTTCCTCTGTATGAGAACAGCTCCTCCAGGTGCGGCCATGGGCACTCGTCATCCGGTATTTATTCGGAATTTTCAATGAATTCAGCATCTCGAATTTCCATGTCCATAACGCCAAAGATATACTTTCTTTGATAACACTAAAATACACCTTCACAGTGAAGGAGGTGCGAGGACGAATGGATCTCCAGAAACTGGGCTTTTTCCCCGGTCCAAATACAAGGGTTTTTATTGGCCCGCCCACGATCAGTTATTTCTATTGGATATCCAAATGCTGGTCAAAGATTTGAATATTAATTTAATTCAAATTGTACAAGTACTTAGTAATGAATGTGATTTTTAAAGTAGCGAAGTACATTACTTAACTTAATTTGTACTTAAGTACAAGGAAAATTACAGACTTAAAAATAAACTCATAAAAGTACAAGTATACGAAAAAACTACTTAATTACAGTAACGTGAGTAGTTGTAATTCGTTACTTCCACCTCTGGCAGTGAACAATGTGTTGTTTGTACTCCCTTCGGGTATCAGTGCAGGTGGAATGGGCTCAATGACAGGTGGTACAAGTTCAAAGTCATTAAAGTCATGGCTCACTAGCCATCCCAGCCCGTAGGCCTTGGGAATGTTATTGTCAGTTGCCGTGCAGTTGTTGCACAGGATGTAGGCTATACAAGATGACACTTCAGTGAGGGGTGTGGCTTCAAGTGTGAGTCCGAGTTCCACACATTCAGGTGAGGAATGGAAGAAACCCAGCGTGTGGTTTAAGGTTTGACCACATTGAAGGTTGAGCTGAACAGCGACCCCTTTGGTGTAAGCTGGTATCACCGTACGCTGTTCGTTGACTAAGGTGCAGAGGCTGGGTGCTGGGGTTCCCGTGACCTCTGTGACCTGACAGTCTGGCTCTGTGGGAGTTCCCATGACCTCTGTGACCTGGCAGTCTGGCTCTGGCAACCTGTGTGGCTGGAGGGAAGGAGGTTCTCGCACTTGAGCAAAGTCTTTTAGTTGTTTGAAGTTCAGAAAAGGGTCAAAGTGGTCTAGCAGGTCTTTGTCGATGAGAAATGCATGAGTGTTCATTGGTGAGACATACATGGGATGTCCTAGACTCATCAGACCGATTGTCAGGTGAATGGAAACAACCTGTTCAAACTGGATGTCATTCTGGCTGTACGACTGTACATTCAGTTCACAAGTTTGAAGTGTAAGAGTTTGATCTTGTCTCTTAGCTTCAAATTGGAGTCTTTTGAAAAGGTGAGATAAGATCACCGTAAGGTTTAATCCTGTGTCGACCAGGTCTTCCATGTTCACTCCTTTTCGGCTCACCCCCTTTTCGACAAGGCTGCCCAGGAATGTTGGCATCAGGGCAGGTGTGACGATCGATGGGTGGTGAGGACCGGTCTTGTGTAGCTCGCTGCGAAGGCAGGTAGTCAAAACAGCATTTTCTGGTACCTTGTGTTTGTGGTACCTGGTGTGAGGACCTGTGCTGTCTCGTTCAGGGTGTGCAGTTGTCAGCTGTGGAGCTTGGGTGATGCTGTCACCTTGTGATGTGACAGTTAGCTCTGTGGTCTGTGGATGACGAGCAGTGTTCTGGGTGCTTGGTTCATACAGATGGCAGTTAGACAGGGTATTGGTTTCAGTTCTTATGCTTAGACATAAGATGTCTGGTTCATCTTCCTTGTCTTCTTTGCGAGTTTTCATGTAGAGAAGCTCTTTCAGCACCCTCAGGATCTCTGCTGTCTCAGACGTGGCTGCACTGTGTTTTTCTGACGTGGGCTCAGGATTGAGCTTACCAGTGTCATGTCGAGAGTGGTTCCACTGCCGGCTGTCGGGGCTTTGTGTTCTGGACGGTGGGGATCGGCTCTTTTTGGGTCGCCGGTCCCAGAGTCGCTCGCTCTGGTGCGTTGGATGAGCACCACCACGATTGTGTTGCCCTCTGCTGGCTTGGAACGGTATTGACTCTCTGTAAAAATATCTGTGACTGTGGTGTTGTAGGGCGCCATCTAGGGTTAACTCCAAGCAGTGCTCAGAGACAGAGACTTTAGGGTTTTTCACAGTCTTTTCACAAATAGTCTTTTGCTTGGTGCAAGCTTTGTGGGCTAAGTTCCGTAACTCTTGTGTAGTTCTGTTACGTGGACACGCTGGGACTCTGAGATGAAAACTCCAACTAGCATGTAGGTTTCGGAGGAACAGAGTTTTTAAGTTGACATCCTGTTCCATACCTGGTTCGTTGCATGCTCCGAAGTAGGCTTTTCGTAGCTGAATACAGAAAGTCTGTGGGTTTTCAAGTCAGCCCTGTTTGAGGTCCATAGCAATAAGCAGCCTATGGTCTGTGTCTGGATCAGAGAATTCAAGAATCAAAGTCTGTAGCAGTTGCTGGTAGTACGCTTAGACAGTCTCTGGTTGACGATTCAGGAAACAATGCACATCATGGCTGGACGTGATTTTTAACAGGTACAATGTCTGTCACGTTGATGACAGTTTGCAAGTGAAAGTCAGTGTCTTGTAAAGAAGCATGAACGTCATGTCCTCCTGCAGGATCTGGCTTGAATGTAGGGATGTTTCTGGCTAGCTTGTCAAGTTCTCTGTGAGCCGTGCAGGGTTTAGTGGCATGCGTTCTCTGGAAGGGTTCTCTCCCCTCCGTTGTTGACAGGTGTTCTTGTAAGCTGGCTGGTGATTTCTTGAGCCGTGAGCTTACACCCCCTTTTTCAGCTCTGGGTTCTTGGCTGAAGGGTTGGAGTGGCGGGCCGTGAGAAACTCTGTGGTGTGTGTTTCTCTGATCCAGCCACTCTGTAATCTGTGAAATTGTCTCAGTTCTGTGTGAACAGTGTCAAGTTCATCTTGGAGCTCGTCTCTCTGCAGAGTAAGCTCGTTGATTTTAGCTCGGGCCGCTTGCAAGTGTGTTTTGCAGGCCCAGGTTTTAGAGTCTCTTTCTTTTAGTTCAGTCTCTGCTCTTTTTAGGAGAGCGTCACCTTGCTGGAGTTTTTTGTTGAGTTCTTTTATGGATTCTCTCTCCAGCTGTTCTCTTTGATCTGTGTCGAGGCGAAGATCTTGCAGGGCATTGTGAAGTCTTTCCACTTCTTTCTGTAGCTCTGGATCTGTGTCGTCCTCTTTCTCGCGCTGGTTTTGGGTCTCGAGGAGGAGCTGATCAAGACGACTCTGGGTTCGGGCCTGGTCCGTCCAGGCCTCCTCCGCTTGAAGCTTAAGCGTTGCTGCTTGCTGTTCAAGGTCGATCTTGCTCCGTTCACTGAGCCATGCCTGGGCGACGAGAATATGAACTAGGCTTCCGAAGATCCTGGCGAGTTCTTTTTAGTAGTCGCTGTAACCCCAATGAGCGGATGGTATTCAACCATCTGGTCCATATGAATGAATCCTGACTCTCTAACACATTCTGCACTCAAAGACCAGAATGTGAGTTAAAGAAAATACAACGGACTTTCGTTTTACGACATCGTCCAACATAACTCACCACCCGGGCGCCACCATGACGGCAACATCCTGGCGTGGATGAGAATTATAACGCCTCTGAGACTATCCAGAAGATACAAGATCGAACTTCAAACGAAAGACAAACACCCGCCCTTTTCACTCACGGCACGACCACACATTCCACAGAACGGACACACACACATTCAGTAACAGGCACGAGCATTTTGGCCAGCCATGGGCCTGTTTCCATAAAACTACCACTAAATGTATTTTTAATGTCTCCCTTTTTGTGCTCAAATGTATGTATGTGGCATAGTAGAATATATAAATGTTACTGTGTGTTTAATCAAACTTTATATGCATGTAGTTAGGAAAAACTCTGTATCTCTGTATATGTGATTTGCAAAATCATAGTTTTTGGTGACTGGATAATCGTAAAGACATGACTGTAACGAATCTTGACAGCAAATTACAAAAAGATGCATTGTTTCAGAGGAACAATCTTGCTTAGGAAAAATGTTTAATTTTGTCATCGCCATAAATTAGACCAGTGGGCGGAAATCAGCAAACAAAGAAGACTTTTCCCGCCTCAGTTTCTTACACTTCATTGGTTCATATGGAAAAATAGGTGTAAACCTACTGTTACATAAAAACAAAGGGAAGCCGGTGTTCTTGGCATTCCGCCAGAGAAAGAGGGGGTTCTCAGCTTTGCAACCGGACTTCAAGAAGTTTCTCAGTTTGTTCTTCTTTACTTTTCGTTTCATTTTAGTTTTCTTCGTTGTCTTCTGATATTTGACTTTGTTCAATTGTCTTCACGAGCCAAACGAACTTAAGTCTAATCATCTTTTGGCAAAGTTTACCTTCGCGTTAACCATCGAGCTCACGCATCATCTGCTTTGGAAAGAACAACGCTGAAGCCGCACCGACGGACAATTTGAACTCAGCTACACACAAGAGCCAGATCAAAGCAAGTACTTTCTTATATCACAACTTCAAATTGCTGTTTAATGTTGTCCAGGCTATTCCATGTTTGTGAAATTATTCAATGACTTGGGGTCTCTTGAAAAGTTAACTGTTTGAATATTGTCACGCTGAGATTTGTCTTCACTCTCTCTCTCTCTCTCTCTCTCCACTTTCTCTCTCATTTCTCATTACTATTCTTGTTCGTTTATCTTGTTTAAATTGTACTGTTTGTTTTGCTATATACTCATATTTACTCCGTGTGAAGTGTAGTTATGTACTCTTTAGTCTGTTTTTATTAAATACCATAATTTGCTTGAATTGAACCGTTCTATTGCTCATCGAGATCGAAGTCCCTGAATCGTGTGATCTAAGCTACAAGCTTTGTTTTCTATAGATTGATTTAAGTAATCTAAATAGTACAGACACAGAAAATATTGTTTTTTTCTGATCAGAAGATTAATATTTCTTGGAGTTCGTAAGAAGGGTATTTTTATTGAATTTTGATAAGGAAGTCCAGCTTCCAGTTCGCGGGACGAACAGATTGTCTAGATTAACTTAAATTAATCCTAGTAAAGGTTACCTTCAACTGATTAAATATTACCTCTTTGGGTAATTTAATATTTGTAAGCAATAAGGACATTATATTCATAGACTCATGAATATTCACTTCATTTGAGTTAATTATTCCCCAGTGATTGTTGCTACATATTTTATGATGGAGTTTAATTTGGGCAGCGTTCAAACTTTGTTTTTGTGAGCAATATTCATTGTCATATTCATGCCTATTTTTGGATGTTAATATTATGTTTGCGCATTTTTGAATTGTGAGTTAATTCGTGCTGCGAGCGAATTCATTCGGCACAAAGCCAGCTGTTCAGCACTAACAGTCTTTAGAAATACCTATAGTCACTGTTATTTTTAATAAAGTTAAACTGCAGTATAATGTTAAAAGTCTCCTGTTAAGAAAGACCAAGATCTCTCTGCAGTGAGAACATTTTAATATGAATAATTAAATCTGAACATGAGCGATGTTCCTCTGATTCAGTTAAAAAAAGGCCTTGTTTATTAAATATCGTTATTGAATTCGTGGTGAACCACAGTGATATTCAAAAATAAACGATAAAAACTCCTGGTCTAAAATTGGCTTTGCTACCCGATTGTAAACCTAAAACATTTAAATCATAAGTGCTATTTGGTTAAATGTTTATGGGAGTCAACAGATGGACAAAACCTGTTGTTAACAGTCGTGTGTTTGTCAGTGAAAGGTTCCTGTCTCACGCGCTGTTTAAGATAGCACCTCAAGGGTCATAAAACCTTTGTCTGTTTGTTATTTGAGATTTTGATGAAGAAAATCAGCCTGACAAACGATCAGATTCTAAGTAATATTGAAATTGGCTGTAATTCCGCTGACTAAACACCAGAGGGGGGGGGGGGTCCTTTGTTTAGAAGTTTCAAGTTGCCCTGTCTTCTGATTCCAGCTTGCATGAGTGCCATCTCGTGGCCGTTTCAGATAAGGCGCTCTAATTACTAATCTCTATTTCCCTGCGATTTATTGAATTAGCTGTCTAAATTCTCAATAATTATTTGCATTTACAGCTTTGCTCGTGCGAATATTTCAGTATTAGACTTTCTTTTTTTTTTTTTTGCCTGCCTTTGTTCACATTTACTTTGAATTTGGTTCAAACATGATTTGAATTAGAATTTAATTGTTTAATAGTGAAAATTAAGTGTCTCAGGCCAACCACTGATTAACCCACTTAGAAGGAAGTAAGCCATCTAGTGGCAGTCACCTGTTAAGTCAGATCACAGCCTGCAGCTCTCTGATCTCTCTCTTTTAAATTCTGTTCTGAATTGCATATGTCTACTTTTACCCAGTTTGATTAATTTCATAATTATTAATGATTCCTTACTGTTACCATTGGTTATTATAGGATATTATTCAGATTTTCATTTTAATTCTTCTTACATGCTTATTTTAAATTTCAATTTAAACCAGTTTTGAACTTTTAATTTGAATTAAGTTTTCTGCTCACCAGGTTAAGCAGGTTAAGAGGGAGTACGCCCCCTTGTGGTCAAAACCAGATACTACTTCTCCCGTGTTTCATTCCTGACTTTTCCTTCTCTCTTTTGGCTTAGGTTATTTTTATAATTACCATCATCATAATTCCTTTTCGTTGTTTTATCATTATTAGGTAAAGCTGTTACCTCTCATTTCTACATATATATATATATATATATATATTTACTCAGTTGATGATTAAACAAAACAAACCTTAATTCAGTTTAAGTTTCCTTTGTTCATCCTTTGTGTATTTGATTTGTAGAACTCCCTTGGTGATTGGACAGTCATCTCAGGTTTCCAGTGAGCAAGGGGGCCGACTAGCGTTACCAACACTGGCTGTGAGTGAAACTCGGTTCCTCTTATCTCTGTCCGTTGCGGCACGCAGTGGAAGACATCAGCAATTTGGCACTCCAACGGTAGTCAATCAGTCCAGCCGACACACGACGCAATCTCTGGGACTAGTACCTAAACCTGGGCCTAAATCGGGGCCACTCTCTTTTTAAGAGAGGGTTCTGGGGAACAGCCCAATTTTGTAGTGCTGTCTGGCGGTTGACATCTTGGTGTTGCCCGGTTGTGTTAAAAGTCCCAAGCTGTTTGAGAGGGCGCAGCGCCAGAGTAACGGAGGGCCAGGGACACTGCGGTTGAGTGTTTGGGAGCGCTAGGGAGGCTGACCGTGCCGCTGGTTTCCACCAGGTGAACCAAATTTGATAAAACCTATCCATTTATTATAAGGCACAGAATATTAGATATTCCCCCAGATATATGTTAAGTGTTTGGTCCATTTTCCTCTCTAAGCCACACCCTTTTCCTAGGTCTCTTATTCCCATAGCCACACCTACTGTAGGCCCTAGCAGAAACTCTTGCGAAAAGTAGTAGGCTTAGTCCCTTTTATTCTTTACCTAACACTTCCAGCGTTCTTATTCAGTCCATTTCATTGCAGACCAATCTATTTGGTGTTTTGGTTTTCACTGTGCTCTTTCCCATCTTCACCTTTTTGCATGCTGTTGTGATTTGGTTTCTTACAGTTCACCGAGAGACCCCAAGGAGAGCTAAGTAGTAGAGCGACAACCGAGCAGCCGGTGTCACCAGGTGACCCACGAGGCTACCCCCTGTAAAGTCTCTATTTTGGGCCGACCCTTAATTGGACCCGCCTAACTGTCTGCATCAGTTAGCCGAAATTCGTATAGACGGCATAGCCCGTACGATAGCTCGTTAACCTGAGAACAAACTTGCATTGGCCTCTTTGTGTGTGTGCTGTGCTTCTCTCGTCCGCAGTCAGCCAGGATGTCGCGGTCATCCAGTCCCGCAGTCCCTTGGGATCAGCTAACGACATGGCTGGAGACGATGACGACCTCCTTCCTGCCCAAGGACACCTGTGACCTGCAGCACTTGAGCCAGAGACAACTGGACACTGAGATGGACCAGCTGATGGCAAACGATCTGACGCAGAGTTACACGCACAAAGAACTCGCCAGGATCACAGGGACCTTGGCTCACCTCCTCATCGCCCAGGCACGGATCAGCGAAAAGAGCAACCACGAGCTGGAGCAGGAAGCCACGGCTCTAAGACTTCAAGCAGAGGACGCCCTAAAGCATCAGGCCCACACCCAGAGTCGTCTAGATCAGCTGCTTCTCGAGACCCAAGACCAGCACGAGAAAGAGAACGCCACAGATCCAGAGCTACAGAAAGAAGTGGAAAGACTTCAAAATGCCCTGGAGAATCTTCGTCTGGACACAGACAAAAGAGAACATTTGGAGAGAGAAGCCCGAGAGGGACTCGAGGCAAAGCTCCGACAAGGTGAAGCCCTCCTTGAAAGGGCTGAAATCGAACTGAAAGAAAGAGATGCTAAAGCTAAGGCCTATGAAAATCACCTGAAAATGTCCAGAGCTGAAATCCATGACCTTAACGCAGCGTAAAGACTTTCTAATAGATAAACTTGACATGGTTCCCAGAGAACTGAAACATTCTTATAAACTGCAAAGTGAACAGAAAGAGGAAACACACTCCACAGAGTTTCCCCTGGCCAGTGAACCCCAGCCTTTCAGCCAAGAACTTCGAGCTGAAAAAGGGGGTGAAAGCCTGCTTCTCAATGTCACCAGCCAGCCTCCACGAACCCCTGTCAGCAGTAGGGGAGGGAAAACCCTTCCAGAAAGTCCGGGTCACCGGCCACGGACACATAACTCCCAAAGAACTGGACAAGCTGGCTAGAAACATCCCTACGTTCAACCCAGATCCTGCAGGAGGCCACGACATTCACGCTTACTTACAAGATATAGACTTTCACTTACAAACTGTCACCAACGTAACCACTCGGGACAAGCTATACCTGCTCAGAATTACGTCCAGTCGTGAGGTACGCAGTTTCTTAGACCGTCAACCAGAGACTGTCAAAACAGACTACCAGCAACTGCGAAAAGCTTTGGTGCCTGAATTCTCTGATCCAGAATCAGACCAAGGGCTAGTAACCGCAATGGACCTCAAGCAAGGTCGACTTGAAACCCCACCAAATTTCTATAACCGACTGCGACGTGCCTACTTCGGAGCAAGAAATGAACCAGGCATGGAGGAAGACGTTAACTTCCGAACTTTGTTTCTTCGAAACCTCCATCCTACTGTCAGCCACCATTTGGGAGTGTTAGCGTGCCCGCGTAGCATGTCAACGCAACAGTTACGTGATTTAGCACATAAGGCTTACACCAAACAAAAGACTGTGTCAAAAAAAGACTGTAAAACACCCAACTATTTGCCCTGTCTCTGAGTCCTCTTCAGAGTTGACCCTAGAGGGCGCCCAACAGCACCACAGTTATAGACCCAGCAACTGAGAGTCAAGACCGTTCCAAGCCAGCAGAGGGCAGCGCGGTCGCGGTGGTGGTGCCCGTCCGAGGCACCAGAATGACCGCTCTGGAGTATCCTGGGACCGGCCTCGCCCCTCCCACAACCAAAAGGGGGGGGCCACCTGGGAAGCCGGCCGGCGACCCAGAAATAGCCGACCTCCAGTCTCCAGAACACCAAGCCCAGGAAGCCGGGAGGGGGAACACTCTCGACGTGATGCTTGGAAACTCAAGGCTGAACCCACATCTAACAAGGAAAGTGCAGCCATGTCCGAAGCTGCAGAACTTCTGAGTATACTGAGAGAGTTCCTTCAAAAGAAACCTCACAAGGAAGACCAGAAGGATAAACCAGACACCGCATGACCAAACCTTATGCCTGAAACCAACACCACTCCCCACATCTCCGCAACGGAACCAAGCACACAGAACACTGTTTTTCAACCACTAACTAACGAACTAGCTGTTGCATCATCAAACAATAGCAACACCCACTCAGTCCAGCTGACGCCTGCAGCCCCTGACCAAGAAAGCATCATCCCACGCACTGACATGCCAGAAAGTGCTGTTTTGGTCATCTGTACCCACAACGCAACACACAAAACATACCCTAACTGCTTATCGATCAACACACAAGCCCCAACACCAAAACTCCTGGAGAACCTAATCGAGAAGGGAGTGGCTCGGAAACTCTACCTAACCATCACTTTAGAAAAGGAAACGAGACTCGAAGCCCTTGTGGACACAGGTTTAGACCTCACGTTGATTTGGGCTCAACTATTTGATAAGCTCAAATTTGAAGCTCAGAGACAGAATCGAACTCTTAATTTCCACACTTGCGAACTGAATGTGCAGTCATACAGCCAAAATGACATCCAGCTCAGAAATGTAGCTCCCATCCACCTGACGATCGGTCTTATGAGTCTAGTACATCCTATTTATGTCTCACCAATGAACAATTATTAATTTCTCATCGGGAAAGACCTGCTAGATCGCTTTGATCGCCTTTACTAGACTTCAAACAGCTCAAAGTCTGGGCTCAAGTGCGAGAACCTCTTCCCCTCCAGCCACACAGGTCGCTGGTACCAGACTGTCAGGTCACAGAGGTCACAGGAATTCCCACGGTGCCAGACTGTCAGGTCACAGAGGTCACAGGAATTCCCACAGAGCCAGACTATCAGGTCACAGAGGTCACGGGAACCCCAGCAGCCAGCCATGGGTACCCAGCCTCAACAACGAACCAAGGCTCAAGCTCAATCCTCTGCACCTTCAAGGCCACCAAAGACTCTGATACCTACTGCCCCAAGGTCAAGACCGAACTCCAGCTGCATGATATAACCACAGCGGACAGTATTCTGGCCATATGGGCAGACAACTCAGCCATTAGTCTCTCACTATACAATGCAATCATTGAGAAGACACCTGACCTCCCTTATACCAGCAAGCGCACACGTTTCCCTTTGAACTCACACCCATCCTCTATGGTGTCTGCCAGAGGAATCTGCGTTTTGCACGTGAAATGGAATTACCGATGCCTGACTCATTATTTCCTGGTCCTTCCGGACCTGCCCCACGATGTTTACATTGGAGCAGACCTCTTGATTCGCCTCAAGGCTCATGTGGACATTTTTAATGAAGTTGTATGGGCCCCATTGACTTTGCAGCCACACGTTTCCATCAACCATGACAACCTCATGTCAGGGCAGACCATTCCAGAAGTCTGCATCTTAGTTATCGAACAGGAAACGGTGGTACCAGCTTACACCAAAGGGGTCGCTATTCGGCTCAACATGCGATGGGGTCAAACCTTAAACCACACGCTGGGTTTCTTCCAACCCTCACCTGAATTAGTGGAACTCGGACTCACACTGGAAGCCACACCCCTCACTGAAGTGTCATCTCGTGTAGTATACATCCTGTTCAACAACTGCACGGCAACTAACATCAACATTCCCAAGGCCTACCGGCTGGGATGGCTAGTGAGCCATGACTTTCATGACTTTGAACTTGTACTACCCGTCATTGGGCCCATTCCACCTGCACTGATACCCGAAGGGAGTACAGACAACACATTGTTCACTGCACCCTTCAAACTCATCACCATCACATCTGTCATGTCGGTGTCCAAAAACCAGGTGTGCAGAACAGAGCTGACCGAGGACCAACACCTCACAATATACACAGTCTCCCACCAGAACATCGGTGAGGCTAATGAACCTACTACACCTCTCAATACCAAACCGACTGATGACACACCGACGGAGGAGCCTTACCCAGGTTTTGAATCTCAAGTGCAGCAAATTCTACAAGACGCTAATGTACTTCAGAGCGATACGGATCGTCAAGGACTCAGACAAGTTCTGTATAAGTTCAAAGAATCCTTTGCCAAAGACTCTTTAGACTGTGGTCTCACCAACCTCCACACGGTGCGCATCCCTACGCACCCTGATGCTCCTCCCACTTTTGTCAAACAGTACAAGATTCCCATCGCCTCACACGAACCAGTGCAGGAGATTATTGAATCTATGCTTGAGAAGGGTGTCATCCGTCCATGCAACAGCACCTACTCAGCCCCCATCTGGCCCGTCCTCAAACCTAACGGCAAATGGCGACCCACCATTGACTACAGGAAACTGAATCAACAGGTGCCATTGTCACGATGGCCCATGACCCAGCTAGAACAAGAAATCCCCCGAATCAGAGGAGCCACAATCTTCTCTACACTTGATGTGGCCTCTGGATTCTGGACCATTCCGGTGCACCCGGAAGACCAACACAAGTTGGCATTCACATTTGGCAACCGACAGTTCACCTTCAACAGGTGTCCGTTCAGTTACGCCAACTCACCAGCTGAATTCAACATCTTTCTGAACAAAGCCTGCCCAGACGCTAGAATGAGAGGTAACCTGATCTATGTAGATGATGTTCTCATGAAGAGCACAATGGTGGCCGACCACCTGAAAGAAATAGACTATGTTTTGAACCAATTGTCCACCGCCGGAGCCAAGATCGCCCTCCACAAAGGACAGTGGTGCCGAACTAAGGTTAACTACGTGGGCCTGCTCATCGGATCCCAAGGCATTGAACCTCAGTCAAACCGCATTCATGCCATTCAAAACATCAAGCCTCCCACTACCGTCTCTGAGCTGCGGAGTTTTCTAGGGGTATGCAATTACTCTCGACAGTTCATCGAAAACTACTCAGACATTGCCAGACCTTTGACAGCTCTGCTAAAAAAAGACTGCCCTTTCGTCTGGTCGAAGGCTCAAGAACACGCCATGAAAGAACTAAAAAGACATTTATGCACAGCTCCATATCGTTCAACTTCAAACGAAAGACAAACACCCGCCCTTTTCACTCACGGCGCGACCACACATTCCACAGAAAGGACACACACACATTCAGTAACAGGCACAAGCATTTTGGCCAGCCATGGGCCTGTTTCCATAAAACTACCACTAAATGTATTTTTAATGTCTCCCTTTTTGTGCTCAAATGTATGTATGTGGCATAGTGGGATATATAAATGTTACTGTGTGTTTAATCAAACTTTATATGCATGTAGTTAGGAAAAACTCTCTATCTCTGTATATGTGATTTGCAAAATCATAGTTTTTGGTGTCTGGATAATCGTAAAAACATGACTGTAACGAATCTTGACAGCAAATTACAAAAAGATGCATTGTTTCAGAGGAACAATCTTGCTTAGGAAAAATGTTTAATTTTGTCATCGCCATAAATTAGACCAGTGGGCGGAAATCAGCAAACAAAGAAGACTTTTCCCGCCTCAGTTTCTTACACTTCATTGGTTCATATGGAAAAATAGGTGTAAACCTACTGTTACATAAAAACAAAGGGAAGCCGGTGTTCTTGGCATTCCGCCAGAGAAAGAGGGGGTTCTCAGCTTCGCAACCGGACTTCAAGAAGTTTCTCCGTTTGTTCTTCTTTACTTTTCGTTTAATTTTAGTTTTCTTCGTTGTCTTCTGATATTTGACTTTGTTCAATTGTCTTCACGAGCCAAACGAACTTAAGTCTAATCATCTTTTGGCAAAGTTTACCTTCGCGTTAACCATCGAGCTCACGCATCATCTGCTTTGGAAAGAACAAAGCTGAAGCCGCACCGACGGACAATTTGAACTCAGCTACACACAAGAGCCAGATCAAAGCAAGTACTTTCTTATATCTCAACTTCAAATTGCTGTTTAAGGTTGTCCAGGCTATTCCATGTTTGTGAAATTATTCAATGACTTGGGGTCTCTTGAAAAGTTAACCTTTTGAATATTGTCACCCTGAGATTTGTCTTCACTCTCTTTCTCTCTCTCTCTCTCTCTCTCTCTCTCTCTCTCTCTCTCTCTCTCTCCACTTTCTCTCTCTCATTTCTCATTACTATTCTTGTTTGTTTATCTTGTTTAAATTGTACTGTTTGTTTTGCTATATACTCATATTTACTCCGTGTGAAGTGTAGTTATGTACTCTTTAGTCTGTTTTTATTAAATACCATAATTTGCTTGAATTGAACTGTTCTATTGCTCATCGAGATCGAAGTCCCTGAATTGTGTGATCTAAGCTACAAGCTTTGTTTTCTATAGATTGATTTAAGTAATCTAAATAGTACAGACACAGAAAATATTGTTTTTTTCTGATCAGAAGATTAATATTTCTTGGAGTTCGTAAGAAGGGTATTTTTATTGAATTTTGATAAGGAAGTCCAGCTTCCAGTTCGCGGGACGAACAGATTGTCTAGATTAACTTAAATTAATCCTAGTAAAGGTTACCTTCAACTGATTAAATATTACCTCTTTGGGTAATTTAATATTTGTAAGCAATAAGCACATTATATTCATAGACTCATGAATATTAATTTCATTTGAGTTAATTATTCCCCAGAAAGTGATTGTTGCTACATCGCTTTGAGTTGGATCGCGTGCCATCAGTTCATCTAGCTCGGTGTCTAGTTGCTCTGGGTGCTGCAGGTTACTGGCGTCCTTGGGCAGGAAGGGGGTCGTCACTGCTTTCGACCATGTCGAGAGGTGGCCCCCGTGGACTGCTGGACTGGATTGCTGGAACATCCTGACTCACTGTCGGTGAGAGAAGCACAGCACACACACACAAAAAGACCAATGCACGCATCAACAGGGTCATACTTTGGACTTGATTTTAACTCATGGTCTATCTGTCTCCGATATCACAATTAGCAATGCAACCTTCTCTGATCATATGCCTGTAATTTTTAATGTCCCATATTTTGGTCATTCACTAAAAACTCAGTCTATGGGGCGTATGTCTCGTACCCTCAGTGCACATTCCAGTGAGGAGTTCATTGCTGCATTTCATGAGGTGTGGACTTCTTTTAAAACTGAATCTACTCTACATAACCTGGATGCGGATGAACATCTCAGTTATTTTAATTCCACCTGTGCTTCTATTCTGAACAGTATTGCACCTTTAAAGCTTAAATTTCGTAAATCAGTGCCAATTCCATGGTTTAATGACTCAGTGCGCTCTCTTAGGCAGGCTTGCCGGCAAGCCGAGCGCAGATGGAAAAAAGACAAATTGCATGTTTCATACGAAATTATGCGAAACTCTCTTTCCTCATTTCAGAGGGCAGCTAAAGCTGCTAAGAGTAAATATTTCTCCGATTTAATTATGCTTAATAGAAATAACCCGCATGTGCTGTTTTCCACTATTGACTCTGTGTTAAATCCACCTGTTAATCTTTTTCCTGAGCCTTCTGTCTCGCTCTGTGAAAGTTTCGCAAACTTTTTCACTAATAAGGTATTGGCTATTAGATCTAAGATGTCTCAGACAGGACATGATTTGCCAGAGATTCCACTATATTCCGTCACATGGTCTGTGTTTGAGCCACTCAGCTTTCAGGCCTGTAAGGAAATTGTGGATCGTCTTAAGCCTACATCATGCCTACATGATATTGTTCCATCACATTTCCTAAAACAAAATGTGGGTGCTATGGGTTCAAGCCTGCTGTCAGTCATTAACAAGTGCTTACATACGGGCACTGTTCCTGTCTGCCTCAAACAGGCTGGGATAACTCCTTATATTAAAAAACCTAATCTAGATCAATCATCTCTCTCCAGTTTTCGACCCATTTCAAATCTCTCTTTTATTTCAAAGATTATGGAGAAAGCAGTTTTGGTACAATTACAAACTTTCCTGTTAAATAATTCAATTAATGAAGTTTTTCAATCTGGTTTTAAAGCTTTACATAGCACTGAGTCTGCTCTTTTAAGAGTTCTTAATGACATATATTTTATCACAGATTCTGGCAAACCATTGGCTCTGATCCTCTTGGACCTAAGTGCCGCTTTTGACTTAGTAGACCACAGCATTCTTCTGTCACGCTTGGAGTCTTGTGTAAGACTTCGGGGTTCTGTCTTACAGTGGTTTCGCTCTTATCTGTCATATAGATGTTTTACTGTTCCGTTAGGTCAATATTCATCCTCTAATAAACCGCTTAATTGTGGTGTCCCCCAGGGATCAATCCTTGGGCCGGTGTTATTCTCTCTATATTTACTTCCTCTGGCCACTATCTTTAAAAAATATGGTGTCTCCTTTCATTTATATGCTGACGACACCCAACTTTAAATTCCCCTGCAATGAAATAATGATTCTTCTCTTCAGCCACTGTTAGACTGCCTGAATGATCTTAAGGCATGGCTTTCCCTCAATTTTCTTCATTTAAATGAAAACAAAACTGAGTTTATTCTGTTCGGCCCCAAGGAAAACTGCGATTTTGACCTTGACCTTGACCTCGGCCCTCTCACCCCTTATAACTCAAAGTGTGTTAGGAATTTGGGCTTCTTATTTGATTCAAATTTAAAATTTGATAAACAGATTTCTGCTGTAGTCAAGTCATGTTTTTACCAACTTCGCCTTCTCAGTAAAGTAAAATCCATTCTTTCAAGAAATAACTTAGAAATAGCCATTCATGCCTTCATTACCTGTAGGCTTGATTACTGCAACTCATTGTACTATGGCAGTACTCAGGCCTCTATCTCCCGCCTACAGCTAGTTCAGAACGCAGCCGCTAGATTGCTTGCAGGGAAGCGTAAGTTTGACCATATAACACCTGTTTTAATGTCCCTTCACTGGCTACCAGTCAAGTACAGGATTGAGTTTAAAATTTTATTATTTGTTTACAAAGCTTTGAATAACCTGGCACCGCAATATTTAACTGAACTTTTGGTTCCTTATACACCATCTAGAAACCTGAGATCCAGTGACCATGGCCTCCTAACAGTCCCTAAAGTAAAACTAAAAAAACGTGGCGATCGATCTTTTGCTGCCGCAGGCCCGAAGCTATGGAATAGCCTTCCGATGTTTATTAGGCATGCCCCGTCTATCTACATTTTTAAAACTCAGCTAAAGACTCATTTATTCTCCATGGCTTTTAACACTATATAGCTATTTTCAGCTATATTATTACTGCTCGCTTGTTCTTTTTTTGTATTATATATGCATGCTGTATCTGTTTTATTTGTTCTACTGTGTTTCTTTGATTGCTTGTGAAGCACTTTGGTCAACCTTGGTTATGTTTTAAATGTGCTATATAAATAAATGATTGATTGATTGAAATGATTGATTGATTGCAAGTTTGTTCTAAGGTTAACGAGCTATATTCATATGGCTGTGCTGTTTATGAGAATTTTGGGGCTAACTGATGCACACAGTCAGACAGTTCAGTAGCCAATTTACTTGGGTCAACGAAGGACCTGAAATGGAGATTTGACAGGCAGTAGCCTAGCGGGTCACGTGATGACACCGGCTGCTGGTTGTCACTCTATTTAGCTTCTCTGGTGGCTCTCACAGGTTACTGTCTCTATGTGAAAAGAAAGAAACAAACCACAACAGAACAGAGGATAGAAAAAGATCAAAGTGAAACAACACTTGAAATTAGGTAAAACAATAGTAACACAATGTGTTAGTGAGAATAAGGAGGCCTAAGCCTTCTGCTAGATTTTAAGATAGGGCCAACAGGTGAGTGGGGCTATCTGAGTAGAAAACCTAGAAAGATGGTGTGGCTTGAAGAAGCAATGGGTCAAACACTTAAAATATATCCAGGGGAATATCTAATATTCTGTGGCTTATAATAAGTGGATGGTTTTATCACATTTGGTTCACCTGGGAGCATTGAAGTCATTCAGGTGGAAACCAGTGGCTTGGTCAACCTCTCCAGTGCTTCCCAAACACTCAACCGCAGTGTCCCCGGCCCTCCGTTACTCTGGCGCTGCGCCCTCTCAGACAGCTTGTGACTTTTAACACAACCGGGCAACACCAAGATGTCAACCGCCAGACAGCACTACAAAATTGGGCTGTTCCCTAGAACCCTCTCTTAAAAGAGAGTGGCCCCGGTTTAGGTACTGGTCCCAGAGATTGCGTCGTGTGTCGGCTGGACTGATTGACTACCGTTGGAGTGCCAAATTGCTGATGTCTCCGCTGCGTGCCGCAACGGACAGAGATAAGAGGAACCGAGTTTCACTCACAGCCAGTGTCGGTAACGCCAGTCGGCCCCCTTGCTCACTGGAAACCTGAGATGACTGTCCAATCACCAAGGGAGTTCTACAATCAAATACACAAAGGAAACTTAAAGTTAATTAAGGTTTGGTTTGTTTAACATCAATTGAGTAAATATATATGTAGAAATGAGAGGTAACAGCTTTACCTAATAATGATAAAACAAAGCAAAGGGATTATGATAATAATGGTAATTATCAAAATAACCTAAGCTTAAGGAGAGAAGAAAACGACAGGAATGAAACACGAGAGAAGTAGTAGCTGGTTTTCACCACAAGGGGCGTACTGCCTTCTCTTTGCTTAACCTGGTGAGCAGAAAACAATTCAAATTAAAAATTCAAAACTGGTTTAAATCAAAATTTAAAATAAGCATGTGAGACGAATTAAAAGGAAAATCTGAATAATATCCTGTAATAACCAATGATAACAGTAATGTATCATTAATAATTATGAAATTAATCAGAAAGGGTAAAATAGACGTGCAATTCAAAACAGAATTGAAAGAGAGCAAAGAGCTGTTAGTCGATTTAACAGGAGACTGCCACTAGATGGCTTACCTTCTAAGTGGGTCAATCAGTTTCCACTATTACACAATTACATTTGAATTCAAATCATGTTTGAACCAAACTCAAAGTAAATGTAAACAGTCTGAAATTGTCTAACCTGGAATAATATTCGCATGAGCAAGGCTGTAAATGCAAATAATTATTGAGAATTTAGACTATAGTTTAATAAATCACAGGGGGAATAGAGATTAGCAATTAGAGCGCATTATCTGAAACGGCCACGGGATGGCGGACTTGCACTCATGCAAGCTGGAATCAGAAGGCAGGGCGTAATTTTGAACTTCTAAACAAAAGACCCCCTCTGGTGTTTAGTAAGTGGAATTACAGCTGACTTCAATGTGATCTAATCTCTATGCGCTCCTCAGGCTGATTCTCTGCATTTAAATCACAAGTAACAAACAGAAAAAGGTATTATGACCTTTTGTGGTGCTATATACTAAAAGGAGCGTGAAGGAAGGATCCGTTCACTGCCAAACACACAACTGTTAACAACAGGAATTTTCCATCTGTTGAACTCCCATAAACATTTATCAAAATAGCACTTATGATTTAAATGTTTTAGGTTTATAAATCGGGTAGCTAAGCCAATTTTAGACCAGGAGTTTTTATCGTTTATTTTTGAATATCACTGTGGTTCACCACGAATTCAATAACGATATTTAATAAGCAAGGCCTTTTTAACTGAATCAGAGGAACTTCGCTCATGTTCAGATTTACATGTTGCAACTAATAAAAGATTTCTTCATCTTTTAATTATTCATATTAAAATGTTCTCACTGTAAAAAGATCTTGGTCTTTCCTAACAGGAGGCTTAACATTTTACCTTCATTAAAATAACAGTGACTATACTGTTAAGTTTATATAAACACCTAACGTGCTGACTGATCAGTTAGGGGTGAGTTCGCGTCTTGCGACTTCTCACAAGTACAAATTTCATAGCGCGCGTGCAGAAATTATTAATAACCATATACACAGATTGAACTGGATTGCTCACAAAACGAAGTTTGAAATGCCCGCACTCTCCACCAAATAATGTAACAACACTGGGTTGTACATATTAATTAACTCAAATGATATAGGGAATTTGGGTAATTAATCAGGAATATGATTAATTTATATATCATATTACAGTTGCATTAAAATTATTGAAGATGAAGAATAGGTCAATTGTATATATTAATAACTCATCACAAGGCACTGTAATTTACTAATTAATATTTCAATATTCTATTCTTCATATCAATTATTGTGATATCTTTTACTAGAAATTAATGTAAATCAAACGTGGTTCGTCCAGCAAACCACCGTAAGATTTGTTTTATTAATTCTCAGTAACGCTATCACTTCCTATAATTCCAGGACGAATAGTTTCTGGCCATGAAACCCTTCTCCTGTCCTTATAAAATTTATATTACTTAAAAGTAACAGATGAGCTTTGTAGCTAAGATCAGCATTTCATTGACTTCGTAACATGAGCAACTTAGACAGACAATCTGGAGTATATGGAATTTAATAATTGAACTAATAATACATCAACTACGATTTATACAGAGTAAAATACGCGTACGAAAATATATACAGTAAACTTTGTACAAGACATAACGAAATCCAAATGAGGGAGAGAAAGAGAATGAGAGAAAAGGCATGATAAATGAGAGAAAAATTATGTTAACCAACAGACATTAACCCTTGAGAGACAACATAGAACTCAGATTACAGACAATTTAAGCAGCATTTAATTTTTCATAGAGAATGATACTTGCAAGTGTCTCTGTGTGTGTGCTGGAGGCGCGTATGCGTGTAGTCAATCTGGGCTTTGTCCTCTCTGTGTCCGGGCTGCTGCGGAATCGCGCGATATTTGAAAGTTCAAAGAAAGCAATGTTTCAGAGTTCGTCTTCCTCATGTGGAGAGGCGAATAGGTGAATAAACTTAGTAAAGAAAATAAACAAAACAACGAAAACGAAAGCTTCCGAAGGAGTCATGAGAATGGCTGTCCTCTCAGCCCATGTGCTGAGGGGGGATGGCGATAGGCCGCGCAAGCAGCGCGTACGGGAAGAGCGAGGACCAGAAGAGAGCGCGGACCAGCGAAGAAGAGAAGAGAGCTAAGAGAGAGGCTGGACCTTCCGGGGTAAGCTCTTATGGCTTGAAATGGTTCACGCCTCTGTTCGCGTGAACAACCAATGAACGTCCGCGATCTGAAGCGGGAAAAGGTTCCTTTGTCTCTGTGAAAACACCCACCATAATAAATTAGGGTTTATCAGATTTCAACAGTGATATCCTAGCACGTTCATAATTCCAGATTAATAAATTTTTCATTAATTTGCTTTAGATAAATGAATTCGTCAAAGCATGACAATTACGCAGACACCAAAAGTGACATCTATAAATGGTCAAAGCATGAAATTACATTCAAATGCAGAATTACACACATATAAAATTTGATTAACACATGATAAAATTGCAGATACTCCAATTTGATATGGGGAGACATCTAAGCACAAAAAGCGATATATTTTATACACATAAAAGGGTGCTTTTCTCTTTCCTTATAGAAATTCCAGCGAGAGCTGGCTACCCTGTTTCTACCAGATGCAGTCGTAAAGTTTACGACTCTGAAGGAGTTGGGTTACAGCTCATAATTCTATTTGAGAAAGTTAAAATGAGGAGAAACCTTTCCTATTTACAAGTCATACTTATAATCCTCACATCACAGGATTAACCATTTTTATGCAATACACAAACCTATTCAAAATACACATTATTAAGGATTTACATGATGAGTGTAAGATAAAACATTTGTGGGTGTGTGTGTGTGAGTTGAAAGGAGAGTTAATTTCTCCTTTGAGGCTGCTCACGTGACTTTGGAATGTCTCATCCTGTGTCGTAAATAATTTAAATCCAGCCAGGCTGGCGCCAGGCCATTTAGTTTAAAGCGGTTTCATTTATATGCTTGGATTCAAAATCTACAAACTTTGGGGTTTACATTGTTTTAGATTCAACGAACCGTGATTCATTAGTTCAGAACCCATGAATCGATGACCTGCATATCCGTTACAAAGTTTAAATGTACCGTAAATAATATGCGCTATATTAATTTTATTATATTTTATTTATTATAAATATTTTACATAACAGGTTCTACTCTAAAATTGGTATAAAATTAAAGCCTTGTGTCTAAATAAGTTGTTACAAATTTGAAGTTGATATTTAAAAAATTGAGGTTCATGTGAGATTTTATTTAGGGCGTCATACCACACACAGCCACTGGGTGTCATCAAAACTATTTTGAATTTTGCCTAATGATTTTTTTCTCTAGATTTCTCTGTGAATTTCACTTCTATCTCAAAATAACCACCAAATATAAAATCCTGAGACTCAGACCTTTCCAATGATATGTTTGTTGCCAGGATTATAAAAAGTTTTGGTTCTAGAAGACCGTAATGCATAATGTTTTATGACACTTCACCCTGCCCAATAAGGGGGAGGTGACCGCCATTAGATTTTAAAGTACCTTTTCCATGGTAAAGCAATGTCCGATTCCAAAATGGTTTTCACAGGATGAATCTTGGGCTTCTAAGCTTTCAAATGATATATGATTATGATTATTATGATTATGATGATTACTAAAAGATTTTGTAAAAGACAACAGAGAAAAATAAAACAACAAAAAAGAGTGCCAAGCGTCCCACAGATGGGACAGTGACAGTTATGGGGTTAATTTCTTTTACCAAGCTCCTCACATTGTGGGTGGTGTCAGGTTTTGTATTACACAATTTATTTGAACAACTTTATAAAAAAAAAACTTTTCTAATCTTGACAAAACACATATCATCAGAAAGTTCTGAGTCTTACGGTCCCATCTGCCAACTGTTTTTTGATATTGAGACTGAAATGTATAAATTTGATACAGGAGAATGCATAAAAAAACACCCAGTGGCTATTTTTGGTACAACGCCTAAAAATCTCATGGGAAGTTACATTTTGTGATATCAAATTAAAATTTAGAACACAAATTGGTTAGACATATGACTTTGATTTGATAGTAATTTTAGAGTAAAAATTATTTTGTAAAATAAATATTTTACATAAAATACATTTGATTTACAGTAAATGTAATCATTTTTTGAAGTTACTTTTTTCTTATATCTGTATTCCAAAACATTCTTAAATTACAACCATTTAAATTTAGTGTAATGTTAAGTATATTCTCAATATACTCAATACTCTCTTTTTTTATACCCTAAACAGGCAACGTGACTCAGGAGTCACATACATTTCAGAATGTGCTAAATAACAAAATAAACAACATATGACTAAATTTTTTTCTTCATCACTCTAAGACAATGTTCAGAATTGATGTTAGCAGTAATATAATTTTTTTTTCCAAAAGAAAAGTAAGTTTAATATATAATTAACTACCTCAAAATCTGAATGTTCTCCACCACTGGAGGCCATGTTGGATTTAGATCAGGCTGACTAATATACCACTGAAAACTTGAAGCAAATCATGTGACCAGCATACTTGAGACAGACCAGGCATTGATAAATGATAAAAAAAATTCTTATGCCCCAAAAAAGACAATAAAAATGATGTGACTCGTGGGTCACGTTGCCTGATTTAGGGTTAAGTATATTAGAGTATACAAGATAATACTTTTACTTAAAGGACAGTTCAGCCAAAAATGAAAATTCTGTAATCATTTACTCACCCTTAAGTTGTTCCAGATTCGGAATTTTTTTTTTTTTTTTTGGGTGAACTGTCCCTTTAGCAAAGGTTTTAAATATCACAACTAGTAGTTTCTCCCCAATATGGTATTAGTAGTTATTATAGTTTACTAAAGTATCTCAATATTTCTTTTACTAATTACGTTTCCATAGCTCTAAACAATTTCTCTTTTCCTTCCTTCCCTAAATCAGAGCAGACCCCTGTACAGCAGGATAAAGCTGAATGTGTCAGCGCTGGACAGGTTTTTAATGGTTTTGGGCTGAGCAGGGAGGCCCTGACAGTACTGCTGGATCTTCTGAGAAGTGCCACAATCCAGACCCTGGTGTTTCTCTTCTGTTTGCCAGTGGTACCAGAAAGATGGTCTCCAAAGTGTTTGACGTGTCTCGTTCCACTGTCACTGTATTGTCCTCCGAGTCTCTGAGGAGCTGCTGGTCATTCACCATGAGATTCACCTCCTGAAGATCCCAGAACACTGGGATGCCCTGATAAACCTTGCAACACAATGGATAAATCCCATGAAGGAACTCGCACAGTTTATACACACCTTGTATAAACGAGAGACCAGCGGATGACGGCCCATTGAAGCACCATCTATACACAGCAAAAAGTCCAGTGTTAAATTAACTCTCAAAGAGTTGATTTCAACACTTTTTGAGAGTTTATATAGCTCCACACTCTCCAGAGTTAAAATAACACTTTCAAAATAGTTAAATATTTAACACAATGCCAGAGTTCCTAATTTGACTCCAAATAAAGTGTTAAAATAACACTAGAAGGGATACAGAAAAACAACACTGTTCAGAGTTGCATGTTTTAGGTGGTTAAATCTGTATGGTCTCAAAGATCTACAAAATAATGTTAAATAAACAACAGCACACAAAATATTTGCCAGTGACTTGTTTATTTGTATTTCTCACTTGTAGTGCATTTTGAAGTCGAATTAAAACATTACAAAAGAAGGTATGATATACAAACTTTCATCCACAACACTGTATAAACTTTGAATATCAAATGGCTTATAAAATTTAATCTCTGACATTTTGATAATACACCTTTCCTCACTTCGTACTACTCTGAATGCATGATGATGTTCATCAAAATTCTCTGTGAATAGTTTGTTTACCAACAGATAAATGTAATTTTCAACCAAAAGTACAGCACTTATTTGACAGAAGACTGGCATTTCACTTTCTATAGCCCTGCACACCACAAGTCCAGCTCTATATTCTACACCATCAACTTTAACCCAACTGGTTGAGAAAACATCTTTTGATATGAACATTTCAAGCATTTGATTGCTGACCTCATTCCCTATGGAAAATGGTTTAATTGGCCCAAACTCATTATGTTTGAGGGTGAGGGTTTCCCAATGGTACGCAATGGCCATCTGATGCTTTTTAGCTAATGATTTTGTTATGTTTTTGAAATTTTTTAAAAAAATCTTTGAACATCTTATGTTTGGCTTCGAACCTCATTCACCACATATATAATAAGGGGCCAATTTTCCTTATAGAAGAAGGGTAATGTATCATGTAATGATGTTTAGGAATCAAATTTTTATGAGGATACAAGTACTTGAATAGTTTGTGATGGTCAGCAATCAAGTGCTTCAAATACACTGTCAAACCTGAAGTGAGACAAGGTGAAAACACAATGTTCATTATTTGAAGTAACATAAGCAACAAACTCCAGTGTTTGTGTCCTGGAGGAACAATGTCTCCAAACAAAAGTGGGAGATTTTTCACAAGACATAATGTCTGAATGGAATTTAAACCAATGCTATTACCAGCACTATCCAAAATAACCTTTGTGGGACGATTTTTTCGTTCTGAAAATCCATAATCAAAAGAATAAATCCTTGAAAGTAAATCCTCTACAGATATAAAGTTTTGTTTGAGATGTCCAAAAAGCAATTTGATTTCATATTGAACCACGCCCTCAAGAAGGTCATGCATTATATCAAATGAGTAGTTATTGCTAACATGAGTGTATTAATTATGGATTTTTTTTTGAAACCATATAGTGACCTCAATTGTGGGTTTTCCTGGAGAGACTTGCAATGTATTTCAAAGATTTCTTGTGCACGAAGGACCACCTTAGGATCATCCTCACTGTATACTGTTTGAGAATCATTCTTTTCAATTAAACAAAGGCGACAGAAATGATGGCTATTAAATGACTCATTAAAACCAAGAATTGAATGCATTCCTAGATTATCACCAGTGCTTTGTGCGATGGTGCCGTATATCTGCTCATCTGAGAATGGGAGACTTAATCCTTGGCTTTCAAGTATCTTTATATCATTTATCAACGAATCCAGTATAACATCAAAACCGTACTTGCTTACGTCTTGTGTGTGAAAAAGTGCTAACAAATGAATGTTCATCAGAACTGAGTTAAATTTTGGGGGCAAGTTTCTTACAATAAAATAAAGGCAGCCAATTTTGTGGATACTACGATTGGAGCCAAGGGGGTTAGCGGTTTCAAAATCATCATAGTATATTTGAATTTGTAATGCATGTCTTTTTGTTGTAAATAAAGGGTGAGATTTAAAATAACTTCCATCGCAAAAATCTGTAAAAGTGTCAGGCTCTGATCTACAATCTTTCCTTAGGAGGTCACAAATGTCTGGATTTCCGCACATGAATTTCAATGTTTCTAAAATTGGCACATATATAAAAGTATCATTCACTGGAACTTGGTCATAAGTACCAGATTTCTTATTCAATTTGTTGTCATATCGCACACCTAGTGTTATCTCAATGGGCTCTACAACTCCCCATTTTTCTTTAAAGTATTTATTACGTTTCCATTCTGTATTCAGATTTGTGAATGGGTTTCCTAATTTTTCAAAAGATTCATTTATTACAGTTTTGTAGGGGTCATTTGTAGGCAAAGCAGAAAGTATGTTATGCTTAGCCTGAGAGTTAAGCTCATCTGTTAGCTCCTCTAAATCTCCCACAATTGAGGACACCAAACTGTTTGGAATCCCACTTGCTTGTATTTTGGCCACAATGGAATCACACAATTCTTTAGTTTAATTTTTAGTAAGCCCTGAATCATTGTTATCAGATAAACCACTGGAACAAGGAGATAAATGCTGGGGATTCATAAGGTCCTCCAAAGCATGAGATGAGCTTGCAACTGGCTCACTTGAGGAACATCCAACAGTTGAAGTTGGAGCAATCAGCTGAATGCTGCTATGAACACTATTAAGGTGCTTACGAAAACCTGCATATGTTTGGAACTGATGCCTACAACCTTGCTGAGAACAAATTAATTTGAACTTAGATCCAGGATAATAACTATGTTCACCTCTTAAATGGGAAATCAACTGTTGACTGTCTGGGTGCTCTTTTTGACAAATAAAACAGATCAGCATTCTGTCAACATCATACTACCCGACTTTAAGTTAAGGTTACTGTCTGGTTGAGCAGTCTGGCTCTCAAATCTCTAACCCTGGGAGACACCTTCATTTGACCTACATCAATGTTATACACTGTTGTCTGCAGGAATGTGTAAAAGTTTAGAAGTGCACTATCATAGTACAAATTGAACACAAAATGTGCCTTGAAAAGTTCATCAAATGCTCCAAGGGAGCGGTTTGCCTGGCATGGGATGAGATGCTTATCCAAGATGATGTAGAAGCCCTCAATCTTGCTTTTCTGGCGTCCAACAGCAAGGAGGTACGGATGCTGATGCTGGATGTTGTTGAGGTGCTCCTCCAAACTGCAGCATGATAAAGTTGAAATGAACATTGAATATTAGACACAAACATAATGTCCAGTCAGGGAAAACAACTGTATAAAAGAGACTGTTCAAAGAACTCAATGGCTAGTGCAATATGATAATGCTTATGAATGATTTTAAATCTCCATGTTAGGGCTTCCAAAAACACAATATTAAAATGTCAATACCTTATGAAAGATTAAAAGTCTTTCAGCAGCATCACATGCACTGATTTTTGGAGACTTCAGTCCTCCTGGTGATGGTGGAAGGAGATGTATCAGTAAAAGAAGGGATGCCATTTCATGGTCGTAGACTAGAGATGAAATTCACATGAAATGTTTTATTAATTAATCTAAACCTTCAAATGAAATATTTTAAGTTTAAAAATACAAAGCATTTTAAACATTCACCTGGTTAATGTAGTCTTTTTAAAGATTTTATGTAGTGCAAGTTATTTATTTTTTATTAATCCGGAAAACATCCAATCTCATAGATTCTGAAGTTTACTCATTTTAATATTTTTTGTCATCAAAACAAATATATTGTTACTGCAAACTGTAACTGCAAATATAGCAGATTTGTAAAAACAAGCAAATCAAATACAACTTACTTGTTTCATGAAGGTCACTTTCAGTTTTGAAGGACGTAAGTTAACATAACTTAGGCTGTGTGTGTGCGTTCGCCTTCACATTTTAATATACGTTTATGCGCAGTGCTCCATAGCACGTTATGTTGTACATTCTCTACTGAATAAGCACCAATCATAAATGTAAAAGTATGATTAAATTTAACTTACCTTTCAAAGCCACACGAGGATAATGGCGACGTCTTCATGGATTTTCAGCAGCGACGATTGGAAATGCGTGGGCGGAGTCTAATTACGTCTCTATGGAGCTTGTTTAACACTGATGATCAACTCTGTGAAATAACTCCAACACCAAACACCATTTTACTCTGAATGTGTTCAAATTACTCTTTGGGTGTTGAAATCAACTCGGAAATGTTTAACACTGAAATCTCAACTCTCCAATTTTTGCTGTGTATATACACGTGGTTAGCTGAAATGGCTGCCACGTAAACTTTCAGAGTGGCTGGCATTACTCCATCAGAGAAACGGTCTTGAAGGAACTCCAGTACTGAAGCCACTGGGCAGTAAACCGCAACTTATTAGATCAATTGGCAACATGGTTGGGTATAAAAAGAGCCTCTGAGAGTGGCAGTGTCTCTCAGAAGTCAAGATGGGCAGAGGATCACCAATTCCCCAAATGCTGTGGTGAAAAATAGTGGAGCAATATCAGAAAGGAGTTTATCTGGGACTAATTGCAAAGAGATTGAAGTTATCATCATCTACAGTGCATAATATCATCCAAAGATTCAGAGAATCTGGAACAATCTCTGTATGTAAGGGTCAAGGCTGGAAAACCATACTGGATCCCCGTGATCTTCGGGCCCTTAAGCAGAGTTCAGACTGCACGATTTTAGCCCAGTTTTTGGCTTGCCGACAGGTTTTGAGAAATCGTCGACAAATGCCCGAAATCACAGGCAAATCTGTGCTCGTTCACGCAAGTGACAATCACGCAGTGTGAATGAGCAAAGACGCGATCTGAGAGAATCGCCGACGAGTCGCCGATGCCCGTGAGATATTTGGCATGCTAAATATCTGGACCTGTCGGCGATTCAAAATCATGCTGTCTGAAAAGTGTTCTGACTGAAAACTACATCGGCGATGACCGACAGCCAATGAGAGAGCAAGATACAGAGCAGGAGTTCGGTGAGGAGTTATAAACCACAATATCAGCAAGCATGGCTTCATTTCAGAAAAAGGCTTTCTTCTCGGTCTATTTGGACCCATGAAATGGAAGATACATTAGTATAAATTTAGCAGGAGCACCCGTGTCTGTTTGACGTTTCATTTGAGCTATCCCAGACTCCCGTGAAAACTCCGGTCTTGCACGTGTGATATCGCGTTGTTTCCTTGTCACATCTCGCGGGTGTTTGGTTGTGAAACGTAGTTTGCGATGGCACTGCATCACATGATACAGGAATGCTACTGTAATGGAAATCACAACATGGGCTCAGGAATACTTCCAGAATATATTGTCGGTGAACACAATCCACAGTGCCATTCATCGTTGCTGGCTAAAACTCGATACAGTTAGGTCAAAAAAGAAGGCATATCTAAACATGATCCAAAAGTGCAGGTGTTTTCTCTGGACCAAGGCTCTTTTAAAATGGACTGTGGCAAAGTGGAAAACTGTTCTGTGGTCAGACGAATCTAAATTTGAATTTATTTTTGGAAAACTGGGACGCCATGTCATCTGGACTAAAGAGGACAAAGACAACCCAAGTTGTTATCAGCACTCAGTTCAGAAGCCTGCATCTCTGATGGTATGGGGTTGCATGAGTTCGTGTGGCATGGGCAGCTTACACATTGGAAAGGCACCATCAATGCTGAAATGTATATCCAAGTTCTAGAAGAAATTCTCCCATCCAGGTGTCGTCTCTTTTAGTGAAGACCTTGCATTTTCAGGGGATGCCACACAGTGGCAAACATGGCCTTGTCCCAACTTTTTTGAGATGTGTTGATGGCATAACATTTTTTCCTTAAAATAATCAATTTTCTCAGTTTAAACATTTGATATGTCATCTATGTTGTATTCTGAATAAAATATTGAAATTAGAAACTTCCACATCATTGCGTTTTTTTCACAATTTGAATAGTGTACCAACTTTTTTGGAATCAGGTTTGTAAATAGGGGGGGTGCGAGGACTGGAATTGGGTACCGCTGATGTAGCCTATTGTAGTAATGTTGTCTCTGGTATTCAGGTCTGTGTGTGCGCTCAGGGGGCGTGGCTTCGAACGGCGATAGAGGGAGGGTGGGACGTTTGCTTTCAGTGCTATCAGGCTAAAGTTTCCATTTTCCAAGATCTCCCACTACACCTGACTACATATAAAACCCCCACTTTTTACTTAAAGCTGCAGTGCATAACTTTTTTTTGGGTTAAAAATTATCTGAAATCAATATTTGGGCAAAGACATAATCTGCCAACAATCTAATCACACCGGTGATTGTATCAAATATAAAGAAATATTGTTCAGCTATTTTTTGTCTTATGGAAGCTGAATTCACATACATCCCACCCTGCAAAGATCCGTGATATGTTTGATCAAGTAAACTAATTTATTAGAACATTTCTGAGCACATATTTGAATTATTTACTGTAAACATACAGTACATGCATTAATTACTTTAGTATTATGTTTTCTGTCTCAAATGGCTTAAATAAATGTAAATGCAACTCTTATGCATGCAGTTCTTGTACTGTACAAACGTTCCTTGTGGTGTGGCTTGCTTTGCAGATTTAAGTATTTTACTGGATGGCTCAAAGTCGTTGTAGTCTATGTCAATAACTATTAATTTTGCATGAAATAAGAGATAACTGTTTGGTCTACTTAGCACACGTGACCAATCATCAGAGAGTGCTCATTCTGTTCCAATTCAAAACTTACTATCATGACCGTGAGGTGAGACAGAGATGTAGATGTTTGTTAAAGATGTTTTCTGTTTTGAAAGGATGAGCACTGTAAAATTATACCTTAGTCTATTTATAGCATTGTTAATATTTACTATTGATTATGGTTGGATAATTGTATCAATTGTTTATTATTCATGCAACAATCTATTTTACTATTATAGTTTTCGTAATCATTGATAACTTTGTCCAGTGCTGTTATGGATGTCTTTGGCATGACTTTGTGAAAATGTAATGACTACTGAATAAAATAGCATAGACTTCTTTATGGTTAGTGTTTGTGTATTTCATTTCATTCTACACATTCGTGTGTAGTGTTAGTGTTAAATGCTACTGTTTTTGATTCTTTTGATAACACTCCCTACAGCCTCTTCTACAAACCGTAAGTCAACTGGGGCACATGGTTTAAAATATCCTTAGAAGAAAAGACATGACATATACCGTCTCTCACAGGTCCGTGGGGTTGGTGGTGTCCAGAGAAACCCAGCACATGGGTGTCCCATACTATGTGGATAAGAGTTTTGAGAAAGAATACCGTGGTGCTGCTCTGGACGAGCTGGAGAAGACTATTGAGAACGACTATATTGACCACCTACAGAGCAGCTGCTGGAAAGAGAAGCAGCAGAGTATGATGCCTTCTCTTCGGTTATGAATATAAACTCCTGTATTACTAAAGCAGTTGTTTCTTTTCAGAATCTGATCTAGCTAATCTGGGCCAGCTGTACCGAGACAAGCGGCTGAAGCAGAAGGCAGAGACCATGAAGCTGGATCACTGTGAAAAGCTGCACCGCTTCATGGGCCGACAGAGAGGAGACTGAGGCAGTGTCGCCCTCCAAGACAGCATGGTCAGCTTAATCAAAGAGCTTTTAGAATTGGTTACATATTTCAGTTTACTCGGGTGGGTCATCTTTTTGGGAAGGAGAAAGGAAGAGATGTGTTAAAGCAGGAACCCAGGCAGATTTTCTGAGGAGCTTCCATGAATGTGCTGAAGTCTGATGTCCTTTAGCTCATCTGATTCAGCTGCCATGCACAAACTGTGGGTAACTCGTGCGAGCGCCTGGTAGCTTTTTCCTTACATTAAGGAGCACCGACTCCAGGCTGGCCGACAGAATTCAAGCTAGTGATTGTTGTTTTAGTCGCATTTAAGCTTATTTGTTAATAGGAATTTAACTTATTCAATAACATTTAATATCTGAATTTGTGCTGTGAATTACATTCATCAACAACTTTTAATAGAAAGCTCCTTTTTTGTTTTTGGAAACAAACGGTTCTCAAAAACAGGGATATAAACCACTACAGCTTTTCAAAGCCTTCTATACATAGCAAGAAGATAAAAACCTTATGTACAGTAAATTAGTTTTTCAGTCCTTTGTTACAGTGGTGTATGTTTCAGAAATTAAAAAGGTATCAGGCAACTGTTTTAAGCTAGGTAAAAATTCAGTGCACTGAAAAAAAAGCTTAATGCCATTACCTCTGAATTAATTTATCTGCAGTATTTGATTTATATTTTGGCACTTTAACTTCTTGTGTATTGCATGCATCCATCCATGCATTCTCCTCGCCTTGTTAGTGTCCGAAGGTGTTACTGGCAAAGTTTAATTTCAATAATTATAACTAGACAAATAACCGTTACTGAGCATCTGTTTTGAACTACAGTTAATGTTTTAACTCTTGTCACTGAACACTATGTTCTATATATAATAACATACTGATATTTAGCACAAATCTGAACCTAAGGGATGTTTAGAAGTGCTACAGGAGGCGTCCACTCACTCAGGATGAAATAGAGGAAGAGTGTAAGATTTGACGTGGAGAGTTTGTGCCGGTGGTGCTATTGTAATCTTGTTTCCACGCAGTGTGCTAAAAGTAACTGCTGGAAGTTTTGTTTGGTTTGATATGCGTTTTTTTGCTACTTAAATAAAATATTAAATCAAACACAGTTTCTCTGTGCTCTGTGAAGCCACTAATGGACAAAAAAAAAGTCAAGAAGAGGTGCCAATTACAGTAAAAGGTGACCAAAGAATTTCAATAAATGACTTTTCCGTTTTTTTTTTTTTAAGTTTGAAGCTTGAACAGTCCTTGGTCCTGATTTGCAGTTTGAACATTATTTAAAATCTAGTAAAAAAATAATAATGATAATAATAATTAGCTTGAAAGGATAATACGAGAATACAGCGTTATGGCAGATTGAAAATATCAGTAAAATTGTTACCACATAAGAAGGCACATCGTTTTAATTTTTTTTGTCCTTTCATCAGTTTTTTTCTCGGTTGGTTGTCAATACCTGTAAAGACACTATCCAATTATTTCTTCATCTTCAGGTCTGCTTCTATGGCGCAGCGTCGCCCACTTGTGTCCCCGTCCTACAGAGAGGGTCATGGCGGTCAAGGTCACTTTAAACAAGCAAGTCATTTTCCCCCCATTATGCAGCACATCACTTTTTAATTTATATGAGATTGAACATAAAGTTAGAAAATTATTGTATGTAAAAAATTGCTAGTAGCCTCCAGTAAACAAAAAAGGTGATTTCTCAAAAAAGCAACTGGCTTTAACTTCACCCCAAAATCTGTTCAGCATAAAAGAAGATATTTTAAAGAATGTTGGTAACCAAAAGTTGCTGATAGCCATTGAACAGTGTTGATAAAGGGGTAGAAAAAGCAGACCGGATACTTACAAAGAGAGAAAGAATGAATGCAGTAGAAGCCACATTCTGAGGACAAAGGTCAGCGTCAGAGGGATAAAGAAGTCTTGAATACACACTCTAAAGTGATTTAAAGGTGAATGTTGCATTGAAACAGACAATACAGAAAGATAGGGTGAATATAATTTCACATTTAACAAAAACCCACCAATTCACTATCTCAACAAATTAGAATATGGAGACATGCTAATCAACTCAAAACACCTGCAAAGGTTTCCCGAGCCTTCAAAATGGTTTCTCAGTTTGATTGTGGGTTTTTGTTAAATGTGAGCCAAAATCATCACAATTAAAAGAACCAAAGACTTAAACTACTTCAGTCTGTGTGCATTTAAATTATTTAATACACAAGTTTCACAATTTTGAGTTGAATTACTGAAATAAATAACCTTTTCCACAACATTCGAATTTATTGAGATGCACCTGCATATCCATATATTCATATGTACAGATACATATCCTGTTTCAATAGACTAATATTAGTTATCCACAATCTTCTGATGAAATGTGCAAAAGTGTAAAACACATAAAGTGTCCCACCTTTGTCATTGGGGTCCTGTTTGCGGATAGCGTCTCTCCCACACAGGCTCTTGGCACTGATGCCTGATTCCGAGGTCTGTGTGATCAACTGTGTGGCCAGAAACTGCTGGATCTGCTCCAGAACATCTCTCTGCATCTCCACGGCCATGTGGAACACATCATGGTCCGAGCTGTTGTACATCTTCACATTCTGGAACATCTGCATGATGTTGCGCTGGAACTCAACTCAACGAGTGCTTGCGTTGTTTGGCCAATCACAATGCAGTTGGTCAGTTGGCCAATCAGAGCAGACTGCTCTTGTCTGAAGACGGGTCTTTGTAGAAAACAACGCTTTTGAGAGAGGCGAGGTGTTGAGGACCTAGAATCATGTACAGTTTTTGAAAATATAATGTTTTTTGAACATTAAAGCATGTCAACATATTCTGTTACACCAAATACACAAAATAATGATCTTTAAAAAAAGCATCACATGACCCCTTTAAGCGTTTATGATTAACGGAAACTACATTTATAAACTGTTTTTGCCTCATAGAATCTCAGATTTGCCAAATTATGTACTAAACACTTCAATATGCATTAATTACCTTAAAGGAACTCTCCAATTTTTTTTTTTGTCCAGGTGTTTGTCAAAGTAAGGTTTGGTACCTGTGCTTCTCTTGTGTCCTTGATCAATCGCTTCAACTCCTCTATTCTGATGATCACATCTTCCACCGTCTCAACCACCTCCCCATTCTCACCTCGCTTTCTCCGGAGTGGATGTTGAAACACAAATGAGCAGGAAATGGACTTACTTTGGGGCCTCAGTTTTCTCTAGGAGCTCAGAGTATTGAGAGGCACAATGCTGGGAAACGGACGAAATGAAAGAGTGTGTTATAAGTATTATTTGACAGTTTCCATCCACTTTCATTGTATGCAACTCGTGTGGATTACTTGTGGATTACTGGAGTTGTCTGATCTCTCATTCTGAGGGCACTTCACACTCCGGGGTTATTTTTTTTTTTTAACCCAAATGCTGGGTTGAGCCTTTTGGGTAATTTTGGGGGGTTATTTTTTCAGTTACCCAGCTACTGGGTCAAACGTAACAATCCAGTGTTTGGGTTGTTTTGCAGGTCCTGGGTCAAATCTAACAACCCAGTGTTTGGGTAGTTTTTGTATTACTCAGATCCTGGGTCAGACTTAGGGTAGAGTGGGGGAAAATGCGACATTATAGTGAAACAAAACATAAATGTGACTAGAATTGCCATCCCGGTTTTGAGTGACTATGGCAGGAATTATTCACCAAATATTAAAATTGCTCAGCCTTCATAATTAATTAGTATTTTGACTGAAAATATTTTTTGTACAAAGGGGGCGTTTTGCCCCAGCGGTGGGGTAAAACGCCCCCCAAGGGGGTAAAATGCCCCCTTTCTTACCAACCAGTTTGCTTCATAGATCAACAGCAAAATGAACAGACTAGTTTTTAATCTCTAAAAGTAAAAGGCAAATGTCCAACATATCCAAATTTTTAACATTTAAATTTATACATATAACTAAGTCATGCAAACAAATATGTTGTAATAAATAAATAAATACATACATAAATAAACATTAATTCATTAGCCATTCACAGCCATTTTAACAATTATATTTATACATATAACTAAGCCATGCAAACAAATATGTTGTAATAAATGAATAAATAAATAAACGTTAATTCATTAGCCTTTCACTGTTCATCCATGCACATTTCCCAGATGAATTCCCCTCGAATCTCATTGGAACAATCTACATGCGCCCACTTTTGGCACCCCTCACACCTTATCCAGTCCCCCCCACTAACTGAAAATAACTCCCCACAGTAGAGGCATCCTGTATCATCTTTCTTCTTATTCTTCACTTCAGCTGCATTTTTGCATTTAACATTTTTTTGTGTGCCTTTGTTTTGTGCAGCTATCTTGTCCTCCAACATTTTTTTATATGGCGAGGAGGTCAGCACAGCTGAAGATTCACATGCCCTCTTTCGTGGCCTCTTGTTTTTTATTCTTGGCCTAGGAGACAGTTCTTCTAGAATCGAGGAGGGGGACTGACTCGGTCCTTTAAAAAGGAATAAAAAATACATTAGAATACAGAAACCCACTGGGGCCTATCAAAAGAACACACACACACACACACATATTTATATATGTATATTTATGTAGTGAAATACATTCAATTAATGCATTAAAAGCCACTATGTTTTATCATTGGGTCACCTAACCACCTTCCATCAGTGAGCTAACTGTGCTATCAAGCTAGCCTAATGCTCACTTGAGGTAATTTTTTTTCTTTTGTTAAAATATTTTGATTTTACCACCTAGTTATACTGCATTAAGTGTAAAATGTGTGATTTGATTTTGAGACAGAAATATGTTATTATATATAGTAATATATATATATATATATATATATATATATATATATATATATATATAGTAATTACGATAGAGAGAAACTATGCCCTCTGGGGGGCGTTTTACCCCTCAGCGTAGGGGGCGTTTTACCCCACAACCTATGACTTTTTCAAAAAATGTTAAATTTTTTAAATATAATTATATTCCTTATAAATAACATATCCTCTCAAACTACAGACTTCACTATTCATCTATCATACATCACTGTGATATCCTGCAGAACTCTTAAACACTTGTTTACTAATATCTGAAAATTGTAGCGCTTACCATGTAATCCTCTTCTCTTCAAATACGTCGCTGGTGTCAGCTTCTCCAAGGAGATTTGTTTATCCCCGTTGTCAAACGTAGTGCATAGCAACAGTGAAAATGTATATTGACTCCCTCTAGTGGTTATTTTGGGAAAAACAGGTGGGGGGCGTTTTACCCCAGGGAGGCGTTTTCCCCCACTCTACCCTAACCCAGCGGTTGAGTTATTTATCGCGTGGATTTGCTTCTCTTCTGGACAGAGCAGTTCTTACCGCCATCGAATTTACGCATTCGTCGGTAAAATACAGGTTTGTATAAATTTTATTTTATCTATAAAATCATTACTGTGCTGAATATCGTTCAATTTTATGCAGAGCAACATAACGTTACAGGCGCGCGGCAAGGGCGTAGATTTGGTTTGAACATTGGGGGGGTTGAACGGTGTATGCTGCCCGTTATTTTTTTCAAAAAAAAAATGTATGTGTATTGCTATTGGATAATTTATTTCTTCCTATCTATCTATCTATCTGGCAACATGCTTTAACTGATTACAAATTCAACATATACAAATATGAAAGAGACAACATTTAGACATTTATTTTAAGATTTTTACATTCCACCTTAATGCATTTAAAAAAAATTTTAAAGGGATACACATCTTTAAAACATTAAAGGCATTAATGTATAGCCTAACTTTAAAAAAGCTGCTGTTTTTCTATACTGTTTCCTATTTTATTTTATTGATTGAATGGCATCTTCTTTACCTGATCACCTGCTCCTCCTCTCCCTCTGCTGACTTTTCTACCCTGCAGCTATATTTACCTCGAATCTGTTATAAAACATGTTAAGAGATTATACACCTCATAACGTTATGAAATTTGTGTATAATCATCATTCATAAAATTCTAACATAGTAGAGATTATCAAAAGAAATAAATTAAGTATTGAAACCGCCAGTAGGCGGCAGTGTTTCACTGTTTTAATGAGTTAGCCACTTAAATCGTTAATTCATCCAATTCGTTCAAAAGTCAGATTAATTTAGTAAGAAAACAAACACCGATGTGAATACTTTTGTCGTTGATGATTACAGACACTATTGAAAAATATACTAGCAAAACAGACAGCTGCTTTGGTAACTTGTTATACTGATAGTTATAGCTAAATACATTGCAATGGATTAGCTAGCTAAAATATATGTGGTGTGTACAAACTATTACACAATATTCTCATAACTCATTCTCAGTACATGCTTTATATTTATTTATTTTTTGCATCCCTCTCTGACCAGCAGTTAAATATAGTCCGCTGTGCAGCGCTTCTCTTCATTTTTGGCGTTAACATTAACCGTGTGCTCTCCCATTCAACCACCACTCGCTTGTTTTGGTGAAAGTGCGTCTCATTGGTTGGGCGTTACCAATCGGTTCAATGGAGGGGGAGTATTTTTTGTCTGATTTATTATGACATACTCATATTTGATTAGGAACAAAATTATTTTTACAAAATAAATGAATTCTATTTTTTCATATTATATTTTTCATTTGATCTACTGTGATTTTCATGTTAAAATATTGGGGGGGTTGTAACTAATGGATTTGAATATTGGGGGGGTTACCTCCCCCCCATCCCCCCCATAAACTACGCCCCTGGCGCGCGGTATGAATCATCTTTAACGAGTTTCGGGGTCTTTTCGAGTGATGGAAAAGCCTGATGCTTTGCATAAAATAAACGATTTTATTCATAAAGATACAGAATACAAATATTCCCTCATAGCTGTTTACTGTTTGTTTTTGGGCAGGTTATAAAGGCAATTGCAGTATATATCGGCTATGAGTGAAAGGCAGGGGGCGGCCTCAGGCGTGAGAAGTTCACGTCGAACACGACTCCAGCTCGGGCAGACGGGCACGATACCCAGCGCGACGCAGCGCATTTATGGTGGAAACAGAACAACAGAGACTGGTTAATAACACGTAAATTACTTCTGTTTAATGTTAAATTTTTTGTTTTATTGTTTGTTTAACGAGTTTAAATATGGGCAATATGTATAGCCTATTAAAAACGATATGAACAATGCTGTAAATAAACAATAAAAGGAAAATAAAGGAAGTTAACATGTAAACCAGTGGTTGTGTGGATTATTTTAGAAAAATTTAGAGGATTTAACTTAATCTGTAAACATTTTTTAATGTATGAAGTAAAAAATAAGATAGTAATATAGTAAAAATTTATAATATCTGGGTTAAATCAACCCCTTATGCTGGGTTAAATAACTTAATTTGATGGGTAAAATTAACCCAAGATGGGTTCTGTTCTATATTTACCCAGCCCTTGGGTTAATAACCCAAATTGGGTTGTTTTTAACCCAGTGTTTTTTAGAGTGCGTTCACTGCAGATAATTTATTGGTGAGCAAGTAATGTAATGTTACATTTCTCAAAATTTTCCAAAAAAATAACCCAATTACATCTTGGATGGCCTGAGGATGAGTAGGTTTTCAGCAATTTTAAATTTTGGGGTGAACATTTACTTTAAGCTTTCCATGTTGTTGGATTGTTTAACCGCTCTCCCAATAACTTTTGAGACAGTCAGTCAGGAGGCTCGTCCGGGTTCAGCAGGTGGATTAATGACTCCGCTTACAGACACTCAAACACACACAGACACAACACTGTTTTGCGTCTCTGGGAGACATTGAATGAATAAACCGTTTGAATGATTCGGTTCATTCGCAATGAATGACTCACTTATTAACCGTGACTTGCTGCCACCTACTGGCGTTTTTCATTTTCAGATATCAATTAGTGAAGGGATTTATGGCTCTTTGAGGGGATCCGGATCTTCGCGATCCGTTCCTTTCAAAGAGCCGTTCAAAAGAACGGCTCTTTTGGCTCTTTTAAATATTTAGTCAGTTTTAAGAAGCCAGCTTGGAGGCATCTCAGTTTATCCTGGAAATAATCACTGGGAAGAATGATGAGGTGAGATTTGTAGTCAAATAATTAAAACTCAGATATCACACACCAATATCTGAGTTTGAATTATTCTGAAATATTGATTATTACCTCATTTGTCATGTGTGGACTATATTCCATAGGGTTGCACAAATCCCTCTGCTTAGACAGTGACATCACTATTTTGGATTTACCTTTAGTACAAAGTGTGTGTGTGTAAAGCTACGTTGACTTATGTTATTCATACAATACCTACTCACGAATAAACATCAAAAACAAAGCCAGCTGCAATGAATTTCTGTGCAAAACAGCTTTTACTACAAACACTTCCACACAAGAACATTGTTATCACACAAGAACATTTTGATAGAAAACAAAAAATATTTAAAGTAGATAAAATTAGAATAAATAAAATGGAAATGTCTACATACTACTACTACTGTAAACTTTGCAAATAGGACATCAGCCACTTCAAGTCAATGAACAATAACAAAGTGGGCTGCAATGAATGTCTGTTCAAAACAGCTTTTTTTCAACGCTCCTACCCAATGACAGAGGCATGCAGGGGTTTTTTCCACTGGAGTAGTCACGTGAAGGATGCGTGCACAACTAATAACTAATATCATCACGCTATAAAGGGTTGGCCTGCGCTGGGTGCGCCCCTCCCCCTATAACTGTTCTGTCTCGCGGAGGAGCTCATTTGTGTGCATCTGTGTGAAACGCATAGGAAAAAAGAACGACAGAAAGAACGGCTCCCCTCCAGCCGCGACTCGGCTCCCATCGTTCATGTTTATGAGCCGTTCAAAAGAATCGGTTCGTTCGCGAACGTCACAACTCTAATATCAATATTCAACGTTTTATGTTTAATGAGGTGGCCGGCAAGATGGCGGACTGAGTAGTCAAGCTGTTTCGTGCTCTCACAAAATTTCCCAAGTTAGTTTAGCTTGATACGTTTTTTTTCCACCTCCACCTGCTAATACACATACCCAAAGTTGTGGTGCCGATATGGAAGATCATTGTTACGAAATGGAAATAGCTGTAGGTTCGAGCAAAAGGGAGAGAGGAGCTGATTCTGATCCACCCACACCGAGTAAACCCCAAAAAGGGAAAAAGTCTAAAAAACCAACAGAGAGTGAGGAAAACGAGGTGCCCAATTCGGCTATTCTGGATGCAATTAAACCCTTGGAACTAAGGTAGATTTACAGCACGAAGAATTAAGCACGCAAATGAAGCAGCACAGTGCGATGATTGCAAGCGTTGCTAAATCCGTCCAAATAAATGCGCAGGAGTTACGAGAATGCAAAGACAAAATTAAAATGATGGAGAAACAAATTGAAAATCTATCCGAAGTCAATAATGATCTGAAAATTCGTGTGCTGGAAGAGGAAAGATATAAGAGAAGATGGTGTCTTCGCATAAAGGGTCTCAAGGAGAACTAAAACGAGCGCATAAGAGAGGATGTGATTCAACTTCTGGGCAAGATAACGCCTGAGTTTGCTTCTACTATGGAGGAGGCTGTGGATGTCGTGCATCGGGTGGGAAGAAAGGAGACCGGTCGTTCGAGAGAGGTGATAATTCTCTTTACCCGCAGATTGGTGCGGGACGAAGTATGGAAGAGAACCAAGTCGTCATCGGTGTGCAAAGAAGCTGGCATCCGTTTTGCCGAAGACCTGACGAAAGAAGATAGACTATTGAGACGTGAATTATGGCCAATAATCGAACAAGCCAGGAAGGAAGGCAAGGCGGCTGGGTTTAGAGGTCCATTTGGATATATCGAGGGTAAACGTATCTCTTAAAAAGGGTATTGACTGCTTCTCTTTGATATGAGGTGAGGTGGGGTGATAAAGGAATGGGACTCTGTTTTTTCTATCCCACAAACTCTAAACGTAGTCTACATCTTTATTTGGATTTACATTTTTAGTGTTTGTATTCAATTTTAAGTTTTATCTGTTTAATTGTTCATGTTCGTGTTAAAATCTGATATCTCATTTTCTTCTTTAAATTGTAGGGGTTTAAAGGACTCAGTTAAGAGAAAGGCAATTTTCTTATTTTGCAAAAGTCAAAAATCACATTGTTTTTTTCTACAAGAAACACATTCAGAGTTGGCAGATGTTACCTTTTGGAAAAAGCAGTGGGGGGATGTTATGTTATTTAGTCATGGTTCAAATCGGTCTGCAGGGGTCGCTATATGCATGAATAAATGCCCAGGCAAGATTATTACACACAGGGCTGATGTTAATGGCCATTGGCTTGCAGTGGTCCTACACTTAGACGAAATATTTTTCATTTTAGTTAATGTGTATGGGTATAATGTTCAAACCCAGAATAAAGGTCTGTTGGAGACATTAACAAATGTCATAAGTGACTTAAAAACTAGTTACCCTACAGATTATATTTTAATCGGTGGCGATTTTAACATGACACCAGATGAATACATGGATAGACAACCGTCTAAATTTGATATTTCTCATGTTAACAGTATTATTCAAAATTTCTGCTTATCCAATGGATTAATTGATATTTGGAGAAACTTAAACCCCACTGCCAGACACTTTTCGTGGTTTAAACCGAATGCCACTTCAAAGTCGAGAATTGATTATTGGCTCGGATCTGATTCTCTTTCAAGTAATGCGACTAAGTGTAATATTTCAGGTGCCCCCTTAACAGATCATTGTGTGATCAACCTAATCTTAGAACAAAGAAATAAATCTTGTAATACTAGAGGCTATTGGAAATTTAATGCAGACTTATTGAATCATACTGAATTTTGTACATATATTAAAAAAATAATCGCTGAATTTAAAGTAAAAAAGATGCCAAGTGATATCAAATGGGAATATTTAAAACATAAATTAAGAGAATATTCAATGACCTTTAGCAAAAATCTGATGAAAAAGAAACGTAAAAAAGAATTCCAGTTAATACAAGATATTAATAAATGCTGTTGTCAACCTAACATGTCTGATGAAGATAAAGAAAAACTTATTAAGCTTCATTCCATTCTAGATGAACTCTATATTAAAAAGGCAAAAGGGGCATATGTGAGATCCAGAGCTAAGTGGCTGGAAGAGGGGGAAAAAAATAGCTCATACTTCATTAATTTGGAGAAAAGACGACAAGAGAAAAATCCGATCAGTAGTTTGATTGTGGACCAAGTAGAACAATTAAATCATAACTTAATAGTAAAAGAGGTGTTTAAATTTTACTCCAATTTGTATTCCTCCTCTTTTTCCTCTGTTAATTCTAATTCTTTTTTTCAGATGATAAAAGATAATATACCATCTATTGATAGTGTATTTAAAGAACTATGCGATTCAGACATAACCATACAAGAGCTTGATGCAGCGATTAAACAGAGTAAACCTGGTAAATCAACGGGTCCTGATGGGTTAACCACAGATTTTTATAATTTTTTTTGGGATGACCTAAAATATCTTTTATTTGAAGCCTTACAAGAGTGTATAAATAATATTGAATTATTGCCAACTATGAAACAAGGGCTTATAATTTTGATACCAAAGCCAGGAAAAGATAAAAGGATATTAGATAATTTACGCCCCATAACACTACTTAATACTGATTACAAACTGTTAACTAAAGCACTGGCTTCCAGATTAAAAACAGGAATAGCACAAATTATTAGTGTGACCCAATCAGGATTCTTAAAGGATAGGTCAATTCATAATAATATCAGGTTAGTTTTTGATTTGATGGAATATGGTCATTTAATTGAAGAGGATGGATTAATTTTATTTCTGGATTTCTATAAGGCCTTTGACATGGTGGAGCATTCTTTTATTTTTCAAACTCTTAAACACTTTGCTTTTGGTCCTAAATTTATTAGTATTGTTGGAATGCTTTATAAAGACATAAACAGTTCTGTAGCTCTCACTCAAGGTACATGTCCAAGATTCAAGGTTAGAAGAGGCATCAGGCAAGGTTGTGGATGTTCTCCTTTATTATTTATTATGGTAGCAGAAATGTTGTCTATTTTACTCAAAATGGGAACCATATCTGGCATTGATTTTGAAGGTAATAATTTTATTGTCAGTCAATTTGCTGATGATACTACTCTTTTTTTAAGAAATGAACAGCAAATACCCCTAGCACTTCAATTAATTAAGTTTTTTTCAGAAGCTTCAGGTTTAAAGCTAAATATGTCAAAATGTGAGTTATTGGCCATTCACAATCATCCTAATGTAACATTATACAATATCCCAGTGAAAAATGAAGTCAAATATTTAGGTATCTGGTTATTTAAGAGGATGGATAATTTAGAACATTTAAATTTTGATAAAACCTTGGATAATTGTAAATTAATAATGAATACTTGGCTACAGAGAGACATAACAATTTTTGGAAGAATTTTATTGACAAAAGTAGAGAATCTTTCTAGATTCATCTATCCATGTTTCTCTTTATCAGTTTCTGCAAAAAGGATAAAGGCAGTTAACAAATTAAACTTTGATTTTATATGGAAAATGAAAAGTCATTATATACGTAAAAATGATATGATTAAAGATTATGAAGAAGGAGGTCTTAAAACGATTGACTTTGATATTATGAATGGGGTCATTAAACTTAGATGGTTGCAGTCTTTCATTAATGATAAGTCCTCTTTCTGGTTTGAGATTCCTACTATCGTATTCAATAAATGTGGTGGTATAAGTTTTCTGCTGCAATGTGACTTTGAACTTTCCAAACTCCCTGTAAAACTTTCTGCTTTCCATCAACAAGTATTATTATACTGGAAATTGATTTTCAAGCATAACTTTAGCCCTCATAATATGTCAATCTGGAACAACAGATGTATAACTGTGAACAGAAAATCTTTGTTTATTGATGAGTGGTGGCAGAAGGGCATATGGTCACTAACACATGTAGTGGGCAATGGGGGAAACATTCTGAGCCATGTTGCTTTTTGTGGTAAATACAATATAAGTTGCTCCTCTAAAATGTATGAAAAAATTATCAAAAATATTCCATTACAGATGCTTAAATTAGTAAGTGAACATCTGAAATATTCAAGGATAATACCTAAACTACAAGAACTTATTCTAGAAAATGTAAGCTTTGTTGACAGAAAATGTTCAAACAAATTCTTAAGAGACTGTTTAGTACATCAATGTTTTCCAGGACCAGTATTAAGGAATTATATTTTTCGTCATTATGAGAAGAAAGAAGTGTGTAAAATTAGGACCAATTTTCTTTCATTTCCTGTTAATCCTAAATGTAAAGAGGTACACTTTAAAATTCTGAATCATATATATCCAACAAAATAATTTTTAAGAATGAGATTTAATGTTGGGGATTCAAATTTATGTCAAATATGTAAGGTAGAGATAGAAACGGTTGAACACTTGTTTTTTCAGTGCAGTTTGGTAAACAAATTTTGGAATGATGCATTGAGATGGATGCAACAAAGAATACCTGTAAGGTTGATACTGTCGTGGGAATTTATTAAATTTGGGCTATTAATAAAGGATAAAAAGGTATCTTATGTAATTAATAATGTGTTGCTTTTGTTGAAATTTTATATACACAAATGTAAATTTTTCAAAATCCCTCCAAAATTAGTGGTTTTTAAGGAGGAATTTAAAGTATATTTGGAGACTGTGAGAAGGATGAAAAGTCCTAAAGCAGTGTATTTGTACTCCTTATTGGAAGACTTTGATTTTATTAATTGAATATTGTCCTACTCCCCTACTTTATATTTTTATTCGTTCATTTTTTCTTTTTTTGTATTATTATTATTTATTTATTTATTTATTTATTTATTTATTTATTTATTTTTATTTGCACCTTGGCTTCAATTTTTACTTGCCTGCTGATGAGAATATGTATATTGTAATGTAATATCTGTATGTACGCTCAGGTTTGTTTGTAAATCTGAAACTACGAATGCCTTTTTTGTTAATGTTCTATAAATATGGCAATAAAAAAAAATAAAAAAAAATAAAAAAAAACGTTTTATGTTTAATATATCAAAATATTATTTATGCAATTGTAATTGCAGGTTAAATGCATTAATGTCCTGCATTAAAAAGTGTGTAAAGAACAATCCATTATGCCGTTATTTGTTTTGTAATTAGAAAAAATCATTTATATAAAAACAAGTGGATTTCCAAAACAAAATTATTTCATTTTTGAAATTACTTTATACATAAATTATACATTGTGAACTCTCTGTTGTTTTGAATTACCAAATTATTAATTATGGGTCATTATTAATTGTATTGCTTCTTACCGAACAGATTTAAACGGAAGTGAAGTGAGCATCTCTATGCCCGACTCCCTTTGACGCTTTAATATACTCTTTGTTACGAAGTGTGTTCTTTGAAGGGTGCAGGGAATGACTTACTAAATGTCATCTTGACAACGCTGCGCGTGCGTGCAGCATTCAGCATTCCACCAGTTTTTGCAAATAAATATTTATTCCTGTCATTATTTTATTCAAATATTGTTTGATTGTGTCTTATTTACTATGAAACTTTTTCAAACTTAACTTATAAGCTTACGATACCGTCTTAAATCACGTTTCTATCACTGACGAAAAAAGTTTTTGTCTAACATTAAAATAGACATATTTAATTAGCCTATTTTGCTTACGTTTGTATGTAAACTCGAAATCAACCCCAAATTTGCTTAAACGCATCGCAAGATCTCCTAGCCGAAGATCACATTGATCACAAACGGAAATCTCTTCTCTGAAATGACCATCGCATGTTCCCTTCGCTAACGCACTTCTGGAAGAGCCCTTCGTGAAGGGAATCAGTTCTTCACTTTCGTAGGGAACGTCCTGTTTTTGTAAAGTCTACGGAACGACTCTACAAATGGCGTTCCCTTCCCGAAGTGCACTTCAACCGAGCTTGTGGCTGTCTAGTGTACTTCATCGTAGGGGGATTAGCTCAGATGGTAGAGCGCTCGCTTAGCATGCGAGAGGTAGCGGGATCGATGCCCGCATCCTCCAATCTTTTCATCTTTCTGCAAAAATTCTGGGAATTATAACGTTACTATTATTGGTTTACAATCATAGACTGTATAAAAACAGTTTACAATACAGATAAATATTCCACTAATAAAACAACCAGCTACCTTGAAATACTATGCAAATATACTCGTTCTAGATCACATGTTTGTCTAAAAAACATTTACTTTGACTTTTATGTATAATAATAAAAAAAATTGATACTAATAAAATACTTTATCATAAAACCGATTGTATATATATATATATATATTTAAACCACATGTTTGGTCAATTTTAAACATGCATTGTTTTAGGCACCCTTTGGTATGACGTATCTTAGTGTGAAACTAAGTCATGTATTCGTCATGTATAACAGCATATAAAATACATTGATGTGGAGTAATACACTGACATAGACATGGTAATAACCCAACAACAATAATATTTAGGCAACTTTAAATCATTTTATTTCAGAAGCAACAGGCTGGTTCCGAATGCGGAAGTGGGCGTGGAGTCCCACCGGAAGTTGTCATGTTCTGCGCTGAATGAGAACCAGAAAAACGTTCAAACGTGACCACGCCGAGCAGAGAAAATACAAATTATATCAAGGTATCATTTGTTTTCTAAAAAAAATATTATTCATAATGCACCGTTTAATAGTTTTACAGGCTCAATTCCCGTTTGCGTTAAAGCAGTATTTGTTGTGAAGCTACCGGTCTTCAGAGGCCTGCTTGCGCTCTTTGTTTCAGACTGCGCTTTCATAAGAGGCTCAGTAGATGCTGGTATTGATCCATAGCAAACATTAGTCAGTCAGATTAGTAATGTTATATATTAAAACGGTTTCTGAGCCAGCTGAAGTGGACACCGCTAATATAAAGACTATAAATAGTCCCGTGTGCTTGCAGTCACTGCTTCTCAGTCTCTGACTTTTGGTGTTTTGTTCTCAGTATTTGTTTTCTTCAGCAGTAATGCATTAGCGCTGTATGAACATTTGTCCTAATTTGTTTTTCTCTAGATCGAATCAGATTCATTGTGTTATCATGGCTGATGATGAAGGATTTGTCGTCCGTGTTCGGGGTTTGCCTTGGTCGTGCTCTGTAGAAGAAGTGTGCAGGTTTTTTTCAGGTAACAATGTGGAGTCTATATACCGATCCACATATTACTCTTGAGTATTTTAGCTTTAAAGATAACAAAAAGTTTGCATTTCTCTTTTCAGGCAGCAAAATTGCCAACAATGGAACAGCCGTCCACTTTACCTACACACGAGAAGGCAGACCGAGTGGAGAAGCATTTGTGGAGCTGGAGTCAGAGGAAGACCTGAAAATTGCAATCAAAAAAGACAGAGAAACAATGGGGCATAGATATGTGGAAGGTAAGAAGTTATGTACACTACTGTTTAGAAATTTGGGGTCAAGAAATGAATAGACACATAATATTCATCAAAATAAATCTGAACTTTTTATAAGAGAATCCTGAAAAAAAAAAGTTTTCCACAACAATAATATGCACAACTTTTTTTTTTTTACTTATAAAAAAATGTTTCTTAAAGGAGTCATGACCCACAATTTTCACTTTTCCACGAGAATCAATGTATGTTATGATTGCCTAACGATTATACACTGGCCGGGAAGCCGATATTTAAAAGTGAAGCGTTTGTTTACCTCAGGGTTTGTAAAATAGCCCACGTGCACGCGCACTCAAATACGAGATTTTGATTTCTTCCCCGTCTTGACGTCAAGACGGGGCAGGATATACCATATATGGACACCGCAGCAGGAAGCTCGCCCCTTCCCCTCTCCCCCTCATATTCAGTCACGAAAGATGCTGGAGTAGTGCACACGTGAGTTGCTCTGTGGTTGACTGCCAGAATAAACATGAAAATGTGTTTTCTCTACCAAAAACGGACCTAGCTATCAGAGACCAGTGGATTAAATTCATTTTTAATGACGCGGTTCCTTCAACCCTTCCACTGGCTTATCCTTACGTGTTTGTGCTAAACATCGTACGCCGAAATCCTTCACAAATTTGGGGAAATATCAGGCGAAGTTGGCATCGAAGCTCGGGAAAAGCGCCATTCCAACAAAATTCCCTGCAATTGAAACGGTAAGACTGTGTTTTTATTGCTCTACTGTGTTTAACAAACAGCATCTACTTTACTTTATGTAACTTTATGTGCGTAGATAGTTCATATACATGTATGTGTGACTAGTACTTAGTATATATGCAAGCGTGTTTCATATGTGTGCGTGAATGAAGTTTGATTTAAGCCCTAAACGGCGCTGGCCGGGAAGCCGGTCGCGTTCATTCACAACTTGCCCATGATGTCAGTTTGTAATGATATGCTAAAGCGTTACCTGCGGTGTCAACACCCCTCCTTCCTGCAACCAATCAACGTGCCCCTCATTTGCATTATTATAATGACCGTCCACGGCTGCCAAAATATCGCATCAGATCTCGCGAGACAATAATGCCTACAGAGATAAGGGTCTGAGGAGCTTTGTGTTTATTTTTTTTCCAATTTTCTTTTTTAGAAGGGCCTGAAAGACTATAATACAGCCGTAGGTATCCAAGGTAATACGAGGGTATGACTCCTTTAAGCATCAAAACAGCACATTAGAATGATTTCTGAAGGATCATGTGAAACTGAAGACTGGAGTTTTGGCTTTTAAAATGTATACAAATAAAAAAATATATAAATAACATGAAACTGTAATTTCACAACACTACACTTTTATTGTATTTTTAGATCAAGTAAAGGCAGCCATGTAAAGTATAAAAAGGCTTCTTTAAAAGCATAGATTGCCACAGTACCCCAAAGTTTGAATTGTCCTCTTTCTGTTCTTATTCTCAGTATTCAAATCAAACAATGTGGAAATGGACTGGGTTATGAAGCACACAGGCCCAAACTGTCCAGAGACTGAGGGAGATGGACTGGTCAGATTGCGCGGCCTTCCTTTTGGATGTAGCAAGGAAGAAATTGTGCAGTTTTTCTCAGGTATTTTCAAACTGTTCCCTGTAGCCCTTCACATAGTCATCAGGAGAAGTAATGGTCAAGTGTAGTCCTCACTGAGGTGAATTTGACCATTCCCATGGTTGCTAGAATAATTTGACACATTAATTCATCAGTTAATCCAGCACTGTTGCCCTAAATTTTTCTCCTAATATCTTGGGATGGCCACTTTTTCATCAACTCTAAGCCAAGTTAGTGCAATGCTTGCCCACTTGTAAGCCATTTCCCCAAGTGGTGAAACTTTCCCAGTAGGTTTCATTGCAACATGCTTTTGTTTTCATTTCTTATTTGCATTCAAGAAAAGAACAAAACAGACTCTGTAAATGGGAATGTGATTTATTTAATATGTCCCCATTGGGGTTATCTGTCCTTGGGTTGAAGGGTTGGAAATCGTGCCAAATGGGATAACATTGCCGGTGGACTTCCAGGGGAGGAGTACGGGGGAGGCCTTCGTGCAGTTTGCTTCACAGGAAATAGCTGAAAAGGCTCTAAAGAAACACAAGGAAAGAATAGGGCACAGGTGGGGATAGATGGTTGGATGGTTAAGCTGTTTTTCATGTGGTAAACACCTACTACAGTAAACATTCAAAATGGTATGCAACCTGAACTTACACATGGACACGGGGGCTCCAAGGGCCTTGAAGGACTCCTACTGTTTTGTTTTCCTATATGTTTTTACTTGTCATGAATATGTCCGGATTCAAAAAGGCTGAATGCATTTTTAGTGTGTTCTGTGTAGCGATGGTGCACTTGGGCATCATTGGAGTTCTTATTCTAAAGCATGTAAATAAGTGCCTTGCAGCAGCCAGTTTGAATACCACTTCATACTGGATTGTGTAAGGGGTCGATATTTACTGTCATACTGAAATAAACGTTAGTTTAATGCACGGATGGCACAGCAAACGGATAGAGCAAAGATATTATTAAAGGAATAGTTCACCCAAAAATGAATATTTAGTGAATGCTTATTCTCCTTCAAGGTGTCCACGATGTAGATGAGTTTATTTTTTGATTAGAACAGATTTGGAGAAATTCACCAGTGGATCCTCTGCAGTGAATGGGTGCCATCAGAATGAGAGTCCAAACAGCAGATAAAATCATCACAATAATCCACACAAGTCCATTCCTTCAACTAATGTCTATTGAAGTACAAAGCTGGGCGTTTGTAATAAATCCATCATTAAGGTGTTTTTTTTTTACCTGCAATCTTGCTTTCTCCAGTAAATAGGTTGTCTCAATCAGGAGAGAAATATGCACAGATCAAGCAATGAAAACAGTTAAGGAAGTTTTATGCATTGTGGCTTCACATTTTGGCCAGAATTGAGCATTTAAAGTTAATATGCCTAATGATGGATCCATTGGTAAGCAAAATTTGTTTAAATGAAGAAATAAACTCCTCTGCATCTTGGAATGCCTGAGGGTGAGCGTGTTTTCATTTTTGGGTAAGCTATTGAAGGTATAATATATATATAAATATATATATATATATATTTTTTGTTAAAACTGGCCAGATGTTTTTTGTTTTTTTTTATAAAGCTCTAGAATGAACACACATTCAATAAGATGAAGTCAAGAATGTGCTAATATCAAACTCTAATGCATGTATAATGTACATGTAGCACGGGGGAATGTTCACAATATCGTACGTTTTTTTTTGTTTTGTTTTTTTTTTTACTTCTGAACAGGAGTGTTCTGTGTTGTTGCATTGCTCCTTAATTCTCATCTGTATGGTTGTAGGTATATTGAGATCTTTAAGAGCAGCCGAGCTGAAGTGCGGACAAATTATGAACCCCCACGTAAAGGTGTGGGCATGCAGAGACCTGGGCCCTACGACCGACCCAGTGGAGGAGGCCGGGGCTACAACGGCATGAGTCGTGGGGGATCCTTTGATCGGGTGCGACGTGGAGGATACGGTGGAGGTGAGACCAGCTTCTTTTCCCAGTTTGTCACATTTTTGTGTTTTAGCCATCCTGCATGTGCTTTTTTTTTTTTTTTTTTTTTTTAAATAGGAGTGTCAGATGGACGTTATGGTGAAGGTGGTAATTTTCAGAGTACCACAGGCCATTGTGTTCATATGAGGGGACTGCCTTACCGGGCAACAGAACCCGATATCTACAATGTGAGTTGGGGGTGTTTGATATGCATGATTTTTATATGAAAGCTATGGTCATTTTGAAATACATTACATTTGGATATCAAAAATGTTTAAATTAAGTAAAAAAAATTCTGTGCAGTTTTTCTCTCCTCTGAACCCGGTGCGTGTGCACATTGAGGTTGGTCCAGATGGGCGAGTAACTGGCGAGGCTGATGTGGAATTTGCGACTCATGAAGATGCAGTGGCTGCCATGTCAAAGGACAAAGCAAACATGCGTAAGTTAGGTGTAACCTGACTAGAAGGAATTGCTTTTGTTATTGATATTAAATATGAGAATTTTACAATTTTTAAACCACTTTTTTCTTTTCAGAACACCGTTATGTTGAATTGTTCTTAAACTCAACAGCCGGGGGCAGTAATGGGGGCTACGGAGGGCAGATGATGGGGGGAATGGGTAAGTAGGAATATTGTGACTGTATATGCAGTTGAGAAGCTGTTATAATTAATGTCACAGAAATCAAGGTTTCTACAGTCTGAATTTGTTGCTTTTGTAAATGAAAGTAGTTTTTGTTTTCCAATACAAATATCAAACATGCTTAAATCAAAATACATTTACTTCACCCAAATTGAAGATGAAGTCTTGTTTTCTGTGAAATTGGACAAAATGGAATTTTGAAAATTGAAATGAAAATATTTTTTTTGTTTACATTTTTAGTTTAAAACAAGAAAGAATGTCTGTTCTTGGGGTTTTAACTTGTTTGAATTGCGTAGATGTTTTTTTTTTTCTGAACCCATTGGCAGAAAAAACCCACAAAAAACATTTATTTTTGTATTTATTTTTCTCTTAGGAAACCAGTCGTCTTATGGACATGGAGGGCAGCAGATGGGTGGAGGCTACACTGGAGGATACAGCAACCAATCCAGTATGGGAGGCTACAGTGACTACAGTGCGTTTTACCATTGCACACTTTGTATTGTATATTTTCAAAATGTTCTTACTTTTCTGGTTCTCACACATTTATTTCTGTACTTCTACAGATAGCCAGGGTGGAATGAACAGCAGTTATTATGGTGGCAGCCGTGGATCGGTCGGCATGAATGGCATGGGAGGGGGCTGGGGCATGTAGATGCTCCTGAAAAAATTTGAGTGTTGGGTTGTCTCGATTTTGCTGAGGCCTTCTGGTTTTTGTTCTTTGTGACGATGACTATGGGAAGAATCAGATTCACTCCTTGTCCACCTGTACTTTGAACCTTGGAATCCGTATTATATTTCCTGCAATTCCTGAGTTGAAGGGTCAGCCGTTGAGCTCAAGTCATGCCGATTGTCCTCTACCCCACTAGTCATGCTTGTAAATATCCTCCAGATATATCGTTCAGAGACTGTAGAACGCCGGCCTCACATGGCACAAGGTGCTGCATCTCCACTTTTTTTTATAATGCGAAAATAACTTTGTTGAATGATTTTTTTTTTTTTTTAAACTGGAAATTTTTTTGTTTTTTTGTCTGGCTGCTTCACAAGGTGCATATTTTAATTTTCATTATTGTAGATGTCACAATCCCCTCTGTTGGTTTGTCTTTAATTTCTCATGGTTAATAAATATTCACCAATGTATTGTCTCTGCTTTATGCAAATGTTTTCTTTTTTGTGTAAGCGGTTACAAAAATTATTACATCAAAGCAAAGATCCAACAATTAATTTGTAAAGACCAACCAAAATAAAATTAATGGATTTCTTTAGCCAGTCCTTTCTCATGTTTATATAGTAGATTTTAATTTATGATTTATGACTGCTTTTGATATATTTTTGAGCACAAGGTGGTGCCAGTGATCCAACTGCGTATGATCTCGTTTATTAATTTGAAATAATACATGCACATGCATGTACTTAAAATTAATCACTGACAGTTTTATCTTGGTGTATAAACACTTGTTTTAAGCTCTTTGATTTAATTTTTTCCCATGGCATACAAAAGTTAGACAAAATACTAAAATTATAAAATTTTGAGAGCATCTTGACCAAATATTTTACAGATGCTATATATTGGTTCAACTGCTGAAAAATTCATAGCAGGTCTAAATTTGTGGATACTCACTAAACCAGCTATGAGTCGGTCATACTAGTTTTAAATTTAATCTGTTTTTGGAACAAAGGAGTTGGTCAACCAGTTAAGATCTAGAAACGAATTACCATCTTAAAATTTATTTATTATTACCTCTGTCCCCTTAAATTATTGTCGTGTCAAATTCTGGACCAAATTGACTATATTACAATATATTACCTTTATCTTACGTGCTCCTGATTATTGATTAGGTGTGGCCAGTGATTCATAAAAAGGAAGTATGTGTGGGTCTATATAACTGCACCGGCGCGCGCCCTCCGCACGAGACTTTTGACACAGTCCCCAGCACACGCGTTGCGTCCAGATCTCGGACGTTGCTGGAGTCATCAACTTCTGATCTTGTAATATCTCGGATTATACTAAAAGGAATATGAATACATTACGAATCACGGTCTTTCTCGTCCATTGTCTCGGTAAGTGTTTTAAACAATGGCTTCTTCATAAAATATGCTGTTGTAACACGTATGGGAGTGTGTGGCACTTTGTTACACAGGGTTCTTTCAAGCGACATTTTTTATATTAAAAAAAAAATAATAATATATATATATATATATATATATATATATATATATATATATATATATATATATATATATATATTTTATATAATGAGTTGCTGTTCTAACCAGTTTTGACATTACTCATTTTATTCCCTGTTTATTCCGTGGTTTAATTTAACATTTTACACTGCACGCGACGCTTATCTATCTATAATCATCGTCTTTTTTTCTTTTACATATTGACTGTGTGCAAGATACACAGAATATTTGTTTTATATATCTATAACGTGTCTTGTTCTGTTCCAGTGCTACTCAAGGTGTGCAGTGGCGCTTCTGTGGACCGGTATGAGAGTGCCAAACCCAGAACAACAGTGGTCAGCCTCTTTCACACACTAGAGAAAACAAACACAACAGGGCACCAGGTCGACAGAGCGACAAATGATTATGATGATGAAGATTATGATCTCTCTGTGGATTATGACTCAGAACAACCAAGAGGTAGACTTGCTTCATTTCTCTGAATGCAATTTTTAAAAGTGGTCAGCCAGTGCTAATACAGATGTCGTCTGAATAAACACACATTTTACACAAGTACTCCAAAAATATATTATACTATATTATATTATATTATATACTTTTTTTTTATTAAAAAAATGCACATTCCAAACTTGGTGGAATGACTTTGCATTAAATCATTAAAAATAATCAAATCAAGTGTTGCATATTTGCACAGGAAATGCTAGCGAACGTGTGAATATATGAACTGAGTGTATTAGACTATTGTACAATATTAGATCATCGTGGACTGACATCATCGCTCTTTCTTGATCAACAGTGGCATTCTCCACCAAACCCAAACATCCGTCAGCGATTCCCACTACTGAGAAGAAGACGAAAAAAGGAAAAAGGAAGGGCAAAGGAAGAGGAAAGGGAAGAAAGAAGAACCCCTGTCTGGAGGAATACAAAGATTTCTGCATCCATGGAGTGTGTCAGCATCTGAAAGAGTTGAACACTCATTCTTGTGTGTGAGTTTCATGCCATTTATATTATGGACATCTTTTGTTTTAGGCTTAACCTGTGCCAAAGTGGCTTACAAGTGAGGAAAAAGCCTATTACAATTTACAGTTTGAATAGCAGATCAGAACAGCACAAAATTAGAGCCAAAAAAAAAAGTAAACCGGTTAGAGATACAGTAATGGATTTATTGCTTTTACCGAATTGGAGTTTAAACTAAATTAACTGATTTGGTCTCTTGATATGATTCTCATGTTGTGCACTTGAACTAATTTTGATCTTTTGGCTGGTGCTTCTTACAGATGTCAAGTGGGATACTCAGGAGAGAGATGCCATTTATTTACGCTTTCGGTTAGTAAGAAGGAACCGCGTTACAGCCGGACCACAGCTCTAGCGGTCATAGCAGTGGTCCTGTCCCTCACGTGTCTCACAGTTATCGCTATTCTGCTGGCACTAAGGTAGGTTCTACCTTATTCATTATATTATTCTTAATCATTAAACCATTGTTGTTGTGAATTCCTTAAAAAGTCAGCATGTTTTTCTTACAGGTACCACAAAAAAGATGACGCTGATGAAGAAAGTGCAGAAGTGATAAGGGAAGAAAGGTAAATGGTTCTCAAAGATGGCCAGGTTTTATTTGTTAAATATTAAAATGAATGTAAAATCATATTTATTACTGTTTTACAGGAAGGAGAAACCCAAAAGGACAGATGGCACTGAGGAAAAGCAGGGGCACAATTGCTAGATTTCTAGATCCTTACTTTCAGATGTCCTGCCATCCTGGCGGCTGTCTACACTGGCAGGAAGGATGTTTTGAACGCTGCTTCCGTACAGTGTTCTTGTCAATCTACTCTCCTTGTGGAGATCATACAGAGAGGACTGAACCGGGTGAATGTAGTGCAACTTTAATCAAGTTGCTTTTTTGTTCGTTGCTTATTTATTTATTCTGAAAAGGGCATTTCTGGTTCCTGGCATCAGTCTAAATCTATAGTACTGTCGGAAACGCCACAAAGCACTTGTAATTATTTATTCATAATGTATTGGTTATTTATTTTGATCTGTAACAGTTGTCTACTGAATGCACTGTAAGTTTTGTAAATGTGTTTTTTATTGTGTAGATATTTATTATTGATAGATCCAATCAAATAATGTTCTAATAGGACGGAAGTTGCATGAAAGACTTTGCAGTCACATATTGAAGACCCCTTAGTAAAGTTTTAATAATATTATCGCTAAACTGTGAAGTAAATAGATTTTCGGAGCTCTAAAAATGCAATCAATTAAATCACGTACTGTGGTGAAATGTCAGATTCAGGGCTTTGTTGGTCTTACTGAGAAAGTGTAGCTTAAATTAAGTGGAATGGAATATGTTTATCAAAGTATTTTAAGTGCTATGTGTAAAATAACAAGATTTCATTTACTAATTTTAATTTCAATGATAACCAAACATTTTCAACCAATGATATTACTGTTGTTTCACTTTAATAAACAATTGTGTAATAAACATTGTGACTTTCTAAGTGTCTGTGATTGTGTTTTCAGTGTTTATATTAGTAACTCTTGAAAGATGCAGGTCTTCGATTTAAGTGCATAAAGTCGAGATATGTTGATTATGTAAAGGCATTTTGTAAGGTTTAAAAACTACTGAGAGGTCACTGGGGTGAGTATGGATATAAAAAAAAAATTGTTGTTACATATACATTTGCATACATGTTGATAATTACGAGGGTTTTCTTGAGCAATGTCTCCCTGAGGTGAAACATTCCAGATGTCGTGCAAAATTTGCTGTAAAAATAGAAAGGGCAGCACAAATGACATGCTTTTGAAACATTTGTGGCATTGCGAGTGTAACAGCATTACATATTTACAAATACATTAGCATCGCATTAAATACTTTAGTTTTCACGCGTTTATTATCTTGTCACTTGTGTACTGTGCGATTCCTGTGCTGCACTATTTTGGGACTAGGGCAGTCTATAAACATACCGTGCTGCCTATCTAGAAAGAATTTTAGAAAACCATCTGTTTATTCTAAACCGAAAATGCAGTCGAGGAAGTACGCTCGCAAGGGTTTGTGACCAGCTTGCGCAAGCGCAGTGACTCATTCCACTCAGCATCATGGCGGCTCCCGTAGACCTCGAGCTGAAGAAGGTACAAAGGGGTTTACAGATTTATTCAAAGAAACTAAACGGTTTAATTGCTTCGTCATTATACATTTATCAAGTAAAGTATTTTTTTTTAAGCTCTGCTAGATTCGAATTCTAGTAAAATCAATGTGATATACCAACATGCAACCTCGGTGCATTAGAAACCTGTTCATTTTTATTTATTTAAGTCAAAATATCACAGACATTAAACTTTTACTACTGTGAATCCTTCATAAATTAATATGTATACATATATAAAATGGTGTAGGAAGCTTGCGGAATATACCTCTCATTTTGTTATTATTATTTGACGTTAAATGTGTTGCTGGTTAGAACTACGACATTTTTTAAAATCAAATTTATGGTTACCATTTTAAACTTATTGCAAAAATAGAGAGACTAGTTTAAAGTTTCTGTCATTGCAGCACTTTAGTCCATATACAGTGCCCTCCATAAGTATCGGAACAGTAAAGACAAAATTGCTAATTTGATTAAATGTGCAAATAAGATTAAAAAACGAATATGTGACAAAACTACAGAATGTCACATTTTATTATTATGTCTTTCGACACATACATGTTTTAGCAAATAAAAAGGACAGCACTTTTAGAGTTCATCCCACTATTTGATGTGAGTATTGTATTGGAACAGTAAAATTGACAGTTGCAGATTCCTTGCATGCAGTCAGAGCAGTGAGTCTGCAACCCATAGACATCACCAGACTCTTGGTCTTATGCTTTGAAATGCTTTTCTCCAGCCTTTTATGCAGCTCAGTTCCAACTGTTGCTTGTTTTAGGGAGTTTCTGTCTTTAGTCTCCTCTTCAGCTGGTGAAATTAATGTTCAATCAAATTTAAATCTGGAGATTGATTTGGGCAATCTAAGACTTGACATTTCTTTGCCCTGAAAAAATCCTTAACTGAACTGGCAGGGTGTTTTGGGTCATTGTCCTTTTCCAATATGAAGTGCTTTCTAATGAGTTTGGTGGCATTTTCTTGAATATTGGTAGCCAAGATGATTTTGTACCCTTCCAAATTCATTCTGCTGCTGCCATCATACATCAAGTCATCATTAAAATTAAGAGGTTTTGTTCTAGCCCATGACACCACCTCCACCAAGCTTCACAGATGAGGTTGCATTTTTAGGATCATTGGCAGTTCTCTTTTTTTTTCCACACTTTTGTTTTCCAATCACTTAGATAAAGGTTCATCTTTGTCTCATCGGTCCATCAACTCCGTTCCAAAACTCTGCTGACTCAAACTTGTGAAGAATCTTGCCTTTCTATTTTTGGTGCTGATCAGAGGTTGCTGATGTCGCCGGTAGTTTCCAAACTCTTGATTTCTCCATGCCCTTTGTTTTTCCTATACTTCTAATTGATTTCCTGTTTTCTTTTAGTATCCAAATTGCTTGCTTTTCTTGCAGAGTCGGCTTCCTAGTGTTCATCCTGGTTTGTGTGTGTCAGCGTCAAACGCAAGACTTCGAATGAAGAAGCAATGGACATAACTGATAAGACATATTCCCTACTTTTAATATCTGTAGAATAATGCAACAGGACACAGCTGAACACTTAGAAAGACCTGTGAGGCAACTGTTCCGGTACTTATGCTCACATCAGATAGGGAAATGAAACTCAAAAAGTGCTGATCTTCTTAGCTGGTAAAACATCTTTGTGTTGAATCACCCGATAATAAAATGTGACATTCTGTGGTTTTCTCTCATATTCATCTTTTAAACAAATTTACAGATTTCTTGACTCTACAGCAAACAGAACAATTTTGTTCCAATACTTATGGAGGGCACTGTAGTTGAGAATGTAGTAACCTTCTCATTCACATTCAATACAAACATGTGTTTAAAGGCATGAGAAGAGTTGATGATATTGCAGTTAAAACCTCATTTAACTCAAACTGCAGTTCACACATCTGTATGCCACAGGCCTTTGCAGAGCTGCAGGCTAAAATGATTGACACCCAGCAAAAGGTGAAGCTGTCTGACCTGCAGATTGAACAGCTGAGCCGCATGAAGAAGCACGCCAACCTCACGCACGCAGAGATCACGTCACTCCCTAACACCACCCGCATGTATGAGGGAGCGGGACGCATGTATGTACATTTAAAATCTGTCCTAAATTATAATTTTTTACTCCATTCATTGTTTTGAATGTTCATTCATTGTTTATCCATTCATTATTTCTCACTTTTTTCCAGGTTCATTTTACAGTCAAAAGATGAGATCGCCAATCAGCTTTTGGAAAAGCAGAAGACGGCGGATGAAAAGATCAAAGAGCTTGAGGTAAGTTAGGTGTACAAAACATGTCTGTTACACATTGTCATGCACCTCGAAGCTGTGTTACTTATCAGGTATATCAAGGGCAGCTGTGTCCTAATGGTTAGAGAGTTGGACTTGTAATCTGAAGTCTCGGTGCTGACAGGAGTTGTAGGTGGGGGGGGGGTTAAATGAACAGCACTCTCTTCCACTCTCTCAGTGCCTTGAGCAAGGCACTGAATCCCAAATTGCTCCCTGGGCGCTGGATCTATAGCTGCCCACTGCTCCGGGTGTGTGTTCACTTCTCACTGTTGTGTGTGTGTGCACTTGGATGGGTTAAATGCAGAGCATCAGTTCCGAGTATGGGTTACCGTACTTGGTAAATGTCATGACTTTCACTTCACTTTCACTATACTGACTTACATGTCTACATCTGGGACCCATTCTTTAAACGTCGCTAACTCAGTTAGCTGGATTTGATTGTTGATGATTTGGCGTGATCTTGGATTGGTTGGTTCTTCGAAGCTCATCCCGGAGTTGCTGTCATAGCAACAGGTCCTTAAGCTGAAACCTGCTCAGGAGCAGGCTTATTTCATGTAAACAGAATTAGATTGCATCTGTCCCAGCCACTGCTTTATTAGAAGAGTACCCTACTGATCCAGGCAAAGTAATTTACAGTAATAGTAATTTACAAATTCATAAAAAATATTCTAATGTTGTGTATTCATCATCTATAACACTATAGACACAGGCAGGTTTACTCATTGAAACATTTGTTAGTGATGAAATAATGACTTTAGAATTGTATTGGAGTCTTACACACATGCTATACAGTTAATCTGAGCTGTGCATTAATTTGTGTGGTTAAAGCTGTTATGGGAGGGGCTAGATGGAGCACAGGAGATGAAGATAACATGGTCTTGAGACTAAAGAAACTTTAATTAACGCTGTCACGTAACAAATCTGCTTCAAATATAAAATTAAATGAATTGTTAATTAAAACACTGAAATAAAAATGTAAAGCCTGTACAAATACTAGAAATCATGAATAGAAATAATTGGGAATCGTAAAATAATCAAATAAAAACGTGCACATTTAATTTATTTATTATTACATTTATGTAGTTTTGTTCACTTGGCTGTTTCCAGAAATTTGTCAATTTTTTTTCATCAGTTGTCTTTTTTAATGATATGATGTTATTACGTTGCTGTCTTGGCACCAGCCAGTCGCTGCATTGCTGATTGTGGTCTCGATTATCGACACATCTGCCCTTTTCAGGTAACACGAGAATTGCGCACTAATCTTAGACAACTTAAGAACAAAATTAGCCAGAGATCAGTTATCATGTTTACTAGCTCTGGAGTCTTTCAAATCATCTCAGATGTATTAAGCAAGGATATGAAGAATGGAACCCTGGGTTTAACATCCATCTGTTCAGATCCAATCACAAAGTGTGAGCAGAAAAGCGCTGTGGATAAGTCCGTTTTTTTATTATCTTCGTCTTCTGACACTGCATTAGTGTAAATGCTAATATGTAATTGCCTACTCATATGTAACTCATCCACTGATAAAACATCAAAATTGTAAAATGTTCTGTTTATGTTCACCTTGAAAAATATGATAGAATTCCATACATATACCGATTACACAGAACAGCTTGAGTATGCCATATTCAGTGACACAGATAGTTCTCTTTAAAATACTATCATTATTACTCACCCTCATGTGAGTACAATGAGCTTCTTCCCGGGTCCATTTCAACACAAAAACCCGATAAACCCCAGCCCCGGGAGCACGCAACAAAGGGGGGTGAGGTCATGTTCTGGTGCTTTAGAGAAGAAAAAGGAAAACTAGGGGTGCACGTAAAAATCTGTGCATATATATGAATCGCGATTTTGTCTTCTAACGATTCTAATGGATTCACAAGTTTCAAAACCAATGTTCTAAAGCAGTGGCTCTCAATCCTGTTTCTCTCTCTCCATCTCTCTCTCTCCCTCTCTCTCTCTCTGTCCCTCTCTCTCTCTCTGTCCCTCTCTCTCTCTCTGTCCCTCTCTCTCTCTCTCTCTCATTCAGATCGTCAGATCAGCTCCAAAAATCTGTTCCATTTATACACTTATTTTTACATAGCAATGAGAAGCGTTAAACATAAATGTGCGTACTGTTGCTGTTCTGTA